>NC_080033.1:78028041-78379955 GCF_030020395.1 Manis pentadactyla
TTTACTTCCAGCAATGAGAACATGTTGTCCCCACTGCCTTCCAACTGCTATCATGTCTGATGAGAAGTCAGCTGTTAAGCTTACTGGAGTGTACATGTATATCACGTTATTTTTCTCTTTTTGCCTATAAGATCTTTATCTTTGGCTTTTGGTATTTTGCCTATGATGTGCCCAGATGGAGTGCTCTTTGTGTGTATGCTACTTGGAATTTATAGAGTTTCTTGGATATATGTATTGCTTTTTGGTCACATTTTGGGAATTTTCTGCCATTAAATACTTTAAATATTTTTCTGTTCCTTTCTCCAATCCTGCTTGTATTCGCAATGCACGTGTGGCTGCACTTATTGATGCCCCACATTTCTCTGTGGCTCTTCGTTTTGGTTCACTCATTAATTTTTCTCTCTGTTCTGCAAAATCCATAGTCTCCATGGATCTCGCTTTAAGTTGGCTGCTGGTTACTTCTGCCAGCTCAAATCTACATTTTGGTTATGGTTCTTAACTCCAAGATTTCCATTTGGTTCTAAAAAAATACAATTTCTACCTCTCAATAGTATTCTCTCTTTGATGAGCTTTTTTCACTGTACCTTCCTTTAGCTCTTTACGTATGAGAGCTGTGAGGAAAGGTACCCACTTTGTCCCTGCCTGCACCTCCCAGGAGTAGAGCACTCCAAGTAGAGCTTCTGATACACAGTGCATGGGTTTGGTAGGTAAGGTTACAAGTCATGCCTCAGATGCCACAAACTCACTATTCTTACCGACAAATACTCAGTTGTCCTGAATGAATATTTCTTAAAATGCTGTATACCTTTAGGATAACTTCTAGAGACTATAACGGCCTTAAAAATAATTTTTACCTATTACTTTGTTGATTTACAATTTGTCTTTCTAGAAGTCCCAGTCCTCTTCCACATGATTTTTAAACAATATTTGTTGTGGCTAGAAGAGTTAACATAAGACCTACCGTCTACCAGATGTTTTTTTTAGTGTTTAATGTAGTATTGTTGGCAGTGCCGTACAGCAGATCTCCAGAGTTTATTCATCTTCCTTAACTGAGACTTTACACTCCTTGTTTAGTAAATCCGCAATTCCCATGACCCTAACCCTGGCCAACACCATTCCACCATTTGGTTATATGAATTTGACTACTTTAGATACTACATGTTAAGTGTATTCATGCAGTATTTCTCTTTCTGTGACTGGCTTGTTTCATTTAATGTTCTCAAGGGGTTCATCCATGTTGTTGCATATTGCAAAATTTCCTTTTCTCAAGGATAAATTGGATTCCATTGTATGTATAAACCACATATTCTTTCCCCATTCATATGTCGATGGGCATCTTGGTTGTTACCACCTCTTAGCTATTCAGAATCACGTTGCAGTGAACAATGGAGTGCAGGTGTCTCGTTGAGAGCCCGATTTTAGTCCTTTTGTGTCAATACCCACAAGTGTGGTTGCTGGATCATACGGTAGTTCTGCTGTTAGTGTTCTGAGGGAGCTCCCGTCCTTGCAAGCTTGGAAACCCTGCTTTCAGCTGCTCTACAAAAGCAGGTAAAAGGGGATCCTGCATCACTTCCAGTCAGTGTTCTTGATGCTTTCTGTTGTGCGTTTTCTAGATCAACTGGATGACTCTTCTGGCAGCTATGTTATCAAGGATGACACCAAGCCCCACATTCGAATGTGAGTTTGAACAGACTTAGAACCTGGGCGTCCAACCAAAGTGTGGATATTTTTACCCTCCTTGTGTTCCCCCATAGCTCCTTCCTCACAGGGGCTTTAGCTCCACTCTGGGGAGAAGTGGTAGATTTCTCTGGGTGTATGTGGGAAGCTTTTCCAATATTCCTTCTATGTGGACATCCCATAGATGGTCCCATGGGGACATATTCCCAGGAACCTGGGATAATAGGTAAAGTGAGAGAGATAGAAATACAGGGAGATTGTAGTCTCCATTGAGAGAAAGAGAGAGAGAGAGATGTTAGGCTCCTTTGAAAGAGGGAGAGTGTGAGTCTAGGCTTCGTAGGGAGAGAGATAAAGGGTGAGATGCTAGAATCCTTGGACAGAGAGAGAGATATGCTAGGCTTCTTTGAGAGAGAGAGGGGGGAGAGAGATGCTGGTCTACTTTGAGAGAGAGAGGGGGTAATGGTTGGCTCCTTTGAGAGAGAGAGTGAGAGAGAGAGAGAATCTAGGCTCCTTTGAAAAAAGAGAGATATACAGAGACAGAGAGATGCTATGCTTCGAGAGAGAGAGGGATGCTAGTCTCTTTTGAAAGAGAGAGAGAGTTACATGCTAGTCTCCTTTCACAGAGAGAGAAACAGAGAGAGATGCACAGAGAGAGATGATAGGCTCTTTTGTGAGAGAGAGAGAGGGATAATAGGCCACTCTGAGAGAGAGAGAGGGGGGTTGAGAGATTCTAGGTTCCTTAGAGAGTAAGAGAGATATACAGAGACAGAGAGATGCTAGGCTCCTTTGAGAGAGATGCTAGGCTCATTACAGAGAGAGACAGCGGGACAGTGAAGAGAGAGTATCTAGACTAATTTGAGAGAGAGAGAGAAAAGCTTGGCTTATTATAGAGAGAGAGACAGACAGAGATGCTATGCAACTCTTAGAGAGAGATTCTAGACTACTGTGAGAAAGAGAGAGAGATGCTAGACACCTTTGAGAGAAAGAGATAGATGCTAGGATCATTTGAGAAAGAGAGAGAGATACTAGACTCATTTGAGAGAGAGAGAGGGAGATACATGCTAGACAACTTAGAGAGAGAGATAGACAGAGAGACACTGAGAGATGATAGGCCCCTTTGTGAGAAGGAGAGATAGAAAGACAGGGAGTTGCTAGGCTCCTTTGGGAGAGACAGAGAGAGAGATGATTGGCTTCTTTGAGAGAGAGAGGGAGAGATATTCTAGGCTACTTTGAGAGAAAGAGAGATATACAGTAACAGAGATATGCTAGGCTCCTTCGAGTGAGAGAGACATGCTCGGCTCCTTTGAATGAGAGAGATAAAGGGATACATGCAAGGCTCCGTTGAGAGACACAGAGAGAGAGTGAGGGATGCTAGGCTCCTTGGAGAGAAAGAGAGAAAAAAGACGGAGATTCTAGTCTCCTTTGAGAAAAAGAGAGATAGTTAGACAGAGGGATGGTAAGCTCTTTTGAAAGAGAGAGAGTGTGATGCTAGACTTCTTACTGAGAGTGAGAAAGAGAGAGATGCTAGAATCCTTTGAGAGAGAGAGAGAGAGAGATGCTAGTCTCCTTTGAAAGAGAGCGAGTGTGATGGTAGGTATCTTATCGAGATGGAGAAAGATAGAGATCCTAGAATCCCTTTAGAGAGAGAGAGAAAGGGATGCTAGTACACTTTGACGGGGAGGGAGGGAGAGGGAGAGACGATTTACTCCTTGGAGAGAGAAAGAGTGAGAAGGTTGACACTGTTGAGAGCGAGAGAGAGAGAGGGAGAGAAATGCTAAGCTGCTTGGAGACAAAGAGAGAGGGAGAGATAGAGATATGCTAGGCTACTTTGAGAGAGGGAGGGAGAGATATGCTAGGCTCCTTAGAGAGAGAAAGCGGGATAGATTTGCTAGGCTTCTTTGAGAGAGAGAGAGAGAGAGCCCGGGAGAGACAGAGAGAGAGATGCTAGGCTCCTTTTAGAGAAAGAAAGATATAGAGAGACAGAGAGACTCCAGGCTACTTTGATAGAGAGAGTGATGCTAGACTCCTTTGAAAGAGAGACAGAGAGAGATACATGCTAGGTTCCGTTGCGAGAGAGAGAGACAGACAGAGAGAGATGAAAGACTCGTTAGAGAGAGGGAGAGAGAGTGAGGGATGCTCGGCGCTTTTGAGAGAAAGAGGGAGATAGAAAGACAGGGAGATTGTAGGCTCCTTTGAGAGATAGAGAGAGAGAGAGAGAGATGCAAATCTTCTTGAGAGAGAGGAAGAGAGAGAGATGCTTGGCTCCATTGTGAGAGAGAGATGCTGAGCTCCTTATAGAGACAGAGAGAGAGAGAGATGCTACTCTACTTTGAGAGTGAGAGACATAGGGATGCTAGACTCCTTTCAGAGAGAGAGAGTTATATATGCAAGGATTCTTTGAGAGAGGCAGAGTGAGGGAGAGTGATTCTAGTCTCCTTTGTGAGAAAGAGAGAAAGGTAGAAAGAGAGATGCTGGGCAGATTTGAAAGAGAAAGAGTGTGATGCAAGGTCTCTTACGGAGACAGAGAAAGTGAGATGCTAATATCCTTTGATATATATATATATATATATATATATGTATATATACTATACTTCTTTGAGAGAGACAGAGAGAGAGGGAGAGAGATGCTATTCTACTTTAAGAGAGAGAGAGAGAGAGGGCTGGTAGGCTCCTTTGAGATAGAGATAGAGAGAGATGGTAGGCTTCTCTGAGAGAGAGAGTGAGAGAGAGAGTGTCTAGTCTGCTTTGGGAGGAAGAGAGAAATGTAGACGGATAGATATTAGGCTCCTTTGAAAGACAGACAGTGTGATGCTAGGCTTCTTAGGGAGAGAGAGAAAGAGAGCGATGCTAGAATCCTTTGAGAGAGAGAGAGAGATGCCAGGCTTCTTTGAGAGAGAGAGAGTCAGAGTGAGACAGAGAGATAGAGATTCTAAGTTCCTTTGAGAGAGTGAGAGCAATACACGCTGGCTCATTGAGAGAGAGATAAACAGAGAGACAGAGAGAGAGGGAGAGAGAAGATAGGCTCCTTAGAGAGAGAGAGAGGTTGAGGGATGCTAGGCTCCTTTGAGAGAAATAGAGAGAGATAGAAAGACTGAGATTCTAGTCTATTTGAGAGAAAGAGGGAGAGATAGAGAGATGTTATGCTCCTTTGAAAGAGGGAGAGTGTGGTGCTAGGCTTCTTAGGGAGAGAGACAATTTGAGAGATGCTAGAATCTTAGAGAGAGAGAGAGAGAGAGAGAGAGATGCTAGGCTTCTCTGAGAGAGAGACAGAGTGAGACAGAGAGATAGAGATTCTGGGTTCCTTTGAGAGAGAGAGAGCAATACATGCTGGCTCTTTGAGAGAGAGATAAACAGAGAGAGACAGAGAGGATATAGGCTCCTTTGAGAGAGACATGCTAGGATTCTTTGAGAGAATTAAGTAAAGAGAAAAAGTATGCAATTATACTGACTTTTATAATTACCTATAGAAGTACATTTCCCTGTGTTTTCTGTTTGTTTGGATTCAGATAGCTGTCTCATTTAATTTAATTATTCAGTCTGAAGAAATTCCTGTAGCATTTATATTCCTTGTGTAGGTGTAATTCACATGTCATACAATTCATCCCCTTAAAATACACAATAGAGTGGTGGCTGGTATATTCGCAGAGCTGTGCCACCATTGCTACCATCAATTTTCAGATATTTTCATTATGACACAAGGGAGAACTGTCCCTAGCCGTAGGTAATCACGAATCTACTTTCTGTCCTGTAGGCTCGGATCTTCTGGACATTTCCTATAAGTGAGAATCATACAATGTGTGAATCTTTGTGTTTTCCTCCAGTTAGCATGAAGACTTAGGGTTTCACCCATGTTGTGTGTATCAGAACTTCATATTTCTCATGGCTGAATAATTCTCTCCCTTTAATGTTCCTTGTAAGACATGTCAGCTAGCAACAAGTTTCCTCAGTTTTTATTTACCTAAGGATGTCTTTTTTCACCTTCATCTGTGAAAGGTAATTTGCTGGATATAAGATTCTTGTTTGAGTTTTTACTTCCAGCAATGAGAACATGTTGTCCCCACTGCCTTCCAACTGCTATCATGTCTGATGAGAAGTCAGCTGTTAAGCTTACTGGAGTGTACATGTATATCACGTTATTTTTCTCTTTTTGCCTATAAGATCTTTATCTTTGGCTTTTGGTATTTTGCCTATGATGTGCCCAGATGGAGTGCTCTTTGTGTGTATGCTACTTGGAATTTATAGAGTTTCTTGGATATATGTATTGCTTTTTGGTCACATTTTGGGAATTTTCTGCCATTAAATACTTTAAATATTTTTCTGTTCCTTTCTCCAATCCTGCTTGTATTCGCAATGCACGTGTGGCTGCACTTATTGATGCCCCACATTTCTCTGTGGCTCTTCGTTTTGGTTCACTCATTAATTTTTCTCTCTGTTCTGCAAAATCCATAGTCTCCATGGATCTCGCTTTAAGTTGGCTGCTGGTTACTTCTGCCAGCTCAAATCTACATTTTGGTTATGGTTCTTAACTCCAAGATTTCCATTTGGTTCTAAAAAAATACAATTTCTACCTCTCAATAGTATTCTCTCTTTGATGAGCTTTTTTCACTGTACCTTCCTTTAGCTCTTTACGTATGAGAGCTGTGAGGAAAGGTACCCACTTTGTCCCTGCCTGCACCTCCCAGGAGTAGAGCACTCCAAGTAGAGCTTCTGATACACAGTGCATGGGTTTGGTAGGTAAGGTTACAAGTCATGCCTCAGATGCCACAAACTCACTATTCTTACCGACAAATACTCAGTTGTCCTGAATGAATATTTCTTAAAATGCTGTATACCTTTAGGATAACTTCTAGAGACTATAACGGCCTTAAAAATAATTTTTACCTATTACTTTGTTGATTTACAATTTGTCTTTCTAGAAGTCCCAGTCCTCTTCCACATGATTTTTAAACAATATTTGTTGTGGCTAGAAGAGTTAACATAAGACCTACCGTCTACCAGATGTTTTTTTTAGTGTTTAATGTAGTATTGTTGGCAGTGCCGTACAGCAGATCTCCAGAGTTTATTCATCTTCCTTAACTGAGACTTTACACTCCTTGTTTAGTAAATCCGCAATTCCCATGACCCTAACCCTGGCCAACACCATTCCACCATTTGGTTATATGAATTTGACTACTTTAGATACTACATGTTAAGTGTATTCATGCAGTATTTCTCTTTCTGTGACTGGCTTGTTTCATTTAATGTTCTCAAGGGGTTCATCCATGTTGTTGCATATTGCAAAATTTCCTTTTCTCAAGGATAAATTGGATTCCATTGTATGTATAAACCACATATTCTTTCCCCATTCATATGTCGATGGGCATCTTGGTTGTTACCACCTCTTAGCTATTCAGAATCACGTTGCAGTGAACAATGGAGTGCAGGTGTCTCGTTGAGAGCCCGATTTTAGTGCTTTTGGGTCAATACCCACAAGTGTGGTTGCTGGATCATACGGTAGTTCTGCTGTTAGTGTTCTGAGGGAGCTCCCGTCCTTGCAAGCTTGGAAACCCTGCTTTCAGCTGCTCTACAAAAGCAGGTAAAAGGGGATCCTGCATCACTTCCAGTCAGTGTTCTTGATGCTTTCTGTTGTGCGTTTTCTAGATCAACTGGATGACTCTTCTGGCAGCTATGTTATCAAGGATGACACCAAGCCCCACATTCGAATGTGAGTTTGAACAGACTTAGAACCTGGGCGTCCAACCAAAGTGTGGATATTTTTACCCTCCTTGTGTTCCCCCATAGCTCCTTCCTCACAGGGGCTTTAGCTCCACTCTGGGGAGAAGTGGTAGATTTCTCTGGGTGTATGTGGGAAGCTTTTCCAATATTCCTTCTATGTGGACATCCCATAGATGGTCCCATGGGGACATATTCCCAGGAACCTGGGATAATAGGTAAAGTGAGAGAGATAGAAATACAGGGAGATTGTAGTCTCCATTGAGAGAAAGAGAGAGAGAGAGATGTTAGGCTCCTTTGAAAGAGGGAGAGTGTGAGTCTAGGCTTCGTAGGGAGAGAGATAAAGGGTGAGATGCTAGAATCCTTGGACAGAGAGAGAGATATGCTAGGCTTCTTTGAGAGAGAGAGGGGGGAGAGAGATGCTGGTCTACTTTGAGAGAGAGAGGGGGTAATGGTTGGCTCCTTTGAGAGAGAGAGTGAGAGAGAGAGAGAATCTAGGCTCCTTTGAAAAAAGAGAGATATACAGAGACAGAGAGATGCTATGCTTCGAGAGAGAGAGGGATGCTAGTCTCTTTTGAAAGAGAGAGAGAGTTACATGCTAGTCTCCTTTCACAGAGAGAGAAACAGAGAGAGATGCACAGAGAGAGATGATAGGCTCTTTTGTGAGAGAGAGAGAGGGATAATAGGCCACTCTGAGAGAGAGAGAGGGGGGTTGAGAGATTCTAGGTTCCTTAGAGAGTAAGAGAGATATACAGAGACAGAGAGATGCTAGGCTCCTTTGAGAGAGATGCTAGGCTCATTACAGAGAGAGACAGCGGGACAGTGAAGAGAGAGTATCTAGACTAATTTGAGAGAGAGAGAGAAAAGCTTGGCTTATTATAGAGAGAGAGACAGACAGAGATGCTATGCAACTCTTAGAGAGAGATTCTAGACTACTGTGAGAAAGAGAGAGAGATGCTAGACACCTTTGAGAGAAAGAGATAGATGCTAGGATCATTTGAGAAAGAGAGAGAGATACTAGACTCATTTGAGAGAGAGAGAGGGAGATACATGCTAGACAACTTAGAGAGAGAGATAGACAGAGAGACACTGAGAGATGATAGGCCCCTTTGTGAGAAGGAGAGATAGAAAGACAGGGAGTTGCTAGGCTCCTTTGGGAGAGACAGAGAGAGAGATGATTGGCTTCTTTGAGAGAGAGAGGGAGAGATATTCTAGGCTACTTTGAGAGAAAGAGAGATATACAGTAACAGAGATATGCTAGGCTCCTTCGAGTGAGAGAGACATGCTCGGCTCCTTTGAATGAGAGAGATAAAGGGATACATGCAAGGCTCCGTTGAGAGACACAGAGAGAGAGTGAGGGATGCTAGGCTCCTTGGAGAGAAAGAGAGAAAAAAGACGGAGATTCTAGTCTCCTTTGAGAAAAAGAGAGATAGTTAGACAGAGGGATGGTAAGCTCTTTTGAAAGAGAGAGAGTGTGATGCTAGACTTCTTACTGAGAGTGAGAAAGAGAGAGATGCTAGAATCCTTTGAGAGAGAGAGAGAGAGAGATGCTAGTCTCCTTTGAAAGAGAGCGAGTGTGATGGTAGGTATCTTATCGAGATGGAGAAAGATAGAGATCCTAGAATCCCTTTAGAGAGAGAGAGAAAGGGATGCTAGTACACTTTGACGGGGAGGGAGGGAGAGGGAGAGACGATTTACTCCTTGGAGAGAGAAAGAGTGAGAAGGTTGACACTGTTGAGAGCGAGAGAGAGAGAGGGAGAGAAATGCTAAGCTGCTTGGAGACAAAGAGAGAGGGAGAGATAGAGATATGCTAGGCTACTTTGAGAGAGGGAGGGAGAGATATGCTAGGCTCCTTAGAGAGAGAAAGCGGGATAGATTTGCTAGGCTTCTTTGAGAGAGAGAGAGAGAGAGCCCGGGAGAGACAGAGAGAGAGATGCTAGGCTCCTTTTAGAGAAAGAAAGATATAGAGAGACAGAGAGACTCCAGGCTACTTTGATAGAGAGAGTGATGCTAGACTCCTTTGAAAGAGAGACAGAGAGAGATACATGCTAGGTTCCGTTGCGAGAGAGAGAGACAGACAGAGAGAGATGAAAGACTCGTTAGAGAGAGGGAGAGAGAGTGAGGGATGCTCGGCGCTTTTGAGAGAAAGAGGGAGATAGAAAGACAGGGAGATTGTAGGCTCCTTTGAGAGATAGAGAGAGAGAGAGAGAGATGCAAATCTTCTTGAGAGAGAGGAAGAGAGAGAGATGCTTGGCTCCATTGTGAGAGAGAGATGCTGAGCTCCTTATAGAGACAGAGAGAGAGAGAGATGCTACTCTACTTTGAGAGTGGGAGACATAGGGATGCTAGACTCCTTTCAGAGAGAGAGAGTTATATATGCAAGGATTCTTTGAGAGAGGCAGAGTGAGGGAGAGTGATTCTAGTCTCCTTTGAGAGAAAGAGAGAAAGGTAGAAAGAGAGATGCTGGGCAGATTTGAAAGAGAAAGAGTGTGATGCAAGGTCTCTTACGGAGACAGAGAAAGTGAGATGCTAATATCCTTTGATATATATATATATATATATATGTATATATACTATACTTCTTTGAGAGAGACAGAGAGAGAGGGAGAGAGATGCTATTCTACTTTAAGAGAGAGAGAGAGAGAGGGCTGGTAGGCTCCTTTGAGATAGAGATAGAGAGAGATGGTAGGCTTCTCTGAGAGAGAGAGTGAGAGAGAGAGTGTCTAGTCTGCTTTGGGAGGAAGAGAGAAATGTAGACGGATAGATATTAGGCTCCTTTGAAAGACAGACAGTGTGATGCTAGGCTTCTTAGGGAGAGAGAGAAAGAGAGCGATGCTAGAATCCTTTGAGAGAGAGAGAGAGATGCCAGGCTTCTTTGAGAGAGAGAGAGTCAGAGTGAGACAGAGAGATAGAGATTCTAAGTTCCTTTGAGAGAGTGAGAGCAATACACGCTGGCTCATTGAGAGAGAGATAAACAGAGAGACAGAGAGAGAGGGAGAGAGAAGATAGGCTCCTTAGAGAGAGAGAGAGGTTGAGGGATGCTAGGCTCCTTTGAGAGAAATAGAGAGAGATAGAAAGACTGAGATTCTAGTCTATTTGAGAGAAAGAGGGAGAGATAGAGAGATGTTATGCTCCTTTGAAAGAGGGAGAGTGTGGTGCTAGGCTTCTTAGGGAGAGAGACAATTTGAGAGATGCTAGAATCTTAGAGAGAGAGAGAGAGAGAGAGAGAGATGCTAGGCTTCTCTGAGAGAGAGACAGAGTGAGACAGAGAGATAGAGATTCTGGGTTCCTTTGAGAGAGAGAGAGCAATACATGCTGGCTCTTTGAGAGAGAGATAAACAGAGAGAGACAGAGAGGATATAGGCTCCTTTGAGAGAGACATGCTAGGATTCTTTGAGAGAATTAAGTAAAGAGAAAAAGTATGCAATTATACTGACTTTTATAATTACCTATAGAAGTACATTTACCAGTGTTTTCTGTTTGTTTGGATTCAGATAGCTGTCTCATTTAATTTAATTATTCAGTCTGAAGAAATTCCTGTAGCATTTATATTCCTTGTGTAGGTGTAATTCACATGTCATACAATTCATCCCCTTAAAATACACAATAGAGTGGTGGCTGGTATATTCGCAGAGCTGTGCCACCATTGCTACCATCAATTTTCAGATATTTTCATTATGACACAAGGGAGAACTGTCCCTAGCCGTAGGTAATCACGAATCTACTTTCTGTCCTGTAGGCTCGGATCTTCTGGACATTTCCTATAAGTGAGAATCATACAATGTGTGAATCTTTGTGTTTTCCTCCAGTTAGCATGAAGACTTAGGGTTTCACCCATGTTGTGTGTATCAGAACTTCATATTTCTCATGGCTGAATAATTCTCTCCCTTTAATGTTCCTTGTAAGACATGTCAGCTAGCAACAAGTTTCCTCAGTTTTTATTTACCTAAGGATGTCTTTTTTCACCTTCATCTGTGAAAGGTAATTTGCTGGATATAAGATTCTTGTTTGAGTTTTTACTTCCAGCAATGAGAACATGTTGTCCCCACTGCCTTCCAACTGCTATCATGTCTGATGAGAAGTCAGCTGTTAAGCTTACTGGAGTGTACATGTATATCACGTTATTTTTCTCTTTTTGCCTATAAGATCTTTATCTTTGGCTTTTGGTATTTTGCCTATGATGTGCCCAGATGGAGTGCTCTTTGTGTGTATGCTACTTGGAATTTATAGAGTTTCTTGGATATATGTATTGCTTTTTGGTCACATTTTGGGAATTTTCTGCCATTAAATACTTTAAATATTTTTCTGTTCCTTTCTCCAATCCTGCTTGTATTCGCAATGCACGTGTGGCTGCACTTATTGATGCCCCACATTTCTCTGTGGCTCTTCGTTTTGGTTCACTCATTAATTTTTCTCTCTGTTCTGCAAAATCCATAGTCTCCATGGATCTCGCTTTAAGTTGGCTGCTGGTTACTTCTGCCAGCTCAAATCTACATTTTGGTTATGGTTCTTAACTCCAAGATTTCCATTTGGTTCTAAAAAAATACAATTTCTACCTCTCAATAGTATTCTCTCTTTGATGAGCTTTTTTCACTGTACCTTCCTTTAGCTCTTTACGTATGAGAGCTGTGAGGAAAGGTACCCACTTTGTCCCTGCCTGCACCTCCCAGGAGTAGAGCACTCCAAGTAGAGCTTCTGATACACAGTGCATGGGTTTGGTAGGTAAGGTTACAAGTCATGCCTCAGATGCCACAAACTCACTATTCTTACCGACAAATACTCAGTTGTCCTGAATGAATATTTCTTAAAATGCTGTATACCTTTAGGATAACTTCTAGAGACTATAACGGCCTTAAAAATAATTTTTACCTATTACTTTGTTGATTTACAATTTGTCTTTCTAGAAGTCCCAGTCCTCTTCCACATGATTTTTAAACAATATTTGTTGTGGCTAGAAGAGTTAACATAAGACCTACCGTCTACCAGATGTTTTTTTTAGTGTTTAATGTAGTATTGTTGGCAGTGCCGTACAGCAGATCTCCAGAGTTTATTCATCTTCCTTAACTGAGACTTTACACTCCTTGTTTAGTAAATCCGCAATTCCCATGACCCTAACCCTGGCCAACACCATTCCACCATTTGGTTAGATGAATTTGACTACTTTAGATACTACATGTTAAGTGTATTCATGCAGTATTTCTCTTTCTGTGACTGGCTTGTTTCATTTAATGTTCTCAAGGGGTTCATCCATGTTGTTGCATATTGCAAAATTTCCTTTTCTCAAGGATAAATTGGATTCCATTGTATGTATAAACCACATATTCTTTCCCCATTCATATGTCGATGGGCATCTTGGTTGTTACCACCTCTTAGCTATTCAGAATCACGTTGCAGTGAACAATGGAGTGCAGGTGTCTCGTTGAGAGCCCGATTTTAGTCCTTTTGGGTCAATACCCACAAGTGTGGTTGCTGGATCATACGGTAGTTCTGCTGTTAGTGTTCTGAGGGAGCTCCCGTCCTTGCAAGCTTGGAAACCCTGCTTTCAGCTGCTCTACAAAAGCAGGTAAAAGGGGATCCTGCATCACTTCCAGTCAGTGTTCTTGATGCTTTCTGTTGTGCGTTTTCTAGATCAACTGGATGACTCTTCTGGCAGCTATGTTATCAAGGATGACACCAAGCCCCACATTCGAATGTGAGTTTGAACAGACTTAGAACCTGGGCGTCCAACCAAAGTGTGGATATTTTTACCCTCCTTGTGTTCCCCCATAGCTCCTTCCTCACAGGGGCTTTAGCTCCACTCTGGGGAGAAGTGGTAGATTTCTCTGGGTGTATGTGGGAAGCTTTTCCAATATTCCTTCTATGTGGACATCCCATAGATGGTCCCATGGGGACATATTCCCAGGAACCTGGGATAATAGGTAAAGTGAGAGAGATAGAAATACAGGGAGATTGTAGTCTCCATTGAGAGAAAGAGAGAGAGAGAGATGTTAGGCTCCTTTGAAAGAGGGAGAGTGTGAGTCTAGGCTTCGTAGGGAGAGAGATAAAGGGTGAGATGCTAGAATCCTTGGACAGAGAGAGAGATATGCTAGGCTTCTTTGAGAGAGAGAGGGGGGAGAGAGATGCTGGTCTACTTTGAGAGAGAGAGGGGGTAATGGTTGGCTCCTTTGAGAGAGAGAGTGAGAGAGAGAGCGAATCTAGGCTCCTTTGAAAAAAGAGAGATATACAGAGACAGAGAGATGCTATGCTTCGAGAGAGAGAGGGATGCTAGTCTCTTTTGAAAGAGAGAGAGAGTTACATGCTAGTCTCCTTTCACAGAGAGAGAAACAGAGAGAGATGCACAGAGAGAGATGATAGGCTCTTTTGTGAGAGAGAGAGAGGGATAATAGGCCACTCTGAGAGAGAGAGAGGGGGGTTGAGAGATTCTAGGTTCCTTAGAGAGTAAGAGAGATATACAGAGACAGAGAGATGCTAGGCTCCTTTGAGAGAGATGCTAGGCTCATTACAGAGAGAGACAGCGGGACAGTGAAGAGAGAGTATCTAGACTAATTTGAGAGAGAGAGAGAAAAGCTTGGCTTATTATAGAGAGAGAGACAGACAGAGATGCTATGCAACTCTTAGAGAGAGATTCTAGACTACTGTGAGAAAGAGAGAGAGATGCTAGACACCTTTGAGAGAAAGAGATAGATGCTAGGATCATTTGAGAAAGAGAGAGAGATACTAGACTCATTTGAGAGAGAGAGAGGGAGATACATGCTAGACAACTTAGAGAGAGAGATAGACAGAGAGACACTGAGAGATGATAGGCCCCTTTGTGAGAAGGAGAGATAGAAAGACAGGGAGTTGCTAGGCTCCTTTGGGAGAGACAGAGAGAGAGATGATTGGCTTCTTTGAGAGAGAGAGGGAGAGATATTCTAGGCTACTTTGAGAGAAAGAGAGATATACAGTAACAGAGATATGCTAGGCTCCTTCGAGTGAGAGAGACATGCTCGGCTCCTTTGAATGAGAGAGATAAAGGGATACATGCAAGGCTCCGTTGAGAGACACAGAGAGAGAGTGAGGGATGCTAGGCTCCTTGGAGAGAAAGAGAGAAAAAAGACGGAGATTCTAGTCTCCTTTGAGAAAAAGAGAGATAGTTAGACAGAGGGATGGTAAGCTCTTTTGAAAGAGAGAGAGTGTGATGCTAGACTTCTTACTGAGAGTGAGAAAGAGAGAGATGCTAGAATCCTTTGAGAGAGAGAGAGAGAGAGATGCTAGTCTCCTTTGAAAGAGAGCGAGTGTGATGGTAGGTATCTTATCGAGATGGAGAAAGATAGAGATCCTAGAATCCCTTTAGAGAGAGAGAGAAAGGGATGCTAGTACACTTTGACGGGGAGGGAGGGAGAGGGAGAGACGATTTACTCCTTGGAGAGAGAAAGAGTGAGAAGGTTGACACTGTTGAGAGCGAGAGAGAGAGAGGGAGAGAAATGCTAAGCTGCTTGGAGACAAAGAGAGAGGGAGAGATAGAGATATGCTAGGCTACTTTGAGAGAGGGAGGGAGAGATATGCTAGGCTCCTTAGAGAGAGAAAGCGGGATAGATTTGCTAGGCTTCTTTGAGAGAGAGAGAGAGAGCCCGGGAGAGACAGAGAGAGAGATGCTAGGCTCCTTTTAGAGAAAGAAAGATATAGAGAGACAGAGAGACTCCAGGCTACTTTGATAGAGAGAGTGATGCTAGACTCCTTTGAAAGAGAGACAGAGAGAGATACATGCTAGGTTCCGTTGCGAGAGAGAGAGACAGACAGAGAGAGATGAAAGACTCGTTAGAGAGAGGGAGAGAGAGTGAGGGATGCTCGGCGCTTTTGAGAGAAAGAGGGAGATAGAAAGACAGGGAGATTGTAGGCTCCTTTGAGAGAGAGAGAGAGAGAGAGAGAGAGATGCAAATCTTCTTGAGAGAGAGGAAGAGAGAGAGATGCTTGGCTCCATTGAGAGAGAGAGATGCTGAGCTCCTTTGAGAGACAGAGAGAGAGAGAGATGCTACTCTACTTTGAGAGTGAGAGACATAGGGATGCTAGACTCCTTTCAGAGAGAGAGAGTTATATATGCAAGGATTCTTTGAGAGAGGCAGAGTGAGGGAGAGTGATTCTAGTCTCCTTTGAGATAAAGAGAGAAAGGTAGAAAGAGAGATGCTGGGCAGATTTGAAAGAGAAAGAGTGTGATGCAAGGTCTCTTACGGAGACAGAGAAAGTGAGATGCTAATATCCTTTGATATATATATATATATATATGTATATATACTATACTTCCTTGAGAGAGACAGAGAGAGAGGGAGAGAGATGCTATTCTACTTTAAGAGGGAGAGAGAGAGAGGGCTGGTAGGCTCCTTTGAGATAGAGATAGAGAGAGATGGTAGGCTTCTTTGAGAGAGAGAGTGAGAGAGAGAGTGTCTAGTCTGCTTTGGGAGGAAGAGAGAAATGTAGACGGATAGATATTAGGCTCCTTTGAAAGACAGACAGTGTGATGCTAGGCTTCTTAGGGAGAGAGAGAAAGAGAGCGATGCTAGAATCCTTTGAGAGAGAGAGAGAGATGCCAGGCTTCTTTGAGAGAGAGAGAGTCAGAGTGAGACAGAGAGATAGAGATTCTAAGTTCCTTTGAGAGAGTGAGAGCAATACACGCTGGCTCCTTGAGAGAGAGATAAACAGAGAGACAGAGAGAGAGGGAGAGAGAAGATAGGCTCCTTAGAGAGAGAGAGAGGTTGAGGGATGCTAGGCTCCTTTGAGAGAAATAGAGAGAGATAGAAAGACTGAGATTCTAGTCTATTTGAGAGAAAGAGGGAGAGATAGAGAGATGTTATGCTCCTTTGAAAGAGGGAGAGTGTGGTGCTAGGCTTCTTAGGGAGAGAGACAATTTGAGAGATGCTAGAATCTTAGAGAGAGAGAGAGAGAGAGAGAGATGCTAGGCTTCTCTGAGAGAGAGACAGAGTGAGACAGAGAGATAGAGATTCTGGGTTCCTTTGAGAGAGAGAGAGCAATACATGCTGGCTCTTTGAGAGAGAGATAAACAGAGAGAGACAGAGAGGATATAGGCTCCTTTGAGAGAGACATGCTAGGATTCTTTGAGAGAATTAAGTAAAGAGAAAAAGTATGCAATTATACTGACTTTTATAATTACCTATAGAAGTACATTTACCAGTGTTTTCTGTTTGTTTGGATTCAGATAGCTGTCTCATTTAATTTAATTATTCAGTCTGAAGAAATTCCTGTAGCATTTATATTCCTTGTGTAGGTGTAATTCACATGTCATACAATTCATCCCCTTAAAATACACAATAGAGTGGTGGCTGGTATATTCGCAGAGCTGTGCCACCATTGCTACCATCAATTTTCAGATATTTTCATTATGACACAAGGGAGAACTGTCCCTAGCCGTAGGTAATCACGAATCTACTTTCTGTCCTGTAGGCTCGGATCTTCTGGACATTTCCTATAAGTGAGAATCATACAATGTGTGAATCTTTGTGTTTTCCTCCAGTTAGCATGAAAACTTAGGGTTTCACCCATGTTGTGTGTATCAGAACTTCATATTTCTCATGGCTGAATAATTCTCTCCCTTTAATGTTCCTTGTAAGACATGTCAGCTAGCAACAAGTTTCCTCAGTTTTTATTTACCTAAGGATGTCTTTTTTCACCTTCATCTGTGAAAGGTAATTTGCTGGATATAAGATTCTTGTTTGAGTTTTTACTTCCAGCAATGAGAACATGTTGTCCCCACTGCCTTCCAACTGCTATCATGTCTGATGAGAAGTCAGCTGTTAAGCTTACTGGAGTGTACATGTATATCACGTTATTTTTCTCTTTTTGCCTATAAGATCTTTATCTTTGGCTTTTGGTATTTTGCCTATGATGTGCCCAGATGGAGTGCTCTTTGTGTGTATGCTACTTGGAATTTATAGAGTTTCTTGGATGTATGTATTGCTTTTTGGTCACATTTTGGGAATTTTCTGCCATTAAATACTTTAAATATTTTTCTGTTCCTTTCTCCAATCCTGCTTGTATTCGCAATGCACGTGTGGCTGCACTTATTGATGCCCCACATTTCTCTGTGGCTCTTCGTTTTGCTTCACTCATTAATTTTTCTCTCTGTTCTGCAAAATCCATAGTCTCCATGGGTCTCGCTTTAAGTTGGCTGCTGGTTACTTCTGCCAGCTCAAATCTACATTTTGGTTATGGTTCTTAACTCCAAGATTTCCATTTGGTTCTAAAAAAATACAATTTCTACCTCTCAATAGTATTCTCTCTTTGATGAGCTTTTTCACTGTACCTTCCTTTAGCTCTTTACGTATGAGAGCTGTGAGGAAAGGTACCCACTTTGTCCCTGCCTGCACCTCCCAGGAGTAGAGCACTCCAAGTAGAGCTTCTGATACACAGTGCATGGGTTTGGTAGGTAAGGTTACAAGTCATGCCTCAGATGCCACAAACTCACTATTCTTACCGACAAATACTCAGTTGTCCTGAATGAATATTTCTTAAAATGCTGTATACCTTTAGGATAACTTCTAGAGACTATAACGGCCTTAAAAATAATTTTTACCTATTACTTTGTTGATTTACAATTTGTCTTTCTAGAAGTCCCAGTCCTCTTCCACATGATTTTTAAACAATATTTGTTGTGGCTAGAAGAGTTAACATAAGACCTACCGTCTACCAGATGTTTTTTTTAGTGTTTAATGTAGTATTGTTGGCAGTGCCGTACAGCAGATCTCCAGAGTTTATTCATCTTCCTTAACTGAGACTTTACACTCCTTGTTTAGTAAATCCGCAATTCCCATGACCCTAACCCTGGCCAACACCATTCCACCATTTGGTTAGATGAATTTGACTACTTTAGATACTACATGTTAAGTGTATTCATGCAGTATTTCTCTTTCTGTGACTGGCTTGTTTCATTTAATGTTCTCAAGGGGTTCATCCATGTTGTTGCATATTGCAAAATTTCCTTTTCTCAAGGATAAATTGGATTCCATTGTATGTATAAACCACATATTCTTTCCCCATTCATATGTCGATGGGCATCTTGGTTGTTACCACCTCTTAGCTATTCAGAATCACGTTGCAGTGAACAATGGAGTGCAGGTGTCTCGTTGAGAGCCCGATTTTAGTCCTTTTGTGTCAATACCCACAAGTGTGGTTGCTGGATCATACGGTAGTTCTGCTGTTAGTGTTCTGAGGGAGCTCCCGTCCTTGCAAGCTTGGAAACCCTGCTTTCAGCTGCTCTACAAAAGCAGGTAAAAGGGGATCCTGCATCACTTCCAGTCAGTGTTCTTGATGCTTTCTGTTGTGCGTTTTCTAGATCAACTGGATGACTCTTCTGGCAGCTATGTTATCAAGGATGACACCAAGCCCCACATTCGAATGTGAGTTTGAACAGACTTAGAACCTGGGCGTCCAACCAAAGTGTGGATATTTTTACCCTCCTTGTGTTCCCCCATAGCTCCTTCCTCACAGGGGCTTTAGCTCCACTCTGGGGAGAAGTGGTAGATTTCTCTGGGTGTATGTGGGAAGCTTTTCCAATATTCCTTCTATGTGGACATCCCATAGATGGTCCCATGGGGACATATTCCCAGGAACCTGGGATAATAGGTAAAGTGAGAGAGATAGAAATACAGGGAGATTGTAGTCTCCATTGAGAGAAAGAGAGAGAGAGAGATGTTAGGCTCCTTTGAAAGAGGGAGAGTGTGAGTCTAGGCTTCGTAGGGAGAGAGATAAAGGGTGAGATGCTAGAATCCTTGGACAGAGAGAGAGATATGCTAGGCTTCTTTGAGAGAGAGAGGGGGGAGAGAGATGCTGGTCTACTTTGAGAGAGAGAGGGGGTAATGGTTGGCTCCTTTGAGAGAGAGAGTGAGAGAGAGAGAGAGAATCTAGGCTCCTTTGAAAAAAGAGAGATATACAGAGACAGAGAGATGCTATGCTTCGAGAGAGATAGGGATGCTAGTCTCTTTTGAAAGAGAGAGAGAGTTACATGCTAGTCTCCTTTCACAGAGAGAGAAACAGAGAGAGATGCACAGAGAGAGATGATAGGCTCTTTTGTGAGAGAGAGAGAGGGATAATAGGCCACTCTGAGAGAGAGAGAGGGGGGTTGAGAGATTCTAGGTTCCTTAGAGAGTAAGAGAGATATACAGAGACAGAGAGATGCTAGGCTCCTTTGAGAGAGATGCTAGGCTCATTACAGAGAGAGACAGCGGGACAGTGAAGAGAGAGTATCTAGACTAATTTGAGAGAGAGAGAGAAAAGCTTGGCTTATTATAGAGAGAGAGACAGACAGAGATGCTATGCAACTCTTAGAGAGAGATTCTAGACTACTGTGAGAAAGAGAGAGAGATGCTAGACACCTTTGAGAGAAAGAGATAGATGCTAGGATCATTTGAGAAAGAGAGAGAGATACTAGACTCATTTGAGAGAGAGAGAGGGAGATACATGCTAGACAACTTAGAGAGAGAGATAGACAGAGAGACACTGAGAGATGATAGGCCCCTTTGTGAGAAGGAGAGATAGAAAGACAGGGAGTTGCTAGGCTCCTTTGGGAGAGACAGAGAGAGAGATGATTGGCTTCTTTGAGAGAGAGAGGGAGAGATATTCTAGGCTACTTTGAGAGAAAGAGAGATATACAGTAACAGAGATATGCTAGGCTCCTTCGAGTGAGAGAGACATGCTCGGCTCCTTTGAATGAGAGAGATAAAGGGATACATGCAAGGCTCCGTTGAGAGACACAGAGAGAGAGTGAGGGATGCTAGGCTCCTTGGAGAGAAAGAGAGAAAAAAGACGGAGATTCTAGTCTCCTTTGAGAAAAAGAGAGATAGTTAGACAGAGGGATGGTAAGCTCTTTTGAAAGAGAGAGAGTGTGATGCTAGACTTCTTACTGAGAGTGAGAAAGAGAGAGATGCTAGAATCCTTTGAGAGAGAGAGAGAGAGATGCTAGTCTCCTTTGAAAGAGAGCGAGTGTGATGGTAGGTATCTTATCGAGATGGAGAAAGATAGAGATCCTAGAATCCCTTTAGAGAGAGAGAGAAAGGGATGCTAGTACACCTTGACGGGGAGGGAGGGAGAGGGAGAGACGATTTACTCCTTGGAGAGAGAAAGAGTGAGAAGGTTGACACTGTTGAGAGCGAGAGAGAGAGAGGGAGAGAAATGCTAAGCTGCTTCGAGACAAAGAGAGAGGGAGAGATAGAGATATGCTAGGCTACTTTGAGAGAGAGGGAGGGAGAGATATGCTAGGCTCCTTAGAGAGAGAAAGCGGGATAGATTTGCTAGGCTTCTTTGAGAGAGAGAGAGAGAGCCCGGGAGAGACAGAGAGAGAGATGCTAGGCTCCTTTTAGAGAAAGAAAGATATAGAGAGACAGAGAGACTCCAGGCTACTTTGATAGAGAGAGTGATGCTAGACTCCTTTGAAAGAGAGACAGAGAGAGATACATGCTAGGTTCCGTTGCGAGAGAGAGAGACAGACAGAGAGAGATGAAAGACTCGTTAGAGAGAGGGAGAGAGAGTGAGGGATGCTCGGCGCTTTTGAGAGAAAGAGGGAGATAGAAAGACAGGGAGATTGTAGGCTCCTTTGAGAGATAGAGAGAGAGAGAGAGAGATGCAAATCTTCTTGAGAGAGAGGAAGAGAGAGAGATGCTTGGCTCCATTGAGAGAGAGAGATGCTGAGCTCCTTATAGAGACAGAGAGAGAGAGAGATGCTACTCTACTTTGAGAGTGAGAGACATAGGGATGCTAGACTCCTTTCAGAGAGAGAGAGTTATATATGCAAGGATTCTTTGAGAGAGGCAGAGTGAGGGAGAGTGATTCTAGTCTCCTTTGAGAGAAAGAGAGAAAGGTAGAAAGAGAGATGCTGGGCAGATTTGAAAGAGAAAGAGTGTGATGCAAGGTCTCTTACGGAGACAGAGAAAGTGAGATGCTAATATCCTTTGATATATATATATATATATATGTATATATACTATACTTCTTTGAGAGAGACAGAGAGAGAGGGAGAGAGATGCTATTCTACTTTAAGAGAGAGAGAGAGAGAGGGCTGGTAGGCTCCTTTGAGATAGAGATAGAGAGAGATGGTAGGCTTCTTTGAGAGAGAGAGTGAGAGAGAGAGTGTCTAGTCTGCTTTGGGAGGAAGAGAGAAATGTAGACGGATAGATATTAGGCTCCTTTGAAAGACAGACAGTGTGATGCTAGGCTTCTTAGGGAGAGAGAGAAAGAGAGCGATGCTAGAATCCTTTGAGAGAGAGAGAGAGAGATGCCAGGCTTCTTTGAGAGAGAGAGAGTCAGAGTGAGACAGAGAGATAGAGATTCTAAGTTCCTTTGAGAGAGTGAGAGCAATACACGCTGGCTCCTTGAGAGAGAGATAAACAGAGAGACAGAGAGAGAGGGAGAGAGAAGATAGGCTCCTTAGAGAGAGAGAGAGGTTGAGGGATGCTAGGCTCCTTTGAGAGAAATAGAGAGAGATAGAAAGACTGAGATTCTAGTCTATTTGAGAGAAAGAGGGAGAGATAGAGAGATGTTATGCTCCTTTGAAAGAGGGAGAGTGTGGAGCTAGGCTTCTTAGGGAGAGAGACAATTTGAGAGGTGCTAGAATCTTAGAGAGAGAGAGAGAGAGAGAGAGAGATGCTAGGCTTCTCTGAGAGAGAGACAGAGTGAGACAGAGAGATAGAGATTCTGGGTTCCTTTGAGAGAGAGAGAGCAATACATGCTGGCTCTTTGAGAGAGAGATAAACAGAGAGAGACAGAGAGGATATAGGCTCCTTTGAGAGAGACATGCTAGGATTCTTTGAGAGAATTAAGTAAAGAGAAAAAGTATGCAATTATACTGACTTTTATAATTACCTATAGAAGTACATTTACCAGTGTTTTCTGTTTGTTTGGATTCAGATAGCTGTCTCATTTAATTTAATTATTCAGTCTGAAGAAATTCCTGTAGCATTTATATTCCTTGTGTAGGTGTAATTCACATGTCATACAATTCATCCCCTTAAAATACACAATAGAGTGGTGGCTGGTATATTCGCAGAGCTGTGCCACCATTGCTACCATCAATTTTCAGATATTTTCATTATGACACAAGGGAGAACTGTCCCTAGCCGTAGGTAATCACGAATCTACTTTCTGTCCTGTAGGCTCGGATCTTCTGGACATTTCCTATAAGTGAGAATCATACAATGTGTGAATCTTTGTGTTTTCCTCCAGTTAGCATGAAAACTTAGGGTTTCACCCATGTTGTGTGTATCAGAACTTCATATTTCTCATGGCTGAATAATTCTCTCCCTTTAATGTTCCTTGTAAGACATGTCAGCTAGCAACAAGTTTCCTCAGTTTTTATTTTCCTAAGGATGTCTTTTTTCACCTTCATCTGTGAAAGGTAATTTGCTGGATATAAGATTCTTGTTTGAGTTTTTACTTCCAGCAATGAGAACATGTTGTCCCCACTGCCTTCCAACTGCTATCATGTCTGATGAGAAGTCAGCTGTTAAGCTTACTGGAGTGTACATGTATATCACGTTATTTTTCTCTTTTTGCCTATAAGATCTTTATCTTTGGCTTTTGGTATTTTGCCTATGATGTGCCCAGATGGAGTGCTCTTTGTGTGTATGCTACTTGGAATTTATAGAGTTTCTTGGATGTATGTATTGCTTTTTGGTCACATTTTGGGAATTTTCTGCCATTAAATACTTTAAATATTTTTCTGTTCCTTTCTCCAATCCTGCTTGTATTCGCAATGCACGTGTGGCTGCACTTATTGATGCCCCACATTTCTCTGTGGCTCTTCGTTTTGCTTCACTCATTAATTTTTCTCTCTGTTCTGCAAAATCCATAGTCTCCATGGATCTCGCTTTAAGTTGGCTGCTGGTTACTTCTGCCAGCTCAAATCTACATTTTGGTTATGGTTCTTAACTCCAAGATTTCCATTTGGTTCTAAAAAAATACAATTTCTACCTCTCAATAGTATTCTCTCTTTGATGAGCTTTTTTCACTGTACCTTCCTTTAGCTCTTTACGTATGAGAGCTGTGAGGAAAGGTACCCACTTTGTCCCTGCCTGCACCTCCCAGGAGTAGAGCACTCCAAGTAGAGCTTCTGATACACAGTGCATGGGTTTGGTAGGTAAGGTTACAAGTCATGCCTCAGATGCCACAAACTCACTATTCTTACCGACAAATACTCAGTTGTCCTGAATGAATATTTCTTAAAATGCTGTATACCTTTAGGATAACTTCTAGAGACTATAACGGCCTTAAAAATAATTTTTACCTATTACTTTGTTGATTTACAATTTGTCTTTCTAGAAGTCCCAGTCCTCTTCCACATGATTTTTAAACAATATTTGTTGTGGCTAGAAGAGTTAACATAAGACCTACCGTCTACCAGATGTTTTTTTTAGTGTTTAATGTAGTATTGTTGGCAGTGCCGTACAGCAGATCTCCAGAGTTTATTCATCTTCCTTAACTGAGACTTTACACTCCTTGTTTAGTAAATCCGCAATTCCCATGACCCTAACCCTGGCCAACACCATTCCACCATTTGGTTATATGAATTTGACTACTTTAGATACTACATGTTAAGTGTATTCATGCAGTATTTCTCTTTCTGTGACTGGCTTGTTTCATTTAATGTTCTCAAGGGGTTCATCCATGTTGTTGCATATTGCAAAATTTCCTTTTCTCAAGGATAAATTGGATTCCATTGTATGTATAAACCACATATTCTTTCCCCATTCATATGTCGATGGGCATCTTGGTTGTTACCACCTCTTAGCTATTCAGAATCACGTTGCAGTGAACAATGGAGTGCAGGTGTCTCGTTGAGAGCCCGATTTTAGTCCTTTTGGGTCAATACCCACAAGTGTGGTTGCTGGATCATACGGTAGTTCTGCTGTTAGTGTTCTGAGGGAGCTCCCGTCCTTGCAAGCTTGGAAACCCTGCTTTCAGCTGCTCTACAAAAGCAGGTAAAAGGGGATCCTGCATCACTTCCAGTCAGTGTTCTTGATGCTTTCTGTTGTGCGTTTTCTAGATCAACTGGATGACTCTTCTGGCAGCTATGTTATCAAGGATGACACCAAGCCCCACATTCGAATGTGAGTTTGAACAGACTTAGAACCTGGGCGTCCAACCAAAGTGTGGATATTTTTACCCTCCTTGTGTTCCCCCATAGCTCCTTCCTCACAGGGGCTTTAGCTCCACTCTGGGGAGAAGTGGTAGATTTCTCTGGGTGTATGTGGGAAGCTTTTCCAATATTCCTTCTATGTGGACATCCCATAGATGGTCCCATGGGGACATATTCCCAGGAACCTGGGATAATAGGTAAAGTGAGAGAGATAGAAATACAGGGAGATTGTAGTCTCCATTGAGAGAAAGAGAGAGAGAGAGATGTTAGGCTCCTTTGAAAGAGGGAGAGTGTGAGTCTAGGCTTCGTAGGGAGAAAGATAAAGGGTGAGATGCTAGAATCCTTGGACAGAGAGAGAGATATGCTAGGCTTCTTTGAGAGAGAGAGGGGGGAGAGAGATGCTGGTCTACTTTGAGAGAGAGAGGGGGTAATGGTTGGCTCCTTTGAGAGAGAGAGTGAGAGAGAGAGAGAGAATCTAGGCTCCTTTGAAAAAAGAGAGATATACAGAGACAGAGAGATGCTATGCTTCGAGAGAGAGAGGGATGCTAGTCTCTTTTGAAAGAGAGAGAGAGTTACATGCTAGTCTCCTTTCACAGAGAGAGAAACAGAGAGAGATGCACAGAGAGAGATGATAGGCTCTTTTGTGAGAGAGAGAGAGGGATAATAGGCCACTCTGAGAGAGAGAGAGGGGGGTTGAGAGATTCTAGGTTCCTTAGAGAGTAAGAGAGATATACAGAGACAGAGAGATGCTAGGCTCCTTTGAGAGAGATGCTAGGCTCATTACAGAGAGAGACAGCGGGACAGTGAAGAGAGAGTATCTAGACTAATTTGAGAGAGAGAGAGAAAAGCTTGGCTTATTATAGAGAGAGAGACAGACAGAGATGCTATGCAACTCTTAGAGAGAGATTCTAGACTACTGTGAGAAAGAGAGAGAGATGCTAGACACCTTTGAGAGAAAGAGATAGATGCTAGGATCATTTGAGAAAGAGAGAGAGATACTAGACTCATTTGAGAGAGAGAGAGGGAGATACATGCTAGACAACTTAGAGAGAGAGATAGACAGAGAGACACTGAGAGATGATAGGCCCCTTTGTGAGAAGGAGAGATAGAAAGACAGGGAGTTGCTAGGCTCCTTTGGGAGAGACAGAGAGAGAGATGATTGGCTTCTTTGAGAGAGAGAGGGAGAGATATTCTAGGCTACTTTGAGAGAAAGAGAGATATACAGTAACAGAGATATGCTAGGCTCCTTCGAGTGAGAGAGACATGCTCGGCTCCTTTGAATGAGAGAGATAAAGGGATACATGCAAGGCTCCGTTGAGAGACACAGAGAGAGAGTGAGGGATGCTAGGCTCCTTGGAGAGAAAGAGAGAAAAAAGACGGAGATTCTAGTCTCCTTTGAGAAAAAGAGAGATAGTTAGACAGAGGGATGGTAAGCTCTTTTGAAAGAGAGAGAGTGTGATGCTAGACTTCTTACTGAGAGTGAGAAAGAGAGAGATGCTAGAATCCTTTGAGAGAGAGAGAGAGAGATGCTAGTCTCCTTTGAAAGAGAGCGAGTGTGATGGTAGGTATCTTATCGAGATGGAGAAAGATAGAGATCCTAGAATCCCTTTAGAGAGAGAGAGAAAGGGATGCTAGTACACCTTGACGGGGAGGGAGGGAGAGGGAGAGACGATTTACTCCTTGGAGAGAGAAAGAGTGAGAAGGTTGACACTGTTGAGAGCGAGAGAGAGAGAGGGAGAGAAATGCTAAGCTGCTTCGAGACAAAGAGAGAGGGAGAGATAGAGATATGCTAGGCTACTTTGAGAGAGAGGGAGGGAGAGATATGCTAGGCTCCTTAGAGAGAGAAAGCGGGATAGATTTGCTAGGCTTCTTTGAGAGAGAGAGAGAGAGCCCGGGAGAGACAGAGAGAGATATGCTAGGCTCCTTTTAGAGAAAGAAAGATATAGAGAGACAGAGAGACTCCAGGCTACTTTGATAGAGAGAGTGATGCTAGACTCCTTTGAAAGAGAGACAGAGAGAGATACATGCTAGGTTCCGTTGCGAGAGAGAGAGACAGACAGAGAGAGATGAAAGACTCGTTAGAGAGAGGGAGAGAGAGTGAGGGATGCTCGGCGCTTTTGAGAGAAAGAGGGAGATAGAAAGACAGGGAGATTGTAGGCTCCTTTGAGAGATAGAGAGAGAGAGAGAGAGATGCAAATCTTCTTGAGAGAGAGGAAGAGAGAGAGATGCTTGGCTCCATTGAGAGAGAGAGATGCTGAGCTCCTTATAGAGACAGAGAGAGAGAGAGATGCTACTCTACTTTGAGAGTGAGAGACATAGGGATGCTAGACTCCTTTCAGAGAGAGAGAGTTATATATGCAAGGATTCTTTGAGAGAGGCAGAGTGAGGGAGAGTGATTCTAGTCTCCTTTGAGAGAAAGAGAGAAAGGTAGAAAGAGAGATGCTGGGCAGATTTGAAAGAGAAAGAGTGTGATGCAAGGTCTCTTACGGAGACAGAGAAAGTGAGATGCTAATATCCTTTGATATATATATATATATATATGTATATATACTATACTTCTTTGAGAGAGACAGAGAGAGAGGGAGAGAGATGCTATTCTACTTTAAGAGAGAGAGAGAGAGAGGGCTGGTAGGCTCCTTTGAGATAGAGATAGAGAGAGATGGTAGGCTTCTTTGAGAGAGAGAGTGAGAGAGAGAGTGTCTAGTCTGCTTTGGGAGGAAGAGAGAAATGTAGACGGATAGATATTAGGCTCCTTTGAAAGACAGACAGTGTGATGCTAGGCTTCTTAGGGAGAGAGAGAAAGAGAGCGATGCTAGAATCCTTTGAGAGAGAGAGAGAGAGATGCCAGGCTTCTTTGAGAGAGAGAGAGTCAGAGTGAGACAGAGAGATAGAGATTCTAAGTTCCTTTGAGAGAGTGAGAGCAATACACGCTGGCTCCTTGAGAGAGAGATAAACAGAGAGACAGAGAGAGAGGGAGAGAGAAGATAGGCTCCTTAGAGAGAGAGAGAGGTTGAGGGATGCTAGGCTCCTTTGAGAGAAATAGAGAGAGATAGAAAGACTGAGATTCTAGTCTATTTGAGAGAAAGAGGGAGAGATAGAGAGATGTTATGCTCCTTTGAAAGAGGGAGAGTGTGGTGCTAGGCTTCTTAGGGAGAGAGACAATTTGAGAGGTGCTAGAATCTTAGAGAGAGAGAGAGAGAGAGAGAGAGATGCTAGGCTTCTCTGAGAGAGAGACAGAGTGAGACAGAGAGATAGAGATTCTGGGTTCCTTTGAGAGAGAGAGAGCAATACATGCTGGCTCTTTGAGAGAGAGATAAACAGAGAGAGACAGAGAGGATATAGGCTCCTTTGAGAGAGACATGCTAGGATTCTTTGAGAGAATTAAGTAAAGAGAAAAAGTATGCAATTATACTGACTTTTATAATTACCTATAGAAGTACATTTACCAGTGTTTTCTGTTTGTTTGGATTCAGATAGCTGTCTCATTTAATTTAATTATTCAGTCTGAAGAAATTCCTGTAGCATTTATATTCCTTGTGTAGGTGTAATTCACATGTCATACAATTCATCCCCTTAAAATACACAATAGAGTGGTGGCTGGTATATTCGCAGAGCTGTGCCACCATTGCTACCATCAATTTTCAGATATTTTCATTATGACACAAGGGAGAACTGTCCCTAGCCGTAGGTAATCACGAATCTACTTTCTGTCCTGTAGGCTCGGATCTTCTGGACATTTCCTATAAGTGAGAATCATACAATGTGTGAATCTTTGTGTTTTCCTCCAGTTAGCATGAAAACTTAGGGTTTCACCCATGTTGTGTGTATCAGAACTTCATATTTCTCATGGCTGAATAATTCTCTCCCTTTAATGTTCCTTGTAAGACATGTCAGCTAGCAACAAGTTTCCTCAGTTTTTATTTACCTAAGGATGTCTTTTTTCACCTTCATCTGTGAAAGGTAATTTGCTGGATATAAGATTCTTGTTTGAGTTTTTACTTCCAGCAATGAGAACATGTTGTCCCCACTGCCTTCCAACTGCTATCATGTCTGATGAGAAGTCAGCTGTTAAGCTTACTGGAGTGTACATGTATATCACGTTATTTTTCTCTTTTTGCCTATAAGATCTTTATCTTTGGCTTTTGGTATTTTGCCTATGATGTGCCCAGATGGAGTGCTCTTTGTGTGTATGCTACTTGGAATTTATAGAGTTTCTTGGATGTATGTATTGCTTTTTGGTCACATTTTGGGAATTTTCTGCCATTAAATACTTTAAATATTTTTCTGTTCCTTTCTCCAATCCTGCTTGTATTCGCAATGCACGTGTGGCTGCACTTATTGATGCCCCACATTTCTCTGTGGCTCTTCGTTTTGCTTCACTCATTAATTTTTCTCTCTGTTCTGCAAAATCCATAGTCTCCATGGATCTCGCTTTAAGTTGGCTGCTGGTTACTTCTGCCAGCTCAAATCTACATTTTGGTTATGGTTCTTAACTCCAAGATTTCCATTTGGTTCTAAAAAAATACAATTTCTACCTCTCAATAGTATTCTCTCTTTGATGAGCTTTTTTCACTGTACCTTCCTTTAGCTCTTTACGTATGAGAGCTGTGAGGAAAGGTACCCACTTTGTCCCTGCCTGCACCTCCCAGGAGTAGAGCACTCCAAGTAGAGCTTCTGATACACAGTGCATGGGTTTGGTAGGTAAGGTTACAAGTCATGCCTCAGATGCCACAAACTCACTATTCTTACCGACAAATACTCAGTTGTCCTGAATGAATATTTCTTAAAATGCTGTATACCTTTAGGATAACTTCTAGAGACTATAACGGCCTTAAAAATAATTTTTACCTATTACTTTGTTGATTTACAATTTGTCTTTCTAGAAGTCCCAGTCCTCTTCCACATGATTTTTAAACAATATTTGTTGTGGCTAGAAGAGTTAACATAAGACCTACCGTCTACCAGATGTTTTTTTTAGTGTTTAATGTAGTATTGTTGGCAGTGCCGTACAGCAGATCTCCAGAGTTTATTCATCTTCCTTAACTGAGACTTTACACTCCTTGTTTAGTAAATCCGCAATTCCCATGACCCTAACCCTGGCCAACACCATTCCACCATTTGGTTATATGAATTTGACTACTTTAGATACTACATGTTAAGTGTATTCATGCAGTATTTCTCTTTCTGTGACTGGCTTGTTTCATTTAATGTTCTCAAGGGGTTCATCCATGTTGTTGCATATTGCAAAATTTCCTTTTCTCAAGGATAAATTGGATTCCATTGTATGTATAAACCACATATTCTTTCCCCATTCATATGTCGATGGGCATCTTGGTTGTTACCACCTCTTAGCTATTCAGAATCACGTTGCAGTGAACAATGGAGTGCAGGTGTCTCGTTGAGAGCCCGATTTTAGTCCTTTTGGGTCAATACCCACAAGTGTGTTTGCTGGATCATACGGTAGTTCTGCTGTTAGTGTTCTGAGGGAGCTCCCGTCCTTGCAAGCTTGGAAACCCTGCTTTCAGCTGCTCTACAAAAGCAGGTAAAAGGGGATCCTGCATCACTTCCAGTCAGTGTTCTTGATGCTTTCTGTTGTGCGTTTTCTAGATCAACTGGATGACTCTTCTGGCAGCTATGTTATCAAGGATGACACCAAGCCCCACATTCGAATGTGAGTTTGAACAGACTTAGAACCTGGGCGTCCAACCAAAGTGTGGATATTTTTACCCTCCTTGTGTTCCCCCATAGCTCCTTCCTCACAGGGGCTTTAGCTCCACTCTGGGGAGAAGTGGTAGATTTCTCTGGGTGTATGTGGGAAGCTTTTCCAATATTCCTTCTATGTGGACATCCCATAGATGGTCCCATGGGGACATATTCCCAGGAACCTGGGATAATAGGTAAAGTGAGAGAGATAGAAATACAGGGAGATTGTAGTCTCCATTGAGAGAAAGAGAGAGAGAGAGATGTTAGGCTCCTTTGAAAGAGGGAGAGTGTGAGTCTAGGCTTCGTAGGGAGAGAGATAAAGGGTGAGATGCTAGAATCCTTGGACAGAGAGAGAGATATGCTAGGCTTCTTTGAGAGAGAGAGGGGGGAGAGAGATGCTGGTCTACTTTGAGAGAGAGAGGGGGTAATGGTTGGCTCCTTTGAGAGAGAGAGTGAGAGAGAGAGAGAATCTAGGCTCCTTTGAAAAAAGAGAGATATACAGAGACAGAGAGATGCTATGCTTCGAGAGAGAGAGGGATGCTAGTCTCTTTTGAAAGAGAGAGAGAGTTACATGCTAGTCTCCTTTCACAGAGAGAGAAACAGAGAGAGATGCACAGAGAGAGATGATAGGCTCTTTTGTGAGAGAGAGAGAGGGATAATAGGCCACTCTGAGAGAGAGAGAGGGGGGTTGAGAGATTCTAGGTTCCTTAGAGAGTAAGAGAGATATACAGAGACAGAGAGATGCTAGGCTCCTTTGAGAGAGATGCTAGGCTCATTACAGAGAGAGACAGCGGGACAGTGAAGAGAGAGTATCTAGACTAATTTGAGAGAGAGAGAGAAAAGCTTGGCTTATTATAGAGAGAGAGACAGACAGAGATGCTATGCAACTCTTAGAGAGAGATTCTAGACTACTGTGAGAAAGAGAGAGAGATGCTAGACACCTTTGAGAGAAAGAGATAGATGCTAGGATCATTTGAGAAAGAGAGAGAGATACTAGACTCATTTGAGAGAGAGAGAGGGAGATACATGCTAGACAACTTAGAGAGAGAGATAGACAGAGAGACACTGAGAGATGATAGGCCCCTTTGTGAGAAGGAGAGATAGAAAGACAGGGAGTTGCTAGGCTCCTTTGGGAGAGACAGAGAGAGAGATGATTGGCTTCTTTGAGAGAGAGAGGGAGAGATATTCTAGGCTACTTTGAGAGAAAGAGAGATATACAGTAACAGAGATATGCTAGGCTCCTTCGAGTGAGAGAGACATGCTCGGCTCCTTTGAATGAGAGAGATAAAGGGATACATGCAAGGCTCCGTTGAGAGACACAGAGAGAGAGTGAGGGATGCTAGGCTCCTTGGAGAGAAAGAGAGAAAAAAGACGGAGATTCTAGTCTCCTTTGAGAAAAAGAGAGATAGTTAGACAGAGGGATGGTAAGCTCTTTTGAAAGAGAGAGAGTGTGATGCTAGACTTCTTACTGAGAGTGAGAAAGAGAGAGATGCTAGAATCCTTTGAGAGAGAGAGAGAGAGAGATGCTAGTCTCCTTTGAAAGAGAGCGAGTGTGATGGTAGGTATCTTATCGAGATGGAGAAAGATAGAGATCCTAGAATCCCTTTAGAGAGAGAGAGAAAGGGATGCTAGTACACTTTGACGGGGAGGGAGGGAGAGGGAGAGACGATTTACTCCTTGGAGAGAGAAAGAGTGAGAAGGTTGACACTGTTGAGAGCGAGAGAGAGAGAGGGAGAGAAATGCTAAGCTGCTTGGAGACAAAGAGAGAGGGAGAGATAGAGATATGCTAGGCTACTTTGAGAGAGGGAGGGAGAGATATGCTAGGCTCCTTAGAGAGAGAAAGCGGGATAGATTTGCTAGGCTTCTTTGAGAGAGAGAGAGAGAGCCCGGGAGAGACAGAGAGAGAGATGCTAGGCTCCTTTTAGAGAAAGAAAGATATAGAGAGACAGAGAGACTCCAGGCTACTTTGATAGAGAGAGTGATGCTAGACTCCTTTGAAAGAGAGACAGAGAGAGATACATGCTAGGTTCCGTTGCGAGAGAGAGAGACAGACAGAGAGAGATGAAAGACTCGTTAGAGAGAGGGAGAGAGAGTGAGGGATGCTCGGCGCTTTTGAGAGAAAGAGGGAGATAGAAAGACAGGGAGATTGTAGGCTCCTTTGAGAGAGAGAGAGAGAGAGAGAGAGAGATGCAAATCTTCTTGAGAGAGAGGAAGAGAGAGAGATGCTTGGCTCCATTGAGAGAGAGAGATGCTGAGCTCCTTTGAGAGACAGAGAGAGAGAGAGATGCTACTCTACTTTGAGAGTGAGAGACATAGGGATGCTAGACTCCTTTCAGAGAGAGAGAGTTATATATGCAAGGATTCTTTGAGAGAGGCAGAGTGAGGGAGAGTGATTCTAGTCTCCTTTGAGAGAAAGAGAGAAAGGTAGAAAGAGAGATGCTGGGCAGATTTGAAAGAGAAAGAGTGTGATGCAAGGTCTCTTACGGAGACAGAGAAAGTGAGATGCTAATATCCTTTGATATATATATATATATATATGTATATATACTATACTTCCTTGAGAGAGACAGAGAGAGAGGGAGAGAGATGCTATTCTACTTTAAGAGGGAGAGAGAGAGAGGGCTGGTAGGCTCCTTTGAGATAGAGATAGAGAGAGATGGTAGGCTTCTTTGAGAGAGAGAGTGAGAGAGAGAGTGTCTAGTCTGCTTTGGGAGGAAGAGAGAAATGTAGACGGATAGATATTAGGCTCCTTTGAAAGACAGACAGTGTGATGCTAGGCTTCTTAGGGAGAGAGAGAAAGAGAGCGATGCTAGAATCCTTTGAGAGAGAGAGAGAGAAATGCCAGGCTTCTTTGAGAGAGAGAGAGTCAGAGTGAGACAGAGAGATAGAGATTCTAAGTTCCTTTGAGAGAGTGAGAGCAATACACGCTGGCTCCTTGAGAGAGAGATAAACAGAGAGACAGAGAGAGAGGGAGAGAGAAGATAGGCTCCTTAGAGAGAGAGAGAGGTTGAGGGATGCTAGGCTCCTTTGAGAGAAATAGAGAGAGATAGAAAGACTGAGATTCTAGTCTATTTGAGAGAAAGAGGGAGAGATAGAGAGATGTTATGCTCCTTTGAAAGAGGGAGAGTGTGGTGCTAGGCTTCTTAGGGAGAGAGACAATTTGAGAGATGCTAGAATCTTAGAGAGAGAGAGAGAGAGAGAGAGATGCTAGGCTTCTCTGAGAGAGAGACAGAGTGAGACAGAGAGATAGAGATTCTGGGTTCCTTTGAGAGAGAGAGAGCAATACATGCTGGCTCTTTGAGAGAGAGATAAACAGAGAGAGACAGAGAGGATATAGGCTCCTTTGAGAGAGACATGCTAGGATTCTTTGAGAGAATTAAGTAAAGAGAAAAAGTATGCAATTATACTGACTTTTATAATTACCTATAGAAGTACATTTACCAGTGTTTTCTGTTTGTTTGGATTCAGATAGCTGTCTCATTTAATTTAATTATTCAGTCTGAAGAAATTCCTGTAGCATTTATATTCCTTGTGTAGGTGTAATTCACATGTCATACAATTCATCCCCTTAAAATACACAATAGAGTGGTGGCTGGTATATTCGCAGAGCTGTGCCACCATTGCTACCATCAATTTTCAGATATTTTCATTATGACACAAGGGAGAACTGTCCCTAGCCGTAGGTAATCACGAATCTACTTTCTGTCCTGTAGGCTCGGATCTTCTGGACATTTCCTATAAGTGAGAATCATACAATGTGTGAATCTTTGTGTTTTCCTCCAGTTAGCATGAAAACTTAGGGTTTCACCCATGTTGTGTGTATCAGAACTTCATATTTCTCATGGCTGAATAATTCTCTCCCTTTAATGTTCCTTGTAAGACATGTCAGCTAGCAACAAGTTTCCTCAGTTTTTATTTACCTAAGGATGTCTTTTTTCACCTTCATCTGTGAAAGGTAATTTGCTGGATATAAGATTCTTGTTTGAGTTTTTACTTCCAGCAATGAGAACATGTTGTCCCCACTGCCTTCCAACTGCTATCATGTCTGATGAGAAGTCAGCTGTTAAGCTTACTGGAGTGTACATGTATATCACGTTATTTTTCTCTTTTTGCCTATAAGATCTTTATCTTTGGCTTTTGGTATTTTGCCTATGATGTGCCCAGATGGAGTGCTCTTTGTGTGTATGCTACTTGGAATTTATAGAGTTTCTTGGATGTATGTATTGCTTTTTGGTCACATTTTGGGAATTTTCTGCCATTAAATACTTTAAATATTTTTCTGTTCCTTTCTCCAATCCTGCTTGTATTCGCAATGCACGTGTGGCTGCACTTATTGATGCCCCACATTTCTCTGTGGCTCTTCGTTTTGCTTCACTCATTAATTTTTCTCTCTGTTCTGCAAAATCCATAGTCTCCATGGATCTCGCCTTAAGTTGGCTGCTGGTTACTTCTGCCAGCTCAAATCTACATTTTGGTTATGGTTCTTAACTCCAAGATTTCCATTTGGTTCTAAAAAAATACAATTTCTACCTCTCAATAGTATTCTCTCTTTGATGAGCTTTTTTCACTGTACCTTCCTTTAGCTCTTTACGTATGAGAGCTGTGAGGAAAGGTACCCACTTTGTCCCTGCCTGCACCTCCCAGGAGTAGAGCACTCCATGTAGAGCTTCTGATACACAGTGCATGGGTTTGGTAGGTAAGGGAGCAAGTCATGCCTCAGATGCCACAAACTCACTATTCTTACCGACAAATACTCAGTTGTCCTGAATGAATATTTCTTAAAATGCTGTATACCTTTAGGATAACTTCTAGAGACTATAACGGCCTTAAAAATAATTTTTACCTATTACTTTGTTGATTTACAATTTGTCTTTCTAGAAGTCCCAGTCCTCTTCCACATGATTTTTAAACAATATTTGTTGTGGCTAGAAGAGTTAACATAAGACCTACCGTCTACCAGATGTTTTTTTTAGTGTTTAATGTAGTATTGTTGGCAGTGCCGTACAGCAGATCTCCAGAGTTTATTCATCTTCCTTAACTGAGACTTTACACTCCTTGTTTAGTAAATCCGCAATTCCCATGACCCTAACCCTGGCCAACACCATTCCACCATTTGGTTAGATGAATTTGACTACTTTAGATACTACATGTTAAGTGTATTCATGCAGTATTTCTCTTTCTGTGACTGGCTTGTTTCATTTAATGTTCTCAAGGGGTTCATCCATGTTGTTGCATATTGCAAAATTTCCTTTTCTCAAGGATAAATTGGATTCCATTGTATGTATAAACCACATATTCTTTCCCCATTCATATGTCGATGGGCATCTTGGTTGTTACCACCTCTTAGCTATTCAGAATCACGTTGCAGTGAACAATGGAGTGCAGGTGTCTCGTTGAGAGCCCGATTTTAGTCCTTTTGGGTCAATACCCACAAGTGTGGTTGCTGGATCATACGGTAGTTCTGCTGTTAGTGTTCTGAGGGAGCTCCCGTCCTTGCAAGCTTGGAAACCCTTTCAGCTGCTCTACAAAAGCAGGTAAAAGGGGATCCTGCATCACTTCCAGTCAGTGTTCTTGATGCTTTCTGTTGTGCGTTTTCTAGATCAACTGGATGACTCTTCTGGCAGCTATGTTATCAAGGATGACACCAAGCCCCACATTCGAATGTGAGTTTGAACAGACTTAGAACCTGGGCGTCCAACCAAAGTGTGGATATTTTTACCCTCCTTGTGTTCCCCCATAGCTCCTTCCTCACAGGGGCTTTAGCTCCACTCTGGGGAGAAGTGGTAGATTTCTCTGGGTGTATGTGGGAAGCTTTTCCAATATTCCTTCTATGTGGACATCCCATAGATGGTCCCATGGGGACATATTCCCAGGAACCTGGGATAATAGGTAAAGTGAGAGAGATAGAAATACAGGGAGATTGTAGTCTCCATTGAGAGAAAGAGAGAGAGAGAGATGTTAGGCTCCTTTGAAAGAGGGAGAGTGTGAGTCTAGGCTTCGTAGGGAGAGAGATAAAGGGTGAGATGCTAGAATCCTTGGACAGAGAGAGAGATATGCTAGGCTTCTTTGAGAGAGAGAGGGGGGAGAGAGATGCTGGTCTACTTTGAGAGAGAGAGGGGGTAATGGTTGGCTCCTTTGAGAGAGAGAGTGAGAGAGAGAGAGAATCTAGGCTCCTTTGAAAAAAGAGAGATATACAGAGACAGAGAGATGCTATGCTTCGAGAGAGAGAGGGATGCTAGTCTCTTTTGAAAGAGAGAGAGAGTTACATGCTAGTCTCCTTTCACAGAGAGAGAAACAGAGAGAGATGCACAGAGAGAGATGATAGGCTCTTTTGTGAGAGAGAGAGAGGGATAATAGGCCACTCTGAGAGAGAGAGAGGGGGGTTGAGAGATTCTAGGTTCCTTAGAGAGTAAGAGAGATATACAGAGACAGAGAGATGCTAGGCTCCTTTGAGAGAGATGCTAGGCTCATTACAGAGAGAGACAGCGGGACAGTGAAGAGAGAGTATCTAGACTAATTTGAGAGAGAGAGAGAAAAGCTTGGCTTATTATAGAGAGAGAGACAGACAGAGATGCTATGCAACTCTTAGAGAGAGATTCTAGACTACTGTGAGAAAGAGAGAGAGATGCTAGACACCTTTGAGAGAAAGAGATAGATGCTAGGATCATTTGAGAAAGAGAGAGAGATACTAGACTCATTTGAGAGAGAGAGAGGGAGATACATGCTAGACAACTTAGAGAGAGAGATAGACAGAGAGACACTGAGAGATGATAGGCCCCTTTGTGAGAAGGAGAGATAGAAAGACAGGGAGTTGCTAGGCTCCTTTGGGAGAGACAGAGAGAGAGATGATTGGCTTCTTTGAGAGAGAGAGGGAGAGATATTCTAGGCTACTTTGAGAGAAAGAGAGATATACAGTAACAGAGATATGCTAGGCTCCTTCGAGTGAGAGAGACATGCTCGGCTCCTTTGAATGAGAGAGATAAAGGGATACATGCAAGGCTCCGTTGAGAGACACAGAGAGAGAGTGAGGGATGCTAGGCTCCTTGGAGAGAAAGAGAGAAAAAAGACGGAGATTCTAGTCTCCTTTGAGAAAAAGAGAGATAGTTAGACAGAGGGATGGTAAGCTCTTTTGAAAGAGAGAGAGTGTGATGCTAGACTTCTTACTGAGAGTGAGAAAGAGAGAGATGCTAGAATCCTTTGAGAGAGAGAGAGAGAGAGATGCTAGTCTCCTTTGAAAGAGAGCGAGTGTGATGGTAGGTATCTTATCGAGATGGAGAAAGATAGAGATCCTAGAATCCCTTTAGAGAGAGAGAGAAAGGGATGCTAGTACACTTTGACGGGGAGGGAGGGAGAGGGAGAGACGATTTACTCCTTGGAGAGAGAAAGAGTGAGAAGGTTGACACTGTTGAGAGCGAGAGAGAGAGAGAGGGAGAGAAATGCTAAGCTGCTTGGAGACAAAGAGAGAGGGAGAGATAGAGATATGCTAGGCTACTTTGAGAGAGGGAGGGAGAGATATGCTAGGCTCCTTAGAGAGAGAAAGCGGGATAGATTTGCTAGGCTTCTTTGAGAGAGAGAGAGAGAGAGCCCGGGAGAGACAGAGAGAGAGATGCTAGGCTCCTTTTAGAGAAAGAAAGATATAGAGAGACAGAGAGACTCCAGGCTACTTTGATAGAGAGAGTGATGCTAGACTCCTTTGAAAGAGAGACAGAGAGAGATACATGCTAGGTTCCGTTGCGAGAGAGAGAGACAGACAGAGAGAGATGAAAGACTCGTTAGAGAGAGGGAGAGAGAGTGAGGGATGCTCGGCGCTTTTGAGAGAAAGAGGGAGATAGAAAGACAGGGAGATTGTAGGCTCCTTTGAGAGATAGAGAGAGAGAGAGAGAGATGCAAATCTTCTTGAGAGAGAGGAAGAGAGAGAGATGCTTGGCTCCATTGTGAGAGAGAGATGCTGAGCTCCTTATAGAGACAGAGAGAGAGAGAGATGCTACTCTACTTTGAGAGTGAGAGACATAGGGATGCTAGACTCCTTTCAGAGAGAGAGAGTTATATATGCAAGGATTCTTTGAGAGAGGCAGAGTGAGGGAGAGTGATTCTAGTCTCCTTTGAGAGAAAGAGAGAAAGGTAGAAAGAGAGATGCTGGGCAGATTTGAAAGAGAAAGAGTGTGATGCAAGGTCTCTTACGGAGACAGAGAAAGTGAGATGCTAATATCCTTTGATATATATATATATATATATATGTATATATACTATACTTCTTTGAGAGAGACAGAGAGAGAGGGAGAGAGATGCTATTCTACTTTAAGAGAGAGAGAGAGAGAGGGCTGGTAGGCTCCTTTGAGATAGAGATAGAGAGAGATGGTAGGCTTCTTTGAGAGAGAGAGTGAGAGAGAGAGTGTCTAGTCTGCTTTGGGAGGAAGAGAGAAATGTAGACGGATAGATATTAGGCTCCTTTGAAAGACAGACAGTGTGATGCTAGGCTTCTTAGGGAGAGAGAGAAAGAGAGCGATGCTAGAATCCTTTGAGAGAGAGAGAGAGATGCCAGGCTTCTTTGAGAGAGAGAGAGTCAGAGTGAGACAGAGAGATAGAGATTCTAAGTTCCTTTGAGAGAGTGAGAGCAATACACGCTGGCTCATTGAGAGAGAGATAAACAGAGAGACAGAGAGAGAGGGAGAGAGAAGATAGGCTCCTTAGAGAGAGAGAGAGGTTGAGGGATGCTAGGCTCCTTTGAGAGAAATAGAGAGAGATAGAAAGACTGAGATTCTAGTCTATTTGAGAGAAAGAGGGAGAGATAGAGAGATGTTATGCTCCTTTGAAAGAGGGAGAGTGTGGTGCTAGGCTTCTTAGGGAGAGAGACAATTTGAGAGATGCTAGAATCTTAGAGAGAGAGAGAGAGAGAGAGAGAGATGCTAGGCTTCTCTGAGAGAGAGACAGAGTGAGACAGAGAGATAGAGATTCTGGGTTCCTTTGAGAGAGAGAGAGCAATACATGCTGGCTCTTTGAGAGAGAGATAAACAGAGAGAGACAGAGAGGATATAGGCTCCTTTGAGAGAGACATGCTAGGATTCTTTGAGAGAATTAAGTAAAGAGAAAAAGTATGCAATTATACTGACTTTTATAATTACCTATAGAAGTACATTTACCAGTGTTTTCTGTTTGTTTGGATTCAGATAGCTGTCTCATTTAATTTAATTATTCAGTCTGAAGAAATTCCTGTAGCATTTATATTCCTTGTGTAGGTGTAATTCACATGTCATACAATTCATCCCCTTAAAATACACAATAGAGTGGTGGCTGGTATATTCGCAGAGCTGTGCCACCATTGCTACCATCAATTTTCAGATATTTTCATTATGACACAAGGGAGAACTGTCCCTAGCCGTAGGTAATCACGAATCTACTTTCTGTCCTGTAGGCTCGGATCTTCTGGACATTTCCTATAAGTGAGAATCATACAATGTGTGAATCTTTGTGTTTTCCTCCAGTTAGCATGAAGACTTAGGGTTTCACCCATGTTGTGTGTATCAGAACTTCATATTTCTCATGGCTGAATAATTCTCTCCCTTTAATGTTCCTTGTAAGACATGTCAGCTAGCAACAAGTTTCCTCAGTTTTTATTTACCTAAGGATGTCTTTTTTCACCTTCATCTGTGAAAGGTAATTTGCTGGATATAAGATTCTTGTTTGAGTTTTTACTTCCAGCAATGAGAACATGTTGTCCCCACTGCCTTCCAACTGCTATCATGTCTGATGAGAAGTCAGCTGTTAAGCTTACTGGAGTGTACATGTATATCACGTTATTTTTCTCTTTTTGCCTATAAGATCTTTATCTTTGGCTTTTGGTATTTTGCCTATGATGTGCCCAGATGGAGTGCTCTTTGTGTGTATGCTACTTGGAATTTATAGAGTTTCTTGGATATATGTATTGCTTTTTGGTCACATTTTGGGAATTTTCTGCCATTAAATACTTTAAATATTTTTCTGTTCCTTTCTCCAATCCTGCTTGTATTCGCAATGCACGTGTGGCTGCACTTATTGATGCCCCACATTTCTCTGTGGCTCTTCGTTTTGGTTCACTCATTAATTTTTCTCTCTGTTCTGCAAAATCCATAGTCTCCATGGATCTCGCTTTAAGTTGGCTGCTGGTTACTTCTGCCAGCTCAAATCTACATTTTGGTTATGGTTCTTAACTCCAAGATTTCCATTTGGTTCTAAAAAAATACAATTTCTACCTCTCAATAGTATTCTCTCTTTGATGAGCTTTTTTCACTGTACCTTCCTTTAGCTCTTTACGTATGAGAGCTGTGAGGAAAGGTACCCACTTTGTCCCTGCCTGCACCTCCCAGGAGTAGAGCACTCCAAGTAGAGCTTCTGATACACAGTGCATGGGTTTGGTAGGTAAGGTTACAAGTCATGCCTCAGATGCCACAAACTCACTATTCTTACCGACAAATACTCAGTTGTCCTGAATGAATATTTCTTAAAATGCTGTATACCTTTAGGATAACTTCTAGAGACTATAACGGCCTTAAAAATAATTTTTACCTATTACTTTGTTGATTTACAATTTGTCTTTCTAGAAGTCCCAGTCCTCTTCCACATGATTTTTAAACAATATTTGTTGTGGCTAGAAGAGTTAACATAAGACCTACCGTCTACCAGATGTTTTTTTTAGTGTTTAATGTAGTATTGTTGGCAGTGCCGTACAGCAGATCTCCAGAGTTTATTCATCTTCCTTAACTGAGACTTTACACTCCTTGTTTAGTAAATCCGCAATTCCCATGACCCTAACCCTGGCCAACACCATTCCACCATTTGGTTATATGAATTTGACTACTTTAGATACTACATGTTAAGTGTATTCATGCAGTATTTCTCTTTCTGTGACTGGCTTGTTTCATTTAATGTTCTCAAGGGGTTCATCCATGTTGTTGCATATTGCAAAATTTCCTTTTCTCAAGGATAAATTGGATTCCATTGTATGTATAAACCACATATTCTTTCCCCATTCATATGTCGATGGGCATCTTGGTTGTTACCACCTCTTAGCTATTCAGAATCACGTTGCAGTGAACAATGGAGTGCAGGTGTCTCGTTGAGAGCCCGATTTTAGTCCTTTTGGGTCAATACCCACAAGTGTGGTTGCTGGATCATACGGTAGTTCTGCTGTTAGTGTTCTGAGGGAGCTCCCGTCCTTGCAAGCTTGGAAACCCTGCTTTCAGCTGCTCTACAAAAGCAGGTAAAAGGGGATCCTGCATCACTTCCAGTCAGTGTTCTTGATGCTTTCTGTTGTGCGTTTTCTAGATCAACTGGATGACTCTTCTGGCAGCTATGTTATCAAGGATGACACCAAGCCCCACATTCGAATGTGAGTTTGAACAGACTTAGAACCTGGGCGTCCAACCAAAGTGTGGATATTTTTACCCTCCTTGTGTTCCCCCATAGCTCCTTCCTCACAGGGGCTTTAGCTCCACTCTGGGGAGAAGTGGTAGATTTCTCTGGGTGTATGTGGGAAGCTTTTCCAATATTCCTTCTATGTGGACATCCCATAGATGGTCCCATGGGGACATATTCCCAGGAACCTGGGATAATAGGTAAAGTGAGAGAGATAGAAATACAGGGAGATTGTAGTCTCCATTGAGAGAAAGAGAGAGAGAGAGATGTTAGGCTCCTTTGAAAGAGGGAGAGTGTGAGTCTAGGCTTCGTAGGGAGAGAGATAAAGGGTGAGATGCTAGAATCCTTGGACAGAGAGAGAGATATGCTAGGCTTCTTTGAGAGAGAGAGGGGGGAGAGAGATGCTGGTCTACTTTGAGAGAGAGAGGGGGTAATGGTTGGCTCCTTTGAGAGAGAGAGTGAGAGAGAGAGAGAATCTAGGCTCCTTTGAAAAAAGAGAGATATACAGAGACAGAGAGATGCTATGCTTCGAGAGAGAGAGGGATGCTAGTCTCTTTTGAAAGAGAGAGAGAGTTACATGCTAGTCTCCTTTCACAGAGAGAGAAACAGAGAGAGATGCACAGAGAGAGATGATAGGCTCTTTTGTGAGAGAGAGAGAGGGATAATAGGCCACTCTGAGAGAGAGAGAGGGGGGTTGAGAGATTCTAGGTTCCTTAGAGAGTAAGAGAGATATACAGAGACAGAGAGATGCTAGGCTCCTTTGAGAGAGATGCTAGGCTCATTACAGAGAGAGACAGCGGGACAGTGAAGAGAGAGTATCTAGACTAATTTGAGAGAGAGAGAGAAAAGCTTGGCTTATTATAGAGAGAGAGACAGACAGAGATGCTATGCAACTCTTAGAGAGAGATTCTAGACTACTGTGAGAAAGAGAGAGAGATGCTAGACACCTTTGAGAGAAAGAGATAGATGCTAGGATCATTTGAGAAAGAGAGAGAGATACTAGACTCATTTGAGAGAGAGAGAGGGAGATACATGCTAGACAACTTAGAGAGAGAGATAGACAGAGAGACACTGAGAGATGATAGGCCCCTTTGTGAGAAGGAGAGATAGAAAGACAGGGAGTTGCTAGGCTCCTTTGGGAGAGACAGAGAGAGAGATGATTGGCTTCTTTGAGAGAGAGAGGGAGAGATATTCTAGGCTACTTTGAGAGAAAGAGAGATATACAGTAACAGAGATATGCTAGGCTCCTTCGAGTGAGAGAGACATGCTCGGCTCCTTTGAATGAGAGAGATAAAGGGATACATGCAAGGCTCCGTTGAGAGACACAGAGAGAGAGTGAGGGATGCTAGGCTCCTTGGAGAGAAAGAGAGAAAAAAGACGGAGATTCTAGTCTCCTTTGAGAAAAAGAGAGATAGTTAGACAGAGGGATGGTAAGCTCTTTTGAAAGAGAGAGAGTGTGATGCTAGACTTCTTACTGAGAGTGAGAAAGAGAGAGATGCTAGAATCCTTTGAGAGAGAGAGAGAGAGAGATGCTAGTCTCCTTTGAAAGAGAGCGAGTGTGATGGTAGGTATCTTATCGAGATGGAGAAAGATAGAGATCCTAGAATCCCTTTAGAGAGAGAGAGAAAGGGATGCTAGTACACTTTGACGGGGAGGGAGGGAGAGGGAGAGACGATTTACTCCTTGGAGAGAGAAAGAGTGAGAAGGTTGACACTGTTGAGAGCGAGAGAGAGAGAGAGGGAGAGAAATGCTAAGCTGCTTGGAGACAAAGAGAGAGGGAGAGATAGAGATATGCTAGGCTACTTTGAGAGAGGGAGGGAGAGATATGCTAGGCTCCTTAGAGAGAGAAAGCGGGATAGATTTGCTAGGCTTCTTTGAGAGAGAGAGAGAGAGAGCCCGGGAGAGACAGAGAGAGAGATGCTAGGCTCCTTTTAGAGAAAGAAAGATATAGAGAGACAGAGAGACTCCAGGCTACTTTGATAGAGAGAGTGATGCTAGACTCCTTTGAAAGAGAGACAGAGAGAGATACATGCTAGGTTCCGTTGCGAGAGAGAGAGACAGACAGAGAGAGATGAAAGACTCGTTAGAGAGAGGGAGAGAGAGTGAGGGATGCTCGGCGCTTTTGAGAGAAAGAGGGAGATAGAAAGACAGGGAGATTGTAGGCTCCTTTGAGAGATAGAGAGAGAGAGAGAGATGCAAATCTTCTTGAGAGAGAGGAAGAGAGAGAGATGCTTGGCTCCATTGTGAGAGAGAGATGCTGAGCTCCTTATAGAGACAGAGAGAGAGAGAGATGCTACTCTACTTTGAGAGTGAGAGACATAGGGATGCTAGACTCCTTTCAGAGAGAGAGAGTTATATATGCAAGGATTCTTTGAGAGAGGCAGAGTGAGGGAGAGTGATTCTAGTCTCCTTTGAGAGAAAGAGAGAAAGGTAGAAAGAGAGATGCTGGGCAGATTTGAAAGAGAAAGAGTGTGATGCAAGGTCTCTTACGGAGACAGAGAAAGTGAGATGCTAATATCCTTTGATATATATATATATATATATATGTATATATACTATACTTCTTTGAGAGAGACAGAGAGAGAGGGAGAGAGATGCTATTCTACTTTAAGAGAGAGAGAGAGAGAGGGCTGGTAGGCTCCTTTGAGATAGAGATAGAGAGAGATGGTAGGCTTCTTTGAGAGAGAGAGTGAGAGAGAGAGTGTCTAGTCTGCTTTGGGAGGAAGAGAGAAATGTAGACGGATAGATATTAGGCTCCTTTGAAAGACAGACAGTGTGATGCTAGGCTTCTTAGGGAGAGAGAGAAAGAGAGCGATGCTAGAATCCTTTGAGAGAGAGAGAGAGATGCCAGGCTTCTTTGAGAGAGAGAGAGTCAGAGTGAGACAGAGAGATAGAGATTCTAAGTTCCTTTGAGAGAGTGAGAGCAATACACGCTGGCTCATTGAGAGAGAGATAAACAGAGAGACAGAGAGAGAGGGAGAGAGAAGATAGGCTCCTTAGAGAGAGAGAGAGGTTGAGGGATGCTAGGCTCCTTTGAGAGAAATAGAGAGAGATAGAAAGACTGAGATTCTAGTCTATTTGAGAGAAAGAGGGAGAGATAGAGAGATGTTATGCTCCTTTGAAAGAGGGAGAGTGTGGTGCTAGGCTTCTTAGGGAGAGAGACAATTTGAGAGATGCTAGAATCTTAGAGAGAGAGAGAGAGAGAGAGAGAGATGCTAGGCTTCTCTGAGAGAGAGACAGAGTGAGACAGAGAGATAGAGATTCTGGGTTCCTTTGAGAGAGAGAGAGCAATACATGCTGGCTCTTTGAGAGAGAGATAAACAGAGAGAGACAGAGAGGATATAGGCTCCTTTGAGAGAGACATGCTAGGATTCTTTGAGAGAATTAAGTAAAGAGAAAAAGTATGCAATTATACTGACTTTTATAATTACCTATAGAAGTACATTTACCAGTGTTTTCTGTTTGTTTGGATTCAGATAGCTGTCTCATTTAATTTAATTATTCAGTCTGAAGAAATTCCTGTAGCATTTATATTCCTTGTGTAGGTGTAATTCACATGTCATACAATTCATCCCCTTAAAATACACAATAGAGTGGTGGCTGGTATATTCGCAGAGCTGTGCCACCATTGCTACCATCAATTTTCAGATATTTTCATTATGACACAAGGGAGAACTGTCCCTAGCCGTAGGTAATCACGAATCTACTTTCTGTCCTGTAGGCTCGGCTCTTCTGGACATTTCCTATAAGTGAGAATCATACAATGTGTGAATCTTTGTGTTTTCCTCCAGTTAGCATGAAGACTTAGGGTTTCACCCATGTTGTGTGTATCAGAACTTCATATTTCTCATGGCTGAATAATTCTCTCCCTTTAATGTTCCTTGTAAGACATGTCAGCTAGCAACAAGTTTCCTCAGTTTTTATTTACCTAAGGATGTCTTTTTTCACCTTCATCTGTGAAAGGTAATTTGCTGGATATAAGATTCTTGTTTGAGTTTTTACTTCCAGCAATGAGAACATGTTGTCCCCACTGCCTTCCAACTGCTATCATGTCTGATGAGAAGTCAGCTGTTAAGCTTACTGGAGTGTACATGTATATCACGTTATTTTTCTCTTTTTGCCTATAAGATCTTTATCTTTGGCTTTTGGTATTTTGCCTATGATGTGCCCAGATGGAGTGCTCTTTGTGTGTATGCTACTTGGAATTTATAGAGTTTCTTGGATATATGTATTGCTTTTTGGTCACATTTTGGGAATTTTCTGCCATTAAATACTTTAAATATTTTTCTGTTCCTTTCTCCAATCCTGCTTGTATTCGCAATGCACGTGTGGCTGCACTTATTGATGCCCCACATTTCTCTGTGGCTCTTCGTTTTGGTTCACTCATTAATTTTTCTCTCTGTTCTGCAAAATCCATAGTCTCCATGGATCTCGCTTTAAGTTGGCTGCTGGTTACTTCTGCCAGCTCAAATCTACATTTTGGTTATGGTTCTTAACTCCAAGATTTCCATTTGGTTCTAAAAAAATACAATTTCTACCTCTCAATAGTATTCTCTCTTTGATGAGCTTTTTTCACTGTACCTTCCTTTAGCTCTTTACGTATGAGAGCTGTGAGGAAAGGTACCCACTTTGTCCCTGCCTGCACCTCCCAGGAGTAGAGCACTCCAAGTAGAGCTTCTGATACACAGTGCATGGGTTTGGTAGGTAAGGTTACAAGTCATGCCTCAGATGCCACAAACTCACTATTCTTACCGACAAATACTCAGTTGTCCTGAATGAATATTTCTTAAAATGCTGTATACCTTTAGGATAACTTCTAGAGACTATAACGGCCTTAAAAATAATTTTTACCTATTACTTTGTTGATTTACAATTTGTCTTTCTAGAAGTCCCAGTCCTCTTCCACATGATTTTTAAACAATATTTGTTGTGGCTAGAAGAGTTAACATAAGACCTACCGTCTACCAGATGTTTTTTTTAGTGTTTAATGTAGTATTGTTGGCAGTGCCGTACAGCAGATCTCCAGAGTTTATTCATCTTCCTTAACTGAGACTTTACACTCCTTGTTTAGTAAATCCGCAATTCCCATGACCCTAACCCTGGCCAACACCATTCCACCATTTGGTTATATGAATTTGACTACTTTAGATACTACATGTTAAGTGTATTCATGCAGTATTTCTCTTTCTGTGACTGGCTTGTTTCATTTAATGTTCTCAAGGGGTTCATCCATGTTGTTGCATATTGCAAAATTTCCTTTTCTCAAGGATAAATTGGATTCCATTGTATGTATAAACCACATATTCTTTCCCCATTCATATGTCGATGGGCATCTTGGTTGTTACCACCTCTTAGCTATTCAGAATCACGTTGCAGTGAACAATGGAGTGCAGGTGTCTCGTTGAGAGCCCGATTTTAGTCCTTTTGTGTCAATACCCACAAGTGTGGTTGCTGGATCATACGGTAGTTCTGCTGTTAGTGTTCTGAGGGAGCTCCCGTCCTTGCAAGCTTGGAAACCCTGCTTTCAGCTGCTCTACAAAAGCAGGTAAAAGGGGATCCTGCATCACTTCCAGTCAGTGTTCTTGATGCTTTCTGTTGTGCGTTTTCTAGATCAACTGGATGACTCTTCTGGCAGCTATGTTATCAAGGATGACACCAAGCCCCACATTCGAATGTGAGTTTGAACAGACTTAGAACCTGGGCGTCCAACCAAAGTGTGGATATTTTTACCCTCCTTGTGTTCCCCCATAGCTCCTTCCTCACAGGGGCTTTAGCTCCACTCTGGGGAGAAGTGGTAGATTTCTCTGGGTGTATGTGGGAAGCTTTTCCAATATTCCTTCTATGTGGACATCCCATAGATGGTCCCATGGGGACATATTCCCAGGAACCTGGGATAATAGGTAAAGTGAGAGAGATAGAAATACAGGGAGATTGTAGTCTCCATTGAGAGAAAGAGAGAGAGAGAGATGTTAGGCTCCTTTGAAAGAGGGAGAGTGTGAGTCTAGGCTTCGTAGGGAGAGAGATAAAGGGTGAGATGCTAGAATCCTTGGACAGAGAGAGAGATATGCTAGGCTTCTTTGAGAGAGAGAGGGGGGAGAGAGATGCTGGTCTACTTTGAGAGAGAGAGGGGGTAATGGTTGGCTCCTTTGAGAGAGAGAGTGAGAGAGAGAGAGAATCTAGGCTCCTTTGAAAAAAGAGAGATATACAGAGACAGAGAGATGCTATGCTTCGAGAGAGAGAGGGATGCTAGTCTCTTTTGAAAGAGAGAGAGAGTTACATGCTAGTCTCCTTTCACAGAGAGAGAAACAGAGAGAGATGCACAGAGAGAGATGATAGGCTCTTTTGTGAGAGAGAGAGAGGGATAATAGGCCACTCTGAGAGAGAGAGAGGGGGGTTGAGAGATTCTAGGTTCCTTAGAGAGTAAGAGAGATATACAGAGACAGAGAGATGCTAGGCTCCTTTGAGAGAGATGCTAGGCTCATTACAGAGAGAGACAGCGGGACAGTGAAGAGAGAGTATCTAGACTAATTTGAGAGAGAGAGAGAAAAGCTTGGCTTATTATAGAGAGAGAGACAGACAGAGATGCTATGCAACTCTTAGAGAGAGATTCTAGACTACTGTGAGAAAGAGAGAGAGATGCTAGACACCTTTGAGAGAAAGAGATAGATGCTAGGATCATTTGAGAAAGAGAGAGAGATACTAGACTCATTTGAGAGAGAGAGAGGGAGATACATGCTAGACAACTTAGAGAGAGAGATAGACAGAGAGACACTGAGAGATGATAGGCCCCTTTGTGAGAAGGAGAGATAGAAAGACAGGGAGTTGCTAGGCTCCTTTGGGAGAGACAGAGAGAGAGATGATTGGCTTCTTTGAGAGAGAGAGGGAGAGATATTCTAGGCTACTTTGAGAGAAAGAGAGATATACAGTAACAGAGATATGCTAGGCTCCTTCGAGTGAGAGAGACATGCTCGGCTCCTTTGAATGAGAGAGATAAAGGGATACATGCAAGGCTCCGTTGAGAGACACAGAGAGAGAGTGAGGGATGCTAGGCTCCTTGGAGAGAAAGAGAGAAAAAAGACGGAGATTCTAGTCTCCTTTGAGAAAAAGAGAGATAGTTAGACAGAGGGATGGTAAGCTCTTTTGAAAGAGAGAGAGTGTGATGCTAGACTTCTTACTGAGAGTGAGAAAGAGAGAGATGCTAGAATCCTTTGAGAGAGAGAGAGAGAGAGATGCTAGTCTCCTTTGAAAGAGAGCGAGTGTGATGGTAGGTATCTTATCGAGATGGAGAAAGATAGAGATCCTAGAATCCCTTTAGAGAGAGAGAGAAAGGGATGCTAGTACACTTTGACGGGGAGGGAGGGAGAGGGAGAGACGATTTACTCCTTGGAGAGAGAAAGAGTGAGAAGGTTGACACTGTTGAGAGCGAGAGAGAGAGAGGGAGAGAAATGCTAAGCTGCTTGGAGACAAAGAGAGAGGGAGAGATAGAGATATGCTAGGCTACTTTGAGAGAGGGAGGGAGAGATATGCTAGGCTCCTTAGAGAGAGAAAGCGGGATAGATTTGCTAGGCTTCTTTGAGAGAGAGAGAGAGAGAGCCCGGGAGAGACAGAGAGAGAGATGCTAGGCTCCTTTTAGAGAAAGAAAGATATAGAGAGACAGAGAGACTCCAGGCTACTTTGATAGAGAGAGTGATGCTAGACTCCTTTGAAAGAGAGACAGAGAGAGATACATGCTAGGTTCCGTTGCGAGAGAGAGAGACAGACAGAGAGAGATGAAAGACTCGTTAGAGAGAGGGAGAGAGAGTGAGGGATGCTCGGCGCTTTTGAGAGAAAGAGGGAGATAGAAAGACAGGGAGATTGTAGGCTCCTTTGAGAGATAGAGAGAGAGAGAGAGAGATGCAAATCTTCTTGAGAGAGAGGAAGAGAGAGAGATGCTTGGCTCCATTGTGAGAGAGAGATGCTGAGCTCCTTATAGAGACAGAGAGAGAGAGAGATGCTACTCTACTTTGAGAGTGAGAGACATAGGGATGCTAGACTCCTTTCAGAGAGAGAGAGTTATATATGCAAGGATTCTTTGAGAGAGGCAGAGTGAGGGAGAGTGATTCTAGTCTCCTTTGTGAGAAAGAGAGAAAGGTAGAAAGAGAGATGCTGGGCAGATTTGAAAGAGAAAGAGTGTGATGCAAGGTCTCTTACGGAGACAGAGAAAGTGAGATGCTAATATCCTTTGATATATATATATATATATATATATATGTATATATACTATACTTCTTTGAGAGAGACAGAGAGAGAGGGAGAGAGATGCTATTCTACTTTAAGAGAGAGAGAGAGAGAGGGCTGGTAGGCTCCTTTGAGATAGAGATAGAGAGAGATGGTAGGCTTCTCTGAGAGAGAGAGTGAGAGAGAGAGTGTCTAGTCTGCTTTGGGAGGAAGAGAGAAATGTAGACGGATAGATATTAGGCTCCTTTGAAAGACAGACAGTGTGATGCTAGGCTTCTTAGGGAGAGAGAGAAAGAGAGCGATGCTAGAATCCTTTGAGAGAGAGAGAGAGATGCCAGGCTTCTTTGAGAGAGAGAGAGTCAGAGTGAGACAGAGAGATAGAGATTCTAAGTTCCTTTGAGAGAGTGAGAGCAATACACGCTGGCTCATTGAGAGAGAGATAAACAGAGAGACAGAGAGAGAGGGAGAGAGAAGATAGGCTCCTTAGAGAGAGAGAGAGGTTGAGGGATGCTAGGCTCCTTTGAGAGAAATAGAGAGAGATAGAAAGACTGAGATTCTAGTCTATTTGAGAGAAAGAGGGAGAGATAGAGAGATGTTATGCTCCTTTGAAAGAGGGAGAGTGTGGTGCTAGGCTTCTTAGGGAGAGAGACAATTTGAGAGATGCTAGAATCTTAGAGAGAGAGAGAGAGAGAGAGAGAGATGCTAGGCTTCTCTGAGAGAGAGACAGAGTGAGACAGAGAGATAGAGATTCTGGGTTCCTTTGAGAGAGAGAGAGCAATACATGCTGGCTCTTTGAGAGAGAGATAAACAGAGAGAGACAGAGAGGATATAGGCTCCTTTGAGAGAGACATGCTAGGATTCTTTGAGAGAATTAAGTAAAGAGAAAAAGTATGCAATTATACTGACTTTTATAATTACCTATAGAAGTACATTTCCCTGTGTTTTCTGTTTGTTTGGATTCAGATAGCTGTCTCATTTAATTTAATTATTCAGTCTGAAGAAATTCCTGTAGCATTTATATTCCTTGTGTAGGTGTAATTCACATGTCATACAATTCATCCCCTTAAAATACACAATAGAGTGGTGGCTGGTATATTCGCAGAGCTGTGCCACCATTGCTACCATCAATTTTCAGATATTTTCATTATGACACAAGGGAGAACTGTCCCTAGCCGTAGGTAATCACGAATCTACTTTCTGTCCTGTAGGCTCGGATCTTCTGGACATTTCCTATAAGTGAGAATCATACAATGTGTGAATCTTTGTGTTTTCCTCCAGTTAGCATGAAGACTTAGGGTTTCACCCATGTTGTGTGTATCAGAACTTCATATTTCTCATGGCTGAATAATTCTCTCCCTTTAATGTTCCTTGTAAGACATGTCAGCTAGCAACAAGTTTCCTCAGTTTTTATTTACCTAAGGATGTCTTTTTTCACCTTCATCTGTGAAAGGTAATTTGCTGGATATAAGATTCTTGTTTGAGTTTTTACTTCCAGCAATGAGAACATGTTGTCCCCACTGCCTTCCAACTGCTATCATGTCTGATGAGAAGTCAGCTGTTAAGCTTACTGGAGTGTACATGTATATCACGTTATTTTTCTCTTTTTGCCTATAAGATCTTTATCTTTGGCTTTTGGTATTTTGCCTATGATGTGCCCAGATGGAGTGCTCTTTGTGTGTATGCTACTTGGAATTTATAGAGTTTCTTGGATATATGTATTGCTTTTTGGTCACATTTTGGGAATTTTCTGCCATTAAATACTTTAAATATTTTTCTGTTCCTTTCTCCAATCCTGCTTGTATTCGCAATGCACGTGTGGCTGCACTTATTGATGCCCCACATTTCTCTGTGGCTCTTCGTTTTGGTTCACTCATTAATTTTTCTCTCTGTTCTGCAAAATCCATAGTCTCCATGGATCTCGCTTTAAGTTGGCTGCTGGTTACTTCTGCCAGCTCAAATCTACATTTTGGTTATGGTTCTTAACTCCAAGATTTCCATTTGGTTCTAAAAAAATACAATTTCTACCTCTCAATAGTATTCTCTCTTTGATGAGCTTTTTTCACTGTACCTTCCTTTAGCTCTTTACGTATGAGAGCTGTGAGGAAAGGTACCCACTTTGTCCCTGCCTGCACCTCCCAGGAGTAGAGCACTCCAAGTAGAGCTTCTGATACACAGTGCATGGGTTTGGTAGGTAAGGTTACAAGTCATGCCTCAGATGCCACAAACTCACTATTCTTACCGACAAATACTCAGTTGTCCTGAATGAATATTTCTTAAAATGCTGTATACCTTTAGGATAACTTCTAGAGACTATAACGGCCTTAAAAATAATTTTTACCTATTACTTTGTTGATTTACAATTTGTCTTTCTAGAAGTCCCAGTCCTCTTCCACATGATTTTTAAACAATATTTGTTGTGGCTAGAAGAGTTAACATAAGACCTACCGTCTACCAGATGTTTTTTTTAGTGTTTAATGTAGTATTGTTGGCAGTGCCGTACAGCAGATCTCCAGAGTTTATTCATCTTCCTTAACTGAGACTTTACACTCCTTGTTTAGTAAATCCGCAATTCCCATGACCCTAACCCTGGCCAACACCATTCCACCATTTGGTTATATGAATTTGACTACTTTAGATACTACATGTTAAGTGTATTCATGCAGTATTTCTCTTTCTGTGACTGGCTTGTTTCATTTAATGTTCTCAAGGGGTTCATCCATGTTGTTGCATATTGCAAAATTTCCTTTTCTCAAGGATAAATTGGATTCCATTGTATGTATAAACCACATATTCTTTCCCCATTCATATGTCGATGGGCATCTTGGTTGTTACCACCTCTTAGCTATTCAGAATCACGTTGCAGTGAACAATGGAGTGCAGGTGTCTCGTTGAGAGCCCGATTTTAGTGCTTTTGGGTCAATACCCACAAGTGTGGTTGCTGGATCATACGGTAGTTCTGCTGTTAGTGTTCTGAGGGAGCTCCCGTCCTTGCAAGCTTGGAAACCCTGCTTTCAGCTGCTCTACAAAAGCAGGTAAAAGGGGATCCTGCATCACTTCCAGTCAGTGTTCTTGATGCTTTCTGTTGTGCGTTTTCTAGATCAACTGGATGACTCTTCTGGCAGCTATGTTATCAAGGATGACACCAAGCCCCACATTCGAATGTGAGTTTGAACAGACTTAGAACCTGGGCGTCCAACCAAAGTGTGGATATTTTTACCCTCCTTGTGTTCCCCCATAGCTCCTTCCTCACAGGGGCTTTAGCTCCACTCTGGGGAGAAGTGGTAGATTTCTCTGGGTGTATGTGGGAAGCTTTTCCAATATTCCTTCTATGTGGACATCCCATAGATGGTCCCATGGGGACATATTCCCAGGAACCTGGGATAATAGGTAAAGTGAGAGAGATAGAAATACAGGGAGATTGTAGTCTCCATTGAGAGAAAGAGAGAGAGAGAGATGTTAGGCTCCTTTGAAAGAGGGAGAGTGTGAGTCTAGGCTTCGTAGGGAGAGAGATAAAGGGTGAGATGCTAGAATCCTTGGACAGAGAGAGAGATATGCTAGGCTTCTTTGAGAGAGAGAGGGGGGAGAGAGATGCTGGTCTACTTTGAGAGAGAGAGGGGGTAATGGTTGGCTCCTTTGAGAGAGAGAGTGAGAGAGAGAGAGAATCTAGGCTCCTTTGAAAAAAGAGAGATATACAGAGACAGAGAGATGCTATGCTTCGAGAGAGAGAGGGATGCTAGTCTCTTTTGAAAGAGAGAGAGAGTTACATGCTAGTCTCCTTTCACAGAGAGAGAAACAGAGAGAGATGCACAGAGAGAGATGATAGGCTCTTTTGTGAGAGAGAGAGAGGGATAATAGGCCACTCTGAGAGAGAGAGAGGGGGGTTGAGAGATTCTAGGTTCCTTAGAGAGTAAGAGAGATATACAGAGACAGAGAGATGCTAGGCTCCTTTGAGAGAGATGCTAGGCTCATTACAGAGAGAGACAGCGGGACAGTGAAGAGAGAGTATCTAGACTAATTTGAGAGAGAGAGAGAAAAGCTTGGCTTATTATAGAGAGAGAGACAGACAGAGATGCTATGCAACTCTTAGAGAGAGATTCTAGACTACTGTGAGAAAGAGAGAGAGATGCTAGACACCTTTGAGAGAAAGAGATAGATGCTAGGATCATTTGAGAAAGAGAGAGAGATACTAGACTCATTTGAGAGAGAGAGAGGGAGATACATGCTAGACAACTTAGAGAGAGAGATAGACAGAGAGACACTGAGAGATGATAGGCCCCTTTGTGAGAAGGAGAGATAGAAAGACAGGGAGTTGCTAGGCTCCTTTGGGAGAGACAGAGAGAGAGATGATTGGCTTCTTTGAGAGAGAGAGGGAGAGATATTCTAGGCTACTTTGAGAGAAAGAGAGATATACAGTAACAGAGATATGCTAGGCTCCTTCGAGTGAGAGAGACATGCTCGGCTCCTTTGAATGAGAGAGATAAAGGGATACATGCAAGGCTCCGTTGAGAGACACAGAGAGAGAGTGAGGGATGCTAGGCTCCTTGGAGAGAAAGAGAGAAAAAAGACGGAGATTCTAGTCTCCTTTGAGAAAAAGAGAGATAGTTAGACAGAGGGATGGTAAGCTCTTTTGAAAGAGAGAGAGTGTGATGCTAGACTTCTTACTGAGAGTGAGAAAGAGAGAGATGCTAGAATCCTTTGAGAGAGAGAGAGAGAGAGATGCTAGTCTCCTTTGAAAGAGAGCGAGTGTGATGGTAGGTATCTTATCGAGATGGAGAAAGATAGAGATCCTAGAATCCCTTTAGAGAGAGAGAGAAAGGGATGCTAGTACACTTTGACGGGGAGGGAGGGAGAGGGAGAGACGATTTACTCCTTGGAGAGAGAAAGAGTGAGAAGGTTGACACTGTTGAGAGCGAGAGAGAGAGAGGGAGAGAAATGCTAAGCTGCTTGGAGACAAAGAGAGAGGGAGAGATAGAGATATGCTAGGCTACTTTGAGAGAGGGAGGGAGAGATATGCTAGGCTCCTTAGAGAGAGAAAGCGGGATAGATTTGCTAGGCTTCTTTGAGAGAGAGAGAGAGAGAGCCCGGGAGAGACAGAGAGAGAGATGCTAGGCTCCTTTTAGAGAAAGAAAGATATAGAGAGACAGAGAGACTCCAGGCTACTTTGATAGAGAGAGTGATGCTAGACTCCTTTGAAAGAGAGACAGAGAGAGATACATGCTAGGTTCCGTTGCGAGAGAGAGAGACAGACAGAGAGAGATGAAAGACTCGTTAGAGAGAGGGAGAGAGAGTGAGGGATGCTCGGCGCTTTTGAGAGAAAGAGGGAGATAGAAAGACAGGGAGATTGTAGGCTCCTTTGAGAGATAGAGAGAGAGAGAGAGAGATGCAAATCTTCTTGAGAGAGAGGAAGAGAGAGAGATGCTTGGCTCCATTGTGAGAGAGAGATGCTGAGCTCCTTATAGAGACAGAGAGAGAGAGAGATGCTACTCTACTTTGAGAGTGGGAGACATAGGGATGCTAGACTCCTTTCAGAGAGAGAGAGTTATATATGCAAGGATTCTTTGAGAGAGGCAGAGTGAGGGAGAGTGATTCTAGTCTCCTTTGAGAGAAAGAGAGAAAGGTAGAAAGAGAGATGCTGGGCAGATTTGAAAGAGAAAGAGTGTGATGCAAGGTCTCTTACGGAGACAGAGAAAGTGAGATGCTAATATCCTTTGATATATATATATATATATATATATGTATATATACTATACTTCTTTGAGAGAGACAGAGAGAGAGGGAGAGAGATGCTATTCTACTTTAAGAGAGAGAGAGAGAGAGGGCTGGTAGGCTCCTTTGAGATAGAGATAGAGAGAGATGGTAGGCTTCTCTGAGAGAGAGAGTGAGAGAGAGAGTGTCTAGTCTGCTTTGGGAGGAAGAGAGAAATGTAGACGGATAGATATTAGGCTCCTTTGAAAGACAGACAGTGTGATGCTAGGCTTCTTAGGGAGAGAGAGAAAGAGAGCGATGCTAGAATCCTTTGAGAGAGAGAGAGAGATGCCAGGCTTCTTTGAGAGAGAGAGAGTCAGAGTGAGACAGAGAGATAGAGATTCTAAGTTCCTTTGAGAGAGTGAGAGCAATACACGCTGGCTCATTGAGAGAGAGATAAACAGAGAGACAGAGAGAGAGGGAGAGAGAAGATAGGCTCCTTAGAGAGAGAGAGAGGTTGAGGGATGCTAGGCTCCTTTGAGAGAAATAGAGAGAGATAGAAAGACTGAGATTCTAGTCTATTTGAGAGAAAGAGGGAGAGATAGAGAGATGTTATGCTCCTTTGAAAGAGGGAGAGTGTGGTGCTAGGCTTCTTAGGGAGAGAGACAATTTGAGAGATGCTAGAATCTTAGAGAGAGAGAGAGAGAGAGAGAGAGATGCTAGGCTTCTCTGAGAGAGAGACAGAGTGAGACAGAGAGATAGAGATTCTGGGTTCCTTTGAGAGAGAGAGAGCAATACATGCTGGCTCTTTGAGAGAGAGATAAACAGAGAGAGACAGAGAGGATATAGGCTCCTTTGAGAGAGACATGCTAGGATTCTTTGAGAGAATTAAGTAAAGAGAAAAAGTATGCAATTATACTGACTTTTATAATTACCTATAGAAGTACATTTACCAGTGTTTTCTGTTTGTTTGGATTCAGATAGCTGTCTCATTTAATTTAATTATTCAGTCTGAAGAAATTCCTGTAGCATTTATATTCCTTGTGTAGGTGTAATTCACATGTCATACAATTCATCCCCTTAAAATACACAATAGAGTGGTGGCTGGTATATTCGCAGAGCTGTGCCACCATTGCTACCATCAATTTTCAGATATTTTCATTATGACACAAGGGAGAACTGTCCCTAGCCGTAGGTAATCACGAATCTACTTTCTGTCCTGTAGGCTCGGATCTTCTGGACATTTCCTATAAGTGAGAATCATACAATGTGTGAATCTTTGTGTTTTCCTCCAGTTAGCATGAAGACTTAGGGTTTCACCCATGTTGTGTGTATCAGAACTTCATATTTCTCATGGCTGAATAATTCTCTCCCTTTAATGTTCCTTGTAAGACATGTCAGCTAGCAACAAGTTTCCTCAGTTTTTATTTACCTAAGGATGTCTTTTTTCACCTTCATCTGTGAAAGGTAATTTGCTGGATATAAGATTCTTGTTTGAGTTTTTACTTCCAGCAATGAGAACATGTTGTCCCCACTGCCTTCCAACTGCTATCATGTCTGATGAGAAGTCAGCTGTTAAGCTTACTGGAGTGTACATGTATATCACGTTATTTTTCTCTTTTTGCCTATAAGATCTTTATCTTTGGCTTTTGGTATTTTGCCTATGATGTGCCCAGATGGAGTGCTCTTTGTGTGTATGCTACTTGGAATTTATAGAGTTTCTTGGATATATGTATTGCTTTTTGGTCACATTTTGGGAATTTTCTGCCATTAAATACTTTAAATATTTTTCTGTTCCTTTCTCCAATCCTGCTTGTATTCGCAATGCACGTGTGGCTGCACTTATTGATGCCCCACATTTCTCTGTGGCTCTTCGTTTTGGTTCACTCATTAATTTTTCTCTCTGTTCTGCAAAATCCATAGTCTCCATGGATCTCGCTTTAAGTTGGCTGCTGGTTACTTCTGCCAGCTCAAATCTACATTTTGGTTATGGTTCTTAACTCCAAGATTTCCATTTGGTTCTAAAAAAATACAATTTCTACCTCTCAATAGTATTCTCTCTTTGATGAGCTTTTTTCACTGTACCTTCCTTTAGCTCTTTACGTATGAGAGCTGTGAGGAAAGGTACCCACTTTGTCCCTGCCTGCACCTCCCAGGAGTAGAGCACTCCAAGTAGAGCTTCTGATACACAGTGCATGGGTTTGGTAGGTAAGGTTACAAGTCATGCCTCAGATGCCACAAACTCACTATTCTTACCGACAAATACTCAGTTGTCCTGAATGAATATTTCTTAAAATGCTGTATACCTTTAGGATAACTTCTAGAGACTATAACGGCCTTAAAAATAATTTTTACCTATTACTTTGTTGATTTACAATTTGTCTTTCTAGAAGTCCCAGTCCTCTTCCACATGATTTTTAAACAATATTTGTTGTGGCTAGAAGAGTTAACATAAGACCTACCGTCTACCAGATGTTTTTTTTAGTGTTTAATGTAGTATTGTTGGCAGTGCCGTACAGCAGATCTCCAGAGTTTATTCATCTTCCTTAACTGAGACTTTACACTCCTTGTTTAGTAAATCCGCAATTCCCATGACCCTAACCCTGGCCAACACCATTCCACCATTTGGTTAGATGAATTTGACTACTTTAGATACTACATGTTAAGTGTATTCATGCAGTATTTCTCTTTCTGTGACTGGCTTGTTTCATTTAATGTTCTCAAGGGGTTCATCCATGTTGTTGCATATTGCAAAATTTCCTTTTCTCAAGGATAAATTGGATTCCATTGTATGTATAAACCACATATTCTTTCCCCATTCATATGTCGATGGGCATCTTGGTTGTTACCACCTCTTAGCTATTCAGAATCACGTTGCAGTGAACAATGGAGTGCAGGTGTCTCGTTGAGAGCCCGATTTTAGTCCTTTTGGGTCAATACCCACAAGTGTGGTTGCTGGATCATACGGTAGTTCTGCTGTTAGTGTTCTGAGGGAGCTCCCGTCCTTGCAAGCTTGGAAACCCTGCTTTCAGCTGCTCTACAAAAGCAGGTAAAAGGGGATCCTGCATCACTTCCAGTCAGTGTTCTTGATGCTTTCTGTTGTGCGTTTTCTAGATCAACTGGATGACTCTTCTGGCAGCTATGTTATCAAGGATGACACCAAGCCCCACATTCGAATGTGAGTTTGAACAGACTTAGAACCTGGGCGTCCAACCAAAGTGTGGATATTTTTACCCTCCTTGTGTTCCCCCATAGCTCCTTCCTCACAGGGGCTTTAGCTCCACTCTGGGGAGAAGTGGTAGATTTCTCTGGGTGTATGTGGGAAGCTTTTCCAATATTCCTTCTATGTGGACATCCCATAGATGGTCCCATGGGGACATATTCCCAGGAACCTGGGATAATAGGTAAAGTGAGAGAGATAGAAATACAGGGAGATTGTAGTCTCCATTGAGAGAAAGAGAGAGAGAGAGATGTTAGGCTCCTTTGAAAGAGGGAGAGTGTGAGTCTAGGCTTCGTAGGGAGAGAGATAAAGGGTGAGATGCTAGAATCCTTGGACAGAGAGAGAGATATGCTAGGCTTCTTTGAGAGAGAGAGGGGGGAGAGAGATGCTGGTCTACTTTGAGAGAGAGAGGGGGTAATGGTTGGCTCCTTTGAGAGAGAGAGTGAGAGAGAGAGCGAATCTAGGCTCCTTTGAAAAAAGAGAGATATACAGAGACAGAGAGATGCTATGCTTCGAGAGAGAGAGGGATGCTAGTCTCTTTTGAAAGAGAGAGAGAGTTACATGCTAGTCTCCTTTCACAGAGAGAGAAACAGAGAGAGATGCACAGAGAGAGATGATAGGCTCTTTTGTGAGAGAGAGAGAGGGATAATAGGCCACTCTGAGAGAGAGAGAGGGGGGTTGAGAGATTCTAGGTTCCTTAGAGAGTAAGAGAGATATACAGAGACAGAGAGATGCTAGGCTCCTTTGAGAGAGATGCTAGGCTCATTACAGAGAGAGACAGCGGGACAGTGAAGAGAGAGTATCTAGACTAATTTGAGAGAGAGAGAGAAAAGCTTGGCTTATTATAGAGAGAGAGACAGACAGAGATGCTATGCAACTCTTAGAGAGAGATTCTAGACTACTGTGAGAAAGAGAGAGAGATGCTAGACACCTTTGAGAGAAAGAGATAGATGCTAGGATCATTTGAGAAAGAGAGAGAGATACTAGACTCATTTGAGAGAGAGAGAGGGAGATACATGCTAGACAACTTAGAGAGAGAGATAGACAGAGAGACACTGAGAGATGATAGGCCCCTTTGTGAGAAGGAGAGATAGAAAGACAGGGAGTTGCTAGGCTCCTTTGGGAGAGACAGAGAGAGAGATGATTGGCTTCTTTGAGAGAGAGAGGGAGAGATATTCTAGGCTACTTTGAGAGAAAGAGAGATATACAGTAACAGAGATATGCTAGGCTCCTTCGAGTGAGAGAGACATGCTCGGCTCCTTTGAATGAGAGAGATAAAGGGATACATGCAAGGCTCCGTTGAGAGACACAGAGAGAGAGTGAGGGATGCTAGGCTCCTTGGAGAGAAAGAGAGAAAAAAGACGGAGATTCTAGTCTCCTTTGAGAAAAAGAGAGATAGTTAGACAGAGGGATGGTAAGCTCTTTTGAAAGAGAGAGAGTGTGATGCTAGACTTCTTACTGAGAGTGAGAAAGAGAGAGATGCTAGAATCCTTTGAGAGAGAGAGAGAGAGATGCTAGTCTCCTTTGAAAGAGAGCGAGTGTGATGGTAGGTATCTTATCGAGATGGAGAAAGATAGAGATCCTAGAATCCCTTTAGAGAGAGAGAGAAAGGGATGCTAGTACACCTTGACGGGGAGGGAGGGAGAGGGAGAGACGATTTACTCCTTGGAGAGAGAAAGAGTGAGAAGGTTGACACTGTTGAGAGCGAGAGAGAGAGAGGGAGAGAAATGCTAAGCTGCTTCGAGACAAAGAGAGAGGGAGAGATAGAGATATGCTAGGCTACTTTGAGAGAGAGGGAGGGAGAGATATGCTAGGCTCCTTAGAGAGAGAAAGCGGGATAGATTTGCTAGGCTTCTTTGAGAGAGAGAGAGAGAGCCCGGGAGAGACAGAGAGAGATATGCTAGGCTCCTTTTAGAGAAAGAAAGATATAGAGAGACAGAGAGACTCCAGGCTACTTTGATAGAGAGAGTGATGCTAGACTCCTTTGAAAGAGAGACAGAGAGAGATACATGCTAGGTTCCGTTGCGAGAGAGAGAGACAGACAGAGAGAGATGAAAGACTCGTTAGAGAGAGGGAGAGAGAGTGAGGGATGCTCGGCGCTTTTGAGAGAAAGAGGGAGATAGAAAGACAGGGAGATTGTAGGCTCCTTTGAGAGATAGAGAGAGAGAGAGAGAGATGCAAATCTTCTTGAGAGAGAGGAAGAGAGAGAGATGCTTGGCTCCATTGAGAGAGAGAGATGCTGAGCTCCTTATAGAGACAGAGAGAGAGAGAGATGCTACTCTACTTTGAGAGTGAGAGACATAGGGATGCTAGACTCCTTTCAGAGAGAGAGAGTTATATATGCAAGGATTCTTTGAGAGAGGCAGAGTGAGGGAGAGTGATTCTAGTCTCCTTTGAGAGAAAGAGAGAAAGGTAGAAAGAGAGATGCTGGGCAGATTTGAAAGAGAAAGAGTGTGATGCAAGGTCTCTTACGGAGACAGAGAAAGTGAGATGCTAATATCCTTTGATATATATATATATATATATGTATATATACTATACTTCTTTGAGAGAGACAGAGAGAGAGGGAGAGAGATGCTATTCTACTTTAAGAGAGAGAGAGAGAGAGGGCTGGTAGGCTCCTTTGAGATAGAGATAGAGAGAGATGGTAGGCTTCTTTGAGAGAGAGAGTGAGAGAGAGAGTGTCTAGTCTGCTTTGGGAGGAAGAGAGAAATGTAGACGGATAGATATTAGGCTCCTTTGAAAGACAGACAGTGTGATGCTAGGCTTCTTAGGGAGAGAGAGAAAGAGAGCGATGCTAGAATCCTTTGAGAGAGAGAGAGAGAGATGCCAGGCTTCTTTGAGAGAGAGAGAGTCAGAGTGAGACAGAGAGATAGAGATTCTAAGTTCCTTTGAGAGAGTGAGAGCAATACACGCTGGCTCCTTGAGAGAGAGATAAACAGAGAGACAGAGAGAGAGGGAGAGAGAAGATAGGCTCCTTAGAGAGAGAGAGAGGTTGAGGGATGCTAGGCTCCTTTGAGAGAAATAGAGAGAGATAGAAAGACTGAGATTCTAGTCTATTTGAGAGAAAGAGGGAGAGATAGAGAGATGTTATGCTCCTTTGAAAGAGGGAGAGTGTGGTGCTAGGCTTCTTAGGGAGAGAGACAATTTGAGAGGTGCTAGAATCTTAGAGAGAGAGAGAGAGAGAGAGAGAGATGCTAGGCTTCTCTGAGAGAGAGACAGAGTGAGACAGAGAGATAGAGATTCTGGGTTCCTTTGAGAGAGAGAGAGCAATACATGCTGGCTCTTTGAGAGAGAGATAAACAGAGAGAGACAGAGAGGATATAGGCTCCTTTGAGAGAGACATGCTAGGATTCTTTGAGAGAATTAAGTAAAGAGAAAAAGTATGCAATTATACTGACTTTTATAATTACCTATAGAAGTACATTTACCAGTGTTTTCTGTTTGTTTGGATTCAGATAGCTGTCTCATTTAATTTAATTATTCAGTCTGAAGAAATTCCTGTAGCATTTATATTCCTTGTGTAGGTGTAATTCACATGTCATACAATTCATCCCCTTAAAATACACAATAGAGTGGTGGCTGGTATATTCGCAGAGCTGTGCCACCATTGCTACCATCAATTTTCAGATATTTTCATTATGACACAAGGGAGAACTGTCCCTAGCCGTAGGTAATCACGAATCTACTTTCTGTCCTGTAGGCTCGGATCTTCTGGACATTTCCTATAAGTGAGAATCATACAATGTGTGAATCTTTGTGTTTTCCTCCAGTTAGCATGAAAACTTAGGGTTTCACCCATGTTGTGTGTATCAGAACTTCATATTTCTCATGGCTGAATAATTCTCTCCCTTTAATGTTCCTTGTAAGACATGTCAGCTAGCAACAAGTTTCCTCAGTTTTTATTTACCTAAGGATGTCTTTTTTCACCTTCATCTGTGAAAGGTAATTTGCTGGATATAAGATTCTTGTTTGAGTTTTTACTTCCAGCAATGAGAACATGTTGTCCCCACTGCCTTCCAACTGCTATCATGTCTGATGAGAAGTCAGCTGTTAAGCTTACTGGAGTGTACATGTATATCACGTTATTTTTCTCTTTTTGCCTATAAGATCTTTATCTTTGGCTTTTGGTATTTTGCCTATGATGTGCCCAGATGGAGTGCTCTTTGTGTGTATGCTACTTGGAATTTATAGAGTTTCTTGGATGTATGTATTGCTTTTTGGTCACATTTTGGGAATTTTCTGCCATTAAATACTTTAAATATTTTTCTGTTCCTTTCTCCAATCCTGCTTGTATTCGCAATGCACGTGTGGCTGCACTTATTGATGCCCCACATTTCTCTGTGGCTCTTCGTTTTGCTTCACTCATTAATTTTTCTCTCTGTTCTGCAAAATCCATAGTCTCCATGGATCTCGCTTTAAGTTGGCTGCTGGTTACTTCTGCCAGCTCAAATCTACATTTTGGTTATGGTTCTTAACTCCAAGATTTCCATTTGGTTCTAAAAAAATACAATTTCTACCTCTCAATAGTATTCTCTCTTTGATGAGCTTTTTTCACTGTACCTTCCTTTAGCTCTTTACGTATGAGAGCTGTGAGGAAAGGTACCCACTTTGTCCCTGCCTGCACCTCCCAGGAGTAGAGCACTCCAAGTAGAGCTTCTGATACACAGTGCATGGGTTTGGTAGGTAAGGTTACAAGTCATGCCTCAGATGCCACAAACTCACTATTCTTACCGACAAATACTCAGTTGTCCTGAATGAATATTTCTTAAAATGCTGTATACCTTTAGGATAACTTCTAGAGACTATAACGGCCTTAAAAATAATTTTTACCTATTACTTTGTTGATTTACAATTTGTCTTTCTAGAAGTCCCAGTCCTCTTCCACATGATTTTTAAACAATATTTGTTGTGGCTAGAAGAGTTAACATAAGACCTACCGTCTACCAGATGTTTTTTTTAGTGTTTAATGTAGTATTGTTGGCAGTGCCGTACAGCAGATCTCCAGAGTTTATTCATCTTCCTTAACTGAGACTTTACACTCCTTGTTTAGTAAATCCGCAATTCCCATGACCCTAACCCTGGCCAACACCATTCCACCATTTGGTTATATGAATTTGACTACTTTAGATACTACATGTTAAGTGTATTCATGCAGTATTTCTCTTTCTGTGACTGGCTTGTTTCATTTAATGTTCTCAAGGGGTTCATCCATGTTGTTGCATATTGCAAAATTTCCTTTTCTCAAGGATAAATTGGATTCCATTGTATGTATAAACCACATATTCTTTACCCATTCATATGTCGATGGGCATCTTGGTTGTTACCACCTCTTAGCTATTCAGAATCACGTTGCAGTGAACAATGGAGTGCAGGTGTCTCGTTGAGAGCCCGATTTTAGTCCTTTTGGGTCAATACCCACAAGTGTGTTTGCTGGATCATACGGTAGTTCTGCTGTTAGTGTTCTGAGGGAGCTCCCGTCCTTGCAAGCTTGGAAACCCTGCTTTCAGCTGCTCTACAAAAGCAGGTAAAAGGGGATCCTGCATCACTTCCAGTCAGTGTTCTTGATGCTTTCTGTTGTGCGTTTTCTAGATCAACTGGATGACTCTTCTGGCAGCTATGTTATCAAGGATGACACCAAGCCCCACATTCGAATGTGAGTTTGAACAGACTTAGAACCTGGGCGTCCAACCAAAGTGTGGATATTTTTACCCTCCTTGTGTTCCCCCATAGCTCCTTCCTCACAGGGGCTTTAGCTCCACTCTGGGGAGAAGTGGTAGATTTCTCTGGGTGTATGTGGGAAGCTTTTCCAATATTCCTTCTATGTGGACATCCCATAGATGGTCCCATGGGGACATATTCCCAGGAACCTGGGATAATAGGTAAAGTGAGAGAGATAGAAATACAGGGAGATTGTAGTCTCCATTGAGAGAAAGAGAGAGAGAGAGATGTTAGGCTCCTTTGAAAGAGGGAGAGTGTGAGTCTAGGCTTCGTAGGGAGAGAGATAAAGGGTGAGATGCTAGAATCCTTGGACAGAGAGAGAGATATGCTAGGCTTCTTTGAGAGAGAGAGGGGGGAGAGAGATGCTGGTCTACTTTGAGAGAGAGAGGGGGTAATGGTTGGCTCCTTTGAGAGAGAGAGTGAGAGAGAGAGAGAATCTAGGCTCCTTTGAAAAAAGAGAGATATACAGAGACAGAGAGATGCTATGCTTCGAGAGAGAGAGGGATGCTAGTCTCTTTTGAAAGAGAGAGAGAGTTACATGCTAGTCTCCTTTCACAGAGAGAGAAACAGAGAGAGATGCACAGAGAGAGATGATAGGCTCTTTTGTGAGAGAGAGAGAGGGATAATAGGCCACTCTGAGAGAGAGAGAGGGGGGTTGAGAGATTCTAGGTTCCTTAGAGAGTAAGAGAGATATACAGAGACAGAGAGATGCTAGGCTCCTTTGAGAGAGATGCTAGGCTCATTACAGAGAGAGACAGCGGGACAGTGAAGAGAGAGTATCTAGACTAATTTGAGAGAGAGAGAGAAAAGCTTGGCTTATTATAGAGAGAGAGACAGACAGAGATGCTATGCAACTCTTAGAGAGAGATTCTAGACTACTGTGAGAAAGAGAGAGAGATGCTAGACACCTTTGAGAGAAAGAGATAGATGCTAGGATCATTTGAGAAAGAGAGAGAGATACTAGACTCATTTGAGAGAGAGAGAGGGAGATACATGCTAGACAACTTAGAGAGAGAGATAGACAGAGAGACACTGAGAGATGATAGGCCCCTTTGTGAGAAGGAGAGATAGAAAGACAGGGAGTTGCTAGGCTCCTTTGGGAGAGACAGAGAGAGAGATGATTGGCTTCTTTGAGAGAGAGAGGGAGAGATATTCTAGGCTACTTTGAGAGAAAGAGAGATATACAGTAACAGAGATATGCTAGGCTCCTTCGAGTGAGAGAGACATGCTCGGCTCCTTTGAATGAGAGAGATAAAGGGATACATGCAAGGCTCCGTTGAGAGACACAGAGAGAGAGTGAGGGATGCTAGGCTCCTTGGAGAGAAAGAGAGAAAAAAGACGGAGATTCTAGTCTCCTTTGAGAAAAAGAGAGATAGTTAGACAGAGGGATGGTAAGCTCTTTTGAAAGAGAGAGAGTGTGATGCTAGACTTCTTACTGAGAGTGAGAAAGAGAGAGATGCTAGAATCCTTTGAGAGAGAGAGAGAGAGAGATGCTAGTCTCCTTTGAAAGAGAGCGAGTGTGATGGTAGGTATCTTATCGAGATGGAGAAAGATAGAGATCCTAGAATCCCTTTAGAGAGAGAGAGAAAGGGATGCTAGTACACTTTGACGGGGAGGGAGGGAGAGGGAGAGACGATTTACTCCTTGGAGAGAGAAAGAGTGAGAAGGTTGACACTGTTGAGAGCGAGAGAGAGAGAGGGAGAGAAATGCTAAGCTGCTTGGAGACAAAGAGAGAGGGAGAGATAGAGATATGCTAGGCTACTTTGAGAGAGGGAGGGAGAGATATGCTAGGCTCCTTAGAGAGAGAAAGCGGGATAGATTTGCTAGGCTTCTTTGAGAGAGAGAGAGAGAGCCCGGGAGAGACAGAGAGAGAGATGCTAGGCTCCTTTTAGAGAAAGAAAGATATAGAGAGACAGAGAGACTCCAGGCTACTTTGATAGAGAGAGTGATGCTAGACTCCTTTGAAAGAGAGACAGAGAGAGATACATGCTAGGTTCCGTTGCGAGAGAGAGAGACAGACAGAGAGAGATGAAAGACTCGTTAGAGAGAGGGAGAGAGAGTGAGGGATGCTCGGCGCTTTTGAGAGAAAGAGGGAGATAGAAAGACAGGGAGATTGTAGGCTCCTTTGAGAGAGAGAGAGAGAGAGAGAGAGAGATGCAAATCTTCTTGAGAGAGAGGAAGAGAGAGAGATGCTTGGCTCCATTGAGAGAGAGAGATGCTGAGCTCCTTATAGAGACAGAGAGAGAGAGAGATGCTACTCTACTTTGAGAGTGAGAGACATAGGGATGCTAGACTCCTTTCAGAGAGAGAGAGTTATATATGCAAGGATTCTTTGAGAGAGGCAGAGTGAGGGAGAGTGATTCTAGTCTCCTTTGAGAGAAAGAGAGAAAGGTAGAAAGAGAGATGCTGGGCAGATTTGAAAGAGAAAGAGTGTGATGCAAGGTCTCTTACGGAGACAGAGAAAGTGAGATGCTAATATCCTTTGATATATATATATATATATATGTATATATACTATACTTCCTTGAGAGAGACAGAGAGAGAGGGAGAGAGATGCTATTCTACTTTAAGAGGGAGAGAGAGAGAGGGCTGGTAGGCTCCTTTGAGATAGAGATAGAGAGAGATGGTAGGCTTCTTTGAGAGAGAGAGTGAGAGAGAGAGTGTCTAGTCTGCTTTGGGAGGAAGAGAGAAATGTAGACGGATAGATATTAGGCTCCTTTGAAAGACAGACAGTGTGATGCTAGGCTTCTTAGGGAGAGAGAGAAAGAGAGCGATGCTAGAATCCTTTGAGAGAGAGAGAGAGAAATGCCAGGCTTCTTTGAGAGAGAGAGAGTCAGAGTGAGACAGAGAGATAGAGATTCTAAGTTCCTTTGAGAGAGTGAGAGCAATACACGCTGGCTCATTGAGAGAGAGATAAACAGAGAGACAGAGAGAGAGGGAGAGAGAAGATAGGCTCCTTAGAGAGAGAGAGAGGTTGAGGGATGCTAGGCTCCTTTGAGAGAAATAGAGAGAGATAGAAAGACTGAGATTCTAGTCTATTTGAGAGAAAGAGGGAGAGATAGAGAGATGTTATGCTCCTTTGAAAGAGGGAGAGTGTGGTGCTAGGCTTCTTAGGGAGAGAGACAATTTGAGAGATGCTAGAATCTTAGAGAGAGAGAGAGAGAGAGAGAGATGCTAGGCTTCTCTGAGAGAGAGACAGAGTGAGACAGAGAGATAGAGATTCTGGGTTCCTTTGAGAGAGAGAGAGCAATACATGCTGGCTCTTTGAGAGAGAGATAAACAGAGAGAGACAGAGAGGATATAGGCTCCTTTGAGAGAGACATGCTAGGATTCTTTGAGAGAATTAAGTAAAGAGAAAAAGTATGCAATTATACTGACTTTTATAATTACCTATAGAAGTACATTTACCAGTGTTTTCTGTTTGTTTGGATTCAGATAGCTGTCTCATTTAATTTAATTATTCAGTCTGAAGAAATTCCTGTAGCATTTATATTCCTTGTGTAGGTGTAATTCACATGTCATACAATTCATCCCCTTAAAATACACAATAGAGTGGTGGCTGGTATATTCGCAGAGCTGTGCCACCATTGCTACCATCAATTTTCAGATATTTTCATTATGACACAAGGGAGAACTGTCCCTAGCCGTAGGTAATCACGAATCTACTTTCTGTCCTGTAGGCTCGGATCTTCTGGACATTTCCTATAAGTGAGAATCATACAATGTGTGAATCTTTGTGTTTTCCTCCAGTTAGCATGAAAACTTAGGGTTTCACCCATGTTGTGTGTATCAGAACTTCATATTTCTCATGGCTGAATAATTCTCTCCCTTTAATGTTCCTTGTAAGACATGTCAGCTAGCAACAAGTTTCCTCAGTTTTTATTTACCTAAGGATGTCTTTTTTCACCTTCATCTGTGAAAGGTAATTTGCTGGATATAAGATTCTTGTTTGAGTTTTTACTTCCAGCAATGAGAACATGTTGTCCCCACTGCCTTCCAACTGCTATCATGTCTGATGAGAAGTCAGCTGTTAAGCTTACTGGAGTGTACATGTATATCACGTTATTTTTCTCTTTTTGCCTATAAGATCTTTATCTTTGGCTTTTGGTATTTTGCCTATGATGTGCCCAGATGGAGTGCTCTTTGTGTGTATGCTACTTGGAATTTATAGAGTTTCTTGGATGTATGTATTGCTTTTTGGTCACATTTTGGGAATTTTCTGCCATTAAATACTTTAAATATTTTTCTGTTCCTTTCTCCAATCCTGCTTGTATTCGCAATGCACGTGTGGCTGCACTTATTGATGCCCCACATTTCTCTGTGGCTCTTCGTTTTGCTTCACTCATTAATTTTTCTCTCTGTTCTGCAAAATCCATAGTCTCCATGGATCTCGCCTTAAGTTGGCTGCTGGTTACTTCTGCCAGCTCAAATCTACATTTTGGTTATGGTTCTTAACTCCAAGATTTCCATTTGGTTCTAAAAAAATACAATTTCTACCTCTCAATAGTATTCTCTCTTTGATGAGCTTTTTTCACTGTACCTTCCTTTAGCTCTTTACGTATGAGAGCTGTGAGGAAAGGTACCCACTTTGTCCCTGCCTGCACCTCCCAGGAGTAGAGCACTCCATGTAGAGCTTCTGATACACAGTGCATGGGTTTGGTAGGTAAGGGAGCAAGTCATGCCTCAGATGCCACAAACTCACTATTCTTACCGACAAATACTCAGTTGTCCTGAATGAATATTTCTTAAAATGCTGTATACCTTTAGGATAACTTCTAGAGACTATAACGGCCTTAAAAATAATTTTTACCTATTACTTTGTTGATTTACAATTTGTCTTTCTAGAAGTCCCAGTCCTCTTCCACATGATTTTTAAACAATATTTGTTGTGGCTAGAAGAGTTAACATAAGACCTACCGTCTACCAGATGTTTTTTTTAGTGTTTAATGTAGTATTGTTGGCAGTGCCGTACAGCAGATCTCCAGAGTTTATTCATCTTCCTTAACTGAGACTTTACACTCCTTGTTTAGTAAATCCGCAATTCCCATGACCCTAACCCTGGCCAACACCATTCCACCATTTGGTTAGATGAATTTGACTACTTTAGATACTACATGTTAAGTGTATTCATGCAGTATTTCTCTTTCTGTGACTGGCTTGTTTCATTTAATGTTCTCAAGGGGTTCATCCATGTTGTTGCATATTGCAAAATTTCCTTTTCTCAAGGATAAATTGGATTCCATTGTATGTATAAACCACATATTCTTTCCCCATTCATATGTCGATGGGCATCTTGGTTGTTACCACCTCTTAGCTATTCAGAATCACGTTGCAGTGAACAATGGAGTGCAGGTGTCTCGTTGAGAGCCCGATTTTAGTCCTTTTGGGTCAATACCCACAAGTGTGGTTGCTGGATCATACGGTAGTTCTGCTGTTAGTGTTCTGAGGGAGCTCCCGTCCTTGCAAGCTTGGAAACCCTGCTTTCAGCTGCTCTACAAAAGCAGGTAAAAGGGGATCCTGCATCACTTCCAGTCAGTGTTCTTGATGCTTTCTGTTGTGCGTTTTCTAGATCAACTGGATGACTCTTCTGGCAGCTATGTTATCAAGGATGACACCAAGCCCCACATTCGAATGTGAGTTTGAACAGACTTAGAACCTGGGCGTCCAACCAAAGTGTGGATATTTTTACCCTCCTTGTGTTCCCCCATAGCTCCTTCCTCACAGGGGCTTTAGCTCCACTCTGGGGAGAAGTGGTAGATTTCTCTGGGTGTATGTGGGAAGCTTTTCCAATATTCCTTCTATGTGGACATCCCATAGATGGTCCCATGGGGACATATTCCCAGGAACCTGGGATAATAGGTAAAGTGAGAGAGATAGAAATACAGGGAGATTGTAGTCTCCATTGAGAGAAAGAGAGAGAGAGAGATGTTAGGCTCCTTTGAAAGAGGGAGAGTGTGAGTCTAGGCTTCGTAGGGAGAGAGATAAAGGGTGAGATGCTAGAATCCTTGGACAGAGAGAGAGATATGCTAGGCTTCTTTGAGAGAGAGAGGGGGGAGAGAGATGCTGGTCTACTTTGAGAGAGAGAGGGGGTAATGGTTGGCTCCTTTGAGAGAGAGAGTGAGAGAGAGAGAGAATCTAGGCTCCTTTGAAAAAAGAGAGATATACAGAGACAGAGAGATGCTATGCTTCGAGAGAGAGAGGGATGCTAGTCTCTTTTGAAAGAGAGAGAGAGTTACATGCTAGTCTCCTTTCACAGAGAGAGAAACAGAGAGAGATGCACAGAGAGAGATGATAGGCTCTTTTGTGAGAGAGAGAGAGGGATAATAGGCCACTCTGAGAGAGAGAGAGGGGGGTTGAGAGATTCTAGGTTCCTTAGAGAGTAAGAGAGATATACAGAGACAGAGAGATGCTAGGCTCCTTTGAGAGAGATGCTAGGCTCATTACAGAGAGAGACAGCGGGACAGTGAAGAGAGAGTATCTAGACTAATTTGAGAGAGAGAGAGAAAAGCTTGGCTTATTATAGAGAGAGAGACAGACAGAGATGCTATGCAACTCTTAGAGAGAGATTCTAGACTACTGTGAGAAAGAGAGAGAGATGCTAGACACCTTTGAGAGAAAGAGATAGATGCTAGGATCATTTGAGAAAGAGAGAGAGATACTAGACTCATTTGAGAGAGAGAGAGGGAGATACATGCTAGACAACTTAGAGAGAGAGATAGACAGAGAGACACTGAGAGATGATAGGCCCCTTTGTGAGAAGGAGAGATAGAAAGACAGGGAGTTGCTAGGCTCCTTTGGGAGAGACAGAGAGAGAGATGATTGGCTTCTTTGAGAGAGAGAGGGAGAGATATTCTAGGCTACTTTGAGAGAAAGAGAGATATACAGTAACAGAGATATGCTAGGCTCCTTCGAGTGAGAGAGACATGCTCGGCTCCTTTGAATGAGAGAGATAAAGGGATACATGCAAGGCTCCGTTGAGAGACACAGAGAGAGAGTGAGGGATGCTAGGCTCCTTGGAGAGAAAGAGAGAAAAAAGACGGAGATTCTAGTCTCCTTTGAGAAAAAGAGAGATAGTTAGACAGAGGGATGGTAAGCTCTTTTGAAAGAGAGAGAGTGTGATGCTAGACTTCTTACTGAGAGTGAGAAAGAGAGAGATGCTAGAATCCTTTGAGAGAGAGAGAGAGAGATGCTAGTCTCCTTTGAAAGAGAGCGAGTGTGATGGTAGGTATCTTATCGAGATGGAGAAAGATAGAGATCCTAGAATCCCTTTAGAGAGAGAGAGAAAGGGATGCTAGTACACTTTGACGGGGAGGGAGGGAGAGGGAGAGACGATTTACTCCTTGGAGAGAGAAAGAGTGAGAAGGTTGACACTGTTGAGAGCGAGAGAGAGAGAGGGAGAGAAATGCTAAGCTGCTTCGAGACAAAGAGAGAGGGAGAGATAGAGATATGCTAGGCTACTTTGAGAGAGAGGGAGGGAGAGATATGCTAGGCTCCTTAGAGAGAGAAAGCGGGATAGATTTGCTAGGCTTCTTTGAGAGAGAGAGAGAGAGCCCGGGAGAGACAGAGAGAGAGATGCTAGGCTCCTTTTAGAGAAAGAAAGATATAGAGAGACAGAGAGACTCCAGGCTACTTTGATAGAGAGAGTGATGCTAGACTCCTTTGAAAGAGAGACAGAGAGAGATACATGCTAGGTTCCGTTGCGAGAGAGAGAGACAGACAGAGAGAGATGAAAGACTCGTTAGAGAGAGGGAGAGAGAGTGAGGGATGCTCGGCGCTTTTGAGAGAAAGAGGGAGATAGAAAGACAGGGAGATTGTAGGCTCCTTTGAGAGAGAGAGAGAGAGAGAGATGCAAATCTTCTTGAGAGAGAGGAAGAGAGAGAGATGCTTGGCTCCATTGAGAGAGAGAGATGCTGAGCTCCTTATAGAGACAGAGAGAGAGAGAGATGCTACTCTACTTTGAGAGTGAGAGACATAGGGATGCTAGACTCCTTTCAGAGAGAGAGAGTTATATATGCAAGGATTCTTTGAGAGAGGCAGAGTGAGGGAGAGTGATTCTAGTCTCCTTTGAGAGAAAGAGAGAAAGGTAGAAAGAGAGATGCTGGGCAGATTTGAAAGAGAAAGAGTGTGATGCAAGGTCTCTTACGGAGACAGAGAAAGTGAGATGCTAATATCCTTTGATATATATATATATATATATATATATATATATATATATGTATATATACTATACTTCTTTGAGAGAGACAGAGAGAGAGGGAGAGAGATGCTATTCTACTTTAAGAGAGAGAGAGAGAGAGGGCTGGTAGGCTCCTTTGAGATAGAGATAGAGAGAGATGGTAGGCTTCTTTGAGAGAGAGAGTGAGAGAGAGAGTGTCTAGTCTGCTTTGGGAGGAAGAGAGAAATGTAGACGGATAGATATTAGGCTCCTTTGAAAGACAGACAGTGTGATGCTAGGCTTCTTAGGGAGAGAGAGAAAGAGAGCGATGCTAGAATCCTTTGAGAGAGAGAGAGAGATGCCAGGCTTCTTTGAGAGAGAGAGAGTCAGAGTGAGACAGAGAGATAGAGATTCTAAGTTCCTTTGAGAGAGTGAGAGCAATACACGCTGGCTCCTTGAGAGAGAGATAAACAGAGAGACAGAGAGAGAGGGAGAGAGAAGATAGGCTCCTTAGAGAGAGAGAGAGGTTGAGGGATGCTAGGCTCCTTTGAGAGAAATAGAGAGAGATAGAAAGACTGAGATTCTAGTCTATTTGAGAGAAAGAGGGAGAGATAGAGAGATGTTATGCTCCTTTGAAAGAGGGAGAGTGTGGTGCTAGGCTTCTTAGGGAGAGAGACAATTTGAGAGATGCTAGAATCTTAGAGAGAGAGAGAGAGAGAGAGAGAGATGCTAGGCTTCTCTGAGAGAGAGACAGAGTGAGACAGAGAGATAGAGATTCTGGGTTCCTTTGAGAGAGAGAGAGCAATACATGCTGGCTCTTTGAGAGAGAGATAAACAGAGAGAGACAGAGAGGATATAGGCTCCTTTGAGAGAGACATGCTAGGATTCTTTGAGAGAATTAAGTAAAGAGAAAAAGTATGCAATTATACTGACTTTTATAATTACCTATAGAAGTACATTTACCAGTGTTTTCTGTTTGTTTGGATTCAGATAGCTGTCTCATTTAATTTAATTATTCAGTCTGAAGAAATTCCTGTAGCATTTATATTCCTTGTGTAGGTGTAATTCACATGTCATACAATTCATCCCCTTAAAATACACAATAGAGTGGTGGCTGGTATATTCGCAGAGCTGTGCCACCATTGCTACCATCAATTTTCAGATATTTTCATTATGACACAAGGGAGAACTGTCCCTAGCCGTAGGTAATCACGAATCTACTTTCTGTCCTGTAGGCTCAGATCTTCTGGACATTTCCTATAAGTGAGAATCATACAATGTGTGAATCTTTGTGTTTTCCTCCAGTTAGCATGAAGACTTAGGGTTTCACCCATGTTGTGTGTATCAGAACTTCATATTTCTCATGGCTGAATAATTCTCTCCCTTTAATGTTCCTTGTAAGACATGTCAGCTAGCAACAAGTTTCCTCAGTTTTTATTTTCCTAAGGATGTCTTTTTTCACCTTCATCTGTGAAAGGTAATTTGCTGGATATAAGATTCTTGTTTGAGTTTTTACTTCCAGCAATGAGAACATGTTGTCCCCACTGCCTTCCAACTGCTATCATGTCTGATGAGAAGTCAGCTGTTAAGCTTACTGGAGTGTACATGTATATCACGTTATTTTTCTCTTTTTGCCTATAAGATCTTTATCTTTGGCTTTTGGTATTTTGCCTATGATGTGCCCAGATGGAGTGCTCTTTGTGTGTATGCTACTTGGAATTTATAGAGTTTCTTGGATGTATGTATTGCTTTTTGGTCACATTTTGGGAATTTTCTGCCATTAAATACTTTAAATATTTTTCTGTTCCTTTCTCCAATCCTGCTTGTATTCGCAATGCACGTGTGGCTGCACTTATTGATGCCCCACATTTCTCTGTGGCTCTTCGTTTTGCTTCACTCATTAATTTTTCTCTCTGTTCTGCAAAATCCATAGTCTCCATGGATCTCGCTTTAAGTTGGCTGCTGGTTACTTCTGCCAGCTCAAATCTACATTTTGGTTATGGTTCTTAACTCCAAGATTTCCATTTGGTTCTAAAAAAATACAATTTCTACCTCTCAATAGTATTCTCTCTTTGATGAGCTTTTTTCACTGTACCTTCCTTTAGCTCTTTACGTATGAGAGCTGTGAGGAAAGGTACCCACTTTGTCCCTGCCTGCACCTCCCAGGAGTAGAGCACTCCAAGTAGAGCTTCTGATACACAGTGCATGGGTTTGGTAGGTAAGGTTACAAGTCATGCCTCAGATGCCACAAACTCACTATTCTTACCGACAAATACTCAGTTGTCCTGAATGAATATTTCTTAAAATGCTGTATACCTTTAGGATAACTTCTAGAGACTATAACGGCCTTAAAAATAATTTTTACCTATTACTTTGTTGATTTACAATTTGTCTTTCTAGAAGTCCCAGTCCTCTTCCACATGATTTTTAAACAATATTTGTTGTGGCTAGAAGAGTTAACATAAGACCTACCGTCTACCAGATGTTTTTTTTAGTGTTTAATGTAGTATTGTTGGCAGTGCCGTACAGCAGATCTCCAGAGTTTATTCATCTTCCTTAACTGAGACTTTACACTCCTTGTTTAGTAAATCCGCAATTCCCATGACCCTAACCCTGGCCAACACCATTCCACCATTTGGTTATATGAATTTGACTACTTTAGATACTACATGTTAAGTGTATTCATGCAGTATTTCTCTTTCTGTGACTGGCTTGTTTCATTTAATGTTCTCAAGGGGTTCATCCATGTTGTTGCATATTGCAAAATTTCCTTTTCTCAAGGATAAATTGGATTCCATTGTATGTATAAACCACATATTCTTTCCCCATTCATATGTCGATGGGCATCTTGGTTGTTACCACCTCTTAGCTATTCAGAATCACGTTGCAGTGAACAATGGAGTGCAGGTGTCTCGTTGAGAGCCCGATTTTAGTCCTTTTGGGTCAATACCCACAAGTGTGGTTGCTGGATCATACGGTAGTTCTGCTGTTAGTGTTCTGAGGGAGCTCCCGTCCTTGCAAGCTTGGAAACCCTGCTTTCAGCTGCTCTACAAAAGCAGGTAAAAGGGGATCCTGCATCACTTCCAGTCAGTGTTCTTGATGCTTTCTGTTGTGCGTTTTCTAGATCAACTGGATGACTCTTCTGGCAGCTATGTTATCAAGGATGACACCAAGCCCCACATTCGAATGTGAGTTTGAACAGACTTAGAACCTGGGCGTCCAACCAAAGTGTGGATATTTTTACCCTCCTTGTGTTCCCCCATAGCTCCTTCCTCACAGGGGCTTTAGCTCCACTCTGGGGAGAAGTGGTAGATTTCTCTGGGTGTATGTGGGAAGCTTTTCCAATATTCCTTCTATGTGGACATCCCATAGATGGTCCCATGGGGACATATTCCCAGGAACCTGGGATAATAGGTAAAGTGAGAGAGATAGAAATACAGGGAGATTGTAGTCTCCATTGAGAGAAAGAGAGAGAGAGAGATGTTAGGCTCCTTTGAAAGAGGGAGAGTGTGAGTCTAGGCTTCGTAGGGAGAGAGATAAAGGGTGAGATGCTAGAATCCTTGGACAGAGAGAGAGATATGCTAGGCTTCTTTGAGAGAGAGAGGGGGGAGAGAGATGCTGGTCTACTTTGAGAGAGAGAGGGGGTAATGGTTGGCTCCTTTGAGAGAGAGAGTGAGAGAGAGAGAGAATCTAGGCTCCTTTGAAAAAAGAGAGATATACAGAGACAGAGAGATGCTATGCTTCGAGAGAGAGAGGGATGCTAGTCTCTTTTGAAAGAGAGAGAGAGTTACATGCTAGTCTCCTTTCACAGAGAGAGAAACAGAGAGAGATGCACAGAGAGAGATGATAGGCTCTTTTGTGAGAGAGAGAGAGGGATAATAGGCCACTCTGAGAGAGAGAGAGGGGGGTTGAGAGATTCTAGGTTCCTTAGAGAGTAAGAGAGATATACAGAGACAGAGAGATGCTAGGCTCCTTTGAGAGAGATGCTAGGCTCATTACAGAGAGAGACAGCGGGACAGTGAAGAGAGAGTATCTAGACTAATTTGAGAGAGAGAGAGAAAAGCTTGGCTTATTATAGAGAGAGAGACAGACAGAGATGCTATGCAACTCTTAGAGAGAGATTCTAGACTACTGTGAGAAAGAGAGAGAGATGCTAGACACCTTTGAGAGAAAGAGATAGATGCTAGGATCATTTGAGAAAGAGAGAGAGATACTAGACTCATTTGAGAGAGAGAGAGGGAGATACATGCTAGACAACTTAGAGAGAGAGATAGACAGAGAGACACTGAGAGATGATAGGCCCCTTTGTGAGAAGGAGAGATAGAAAGACAGGGAGTTGCTAGGCTCCTTTGGGAGAGACAGAGAGAGAGATGATTGGCTTCTTTGAGAGAGAGAGGGAGAGATATTCTAGGCTACTTTGAGAGAAAGAGAGATATACAGTAACAGAGATATGCTAGGCTCCTTCGAGTGAGAGAGACATGCTCGGCTCCTTTGAATGAGAGAGATAAAGGGATACATGCAAGGCTCCGTTGAGAGACACAGAGAGAGAGTGAGGGATGCTAGGCTCCTTGGAGAGAAAGAGAGAAAAAAGACGGAGATTCTAGTCTCCTTTGAGAAAAAGAGAGATAGTTAGACAGAGGGATGGTAAGCTCTTTTGAAAGAGAGAGAGTGTGATGCTAGACTTCTTACTGAGAGTGAGAAAGAGAGAGATGCTAGAATCCTTTGAGAGAGAGAGAGAGAGATGCTAGTCTCCTTTGAAAGAGAGCGAGTGTGATGGTAGGTATCTTATCGAGATGGAGAAAGATAGAGATCCTAGAATCCCTTTAGAGAGAGAGAGAAAGGGATGCTAGTACACTTTGACGGGGAGGGAGGGAGAGGGAGAGACGATTTACTCCTTGGAGAGAGAAAGAGTGAGAAGGTTGACACTGTTGAGAGCGAGAGAGAGAGAGGGAGAGAAATGCTAAGCTGCTTCGAGACAAAGAGAGAGGGAGAGATAGAGATATGCTAGGCTACTTTGAGAGAGAGGGAGGGAGAGATATGCTAGGCTCCTTAGAGAGAGAAAGCGGGATAGATTTGCTAGGCTTCTTTGAGAGAGAGAGAGAGAGCCCGGGAGAGACAGAGAGAGAGATGCTAGGCTCCTTTTAGAGAAAGAAAGATATAGAGAGACAGAGAGACTCCAGGCTACTTTGATAGAGAGAGTGATGCTAGACTCCTTTGAAAGAGAGACAGAGAGAGATACATGCTAGGTTCCGTTGCGAGAGAGAGAGACAGACAGAGAGAGATGAAAGACTCGTTAGAGAGAGGGAGAGAGAGTGAGGGATGCTCGGCGCTTTTGAGAGAAAGAGGGAGATAGAAAGACAGGGAGATTGTAGGCTCCTTTGAGAGAGAGAGAGAGAGAGAGATGCAAATCTTCTTGAGAGAGAGGAAGAGAGAGAGATGCTTGGCTCCATTGAGAGAGAGAGATGCTGAGCTCCTTATAGAGACAGAGAGAGAGAGAGATGCTACTCTACTTTGAGAGTGAGAGACATAGGGATGCTAGACTCCTTTCAGAGAGAGAGAGTTATATATGCAAGGATTCTTTGAGAGAGGCAGAGTGAGGGAGAGTGATTCTAGTCTCCTTTGAGAGAAAGAGAGAAAGGTAGAAAGAGAGATGCTGGGCAGATTTGAAAGAGAAAGAGTGTGATGCAAGGTCTCTTACGGAGACAGAGAAAGTGAGATGCTAATATCCTTTGATATATATATATATATATATATATATATATATATATATATATGTATATATACTATACTTCTTTGAGAGAGACAGAGAGAGAGGGAGAGAGATGCTATTCTACTTTAAGAGAGAGAGAGAGAGAGGGCTGGTAGGCTCCTTTGAGATAGAGATAGAGAGAGATGGTAGGCTTCTTTGAGAGAGAGAGTGAGAGAGAGAGTGTCTAGTCTGCTTTGGGAGGAAGAGAGAAATGTAGACGGATAGATATTAGGCTCCTTTGAAAGACAGACAGTGTGATGCTAGGCTTCTTAGGGAGAGAGAGAAAGAGAGCGATGCTAGAATCCTTTGAGAGAGAGAGAGAGATGCCAGGCTTCTTTGAGAGAGAGAGAGTCAGAGTGAGACAGAGAGATAGAGATTCTAAGTTCCTTTGAGAGAGTGAGAGCAATACACGCTGGCTCCTTGAGAGAGAGATAAACAGAGAGACAGAGAGAGAGGGAGAGAGAAGATAGGCTCCTTAGAGAGAGAGAGAGGTTGAGGGATGCTAGGCTCCTTTGAGAGAAATAGAGAGAGATAGAAAGACTGAGATTCTAGTCTATTTGAGAGAAAGAGGGAGAGATAGAGAGATGTTATGCTCCTTTGAAAGAGGGAGAGTGTGGTGCTAGGCTTCTTAGGGAGAGAGACAATTTGAGAGATGCTAGAATCTTAGAGAGAGAGAGAGAGAGAGAGAGAGATGCTAGGCTTCTCTGAGAGAGAGACAGAGTGAGACAGAGAGATAGAGATTCTGGGTTCCTTTGAGAGAGAGAGAGCAATACATGCTGGCTCTTTGAGAGAGAGATAAACAGAGAGAGACAGAGAGGATATAGGCTCCTTTGAGAGAGACATGCTAGGATTCTTTGAGAGAATTAAGTAAAGAGAAAAAGTATGCAATTATACTGACTTTTATAATTACCTATAGAAGTACATTTACCAGTGTTTTCTGTTTGTTTGGATTCAGATAGCTGTCTCATTTAATTTAATTATTCAGTCTGAAGAAATTCCTGTAGCATTTATATTCCTTGTGTAGGTGTAATTCACATGTCATACAATTCATCCCCTTAAAATACACAATAGAGTGGTGGCTGGTATATTCGCAGAGCTGTGCCACCATTGCTACCATCAATTTTCAGATATTTTCATTATGACACAAGGGAGAACTGTCCCTAGCCGTAGGTAATCACGAATCTACTTTCTGTCCTGTAGGCTCGGATCTTCTGGACATTTCCTATAAGTGAGAATCATACAATGTGTGAATCTTTGTGTTTTCCTCCAGTTAGCATGAAGACTTAGGGTTTCACCCATGTTGTGTGTATCAGAACTTCATATTTCTCATGGCTGAATAATTCTCTCCCTTTAATGTTCCTTGTAAGACATGTCAGCTAGCAACAAGTTTCCTCAGTTTTTATTTACCTAAGGATGTCTTTTTTCACCTTCATCTGTGAAAGGTAATTTGCTGGATATAAGATTCTTGTTTGAGTTTTTACTTCCAGCAATGAGAACATGTTGTCCCCACTGCCTTCCAACTGCTATCATGTCTGATGAGAAGTCAGCTGTTAAGCTTACTGGAGTGTACATGTATATCACGTTATTTTTCTCTTTTTGCCTATAAGATCTTTATCTTTGGCTTTTGGTATTTTGCCTATGATGTGCCCAGATGGAGTGCTCTTTGTGTGTATGCTACTTGGAATTTATAGAGTTTCTTGGATATATGTATTGCTTTTTGGTCACATTTTGGGAATTTTCTGCCATTAAATACTTTAAATATTTTTCTGTTCCTTTCTCCAATCCTGCTTGTATTCGCATTGCACGTGTGGCTGCACTTATTGATGCCCCACATTTCTCTGTGGCTCTTCGTTTTCCTTCACTCATTAATTTTTCTCTCTGTTCTGCAAAATCCATAGTGTCCATGGATCTCGCTTTAAGTTGGCTGCTGGTTACTTCTGCCAGCTCAAATCTACATTTTGGTTATGGTTCTTAACTCCAAGATTTCCATTTGGTTCTAAAAAAATACAATTTCTACCTCTCAATAGTATTCTCTCTTTGATGAGCTTTTTTCACTGTACCTTCCTTTAGCTCTTTACGTATGAGAGCTGTGAGGAAAGGTACCCACTTTGTCCCTGCCTGCACCTCCCAGGAGTAGAGCACTCCAAGTAGAGCTTCTGATACACAGTGCATGGGTTTGGTAGGTAAGGTTACAAGTCATGCCTCAGATGCCACAAACTCACTATTCTTACCGACAAATACTCAGTTGTCCTGAATGAATATTTCTTAAAATGCTGTATACCTTTAGGATAACTTCTAGAGACTATAACGGCCTTAAAAATAATTTTTACCTATTACTTTGTTGATTTACAATTTGTCTTTCTAGAAGTCCCAGTCCTCTTCCACATGATTTTTAAACAATATTTGTTGTGGCTAGAAGAGTTAACATAAGACCTACCGTCTACCAGATGTTTTTTTTAGTGTTTAATGTAGTATTGTTGGCAGTGCCGTACAGCAGATCTCCAGAGTTTATTCATCTTCCTTAACTGAGACTTTACACTCCTTGTTTAGTAAATCCGCAATTCCCATGACCCTAACCCTGGCCAACACCATTCCACCATTTGGTTATATGAATTTGACTACTTTAGATACTACATGTTAAGTGTATTCATGCAGTATTTCTCTTTCTGTGACTGGCTTGTTTCATTTAATGTTCTCAAGGGGTTCATCCATGTTGTTGCATATTGCAAAATTTCCTTTTCTCAAGGATAAATTGGATTCCATTGTATGTATAAACCACATATTCTTTCCCCATTCATATGTCGATGGGCATCTTGGTTGTTACCACCTCTTAGCTATTCAGAATCACGTTGCAGTGAACAATGGAGTGCAGGTGTCTCGTTGAGAGCCCGATTTTAGTCCTTTTGGGTCAATACCCACAAGTGTGGTTGCTGGATCATACGGTAGTTCTGCTGTTAGTGTTCTGAGGGAGCTCCCGTCCTTGCAAGCTTGGAAACCCTGCTTTCAGCTGCTCTACAAAAGCAGGTAAAAGGGGATCCTGCATCACTTCCAGTCAGTGTTCTTGATGCTTTCTGTTGTGCGTTTTCTAGATCAACTGGATGACTCTTCTGGCAGCTATGTTATCAAGGATGACACCAAGCCCCACATTCGAATGTGAGTTTGAACAGACTTAGAACCTGGGCGTCCAACCAAAGTGTGGATATTTTTACCCTCCTTGTGTTCCCCCATAGCTCCTTCCTCACAGGGGCTTTAGCTCCACTCTGGGGAGAAGTGGTAGATTTCTCTGGGTGTATGTGGGAAGCTTTTCCAATATTCCTTCTATGTGGACATCCCATAGATGGTCCCATGGGGACATATTCCCAGGAACCTGGGATAATAGGTAAAGTGAGAGAGATAGAAATACAGGGAGATTGTAGTCTCCATTGAGAGAAAGAGAGAGAGAGAGATGTTAGGCTCCTTTGAAAGAGGGAGAGTGTGAGTCTAGGCTTCGTAGGGAGAGAGATAAAGGGTGAGATGCTAGAATCCTTGGACAGAGAGAGAGATATGCTAGGCTTCTTTGAGAGAGAGAGGGGGGAGAGAGATGCTGGTCTACTTTGAGAGAGAGAGGGGGTAATGGTTGGCTCCTTTGAGAGAGAGAGTGAGAGAGAGAGAGAATCTAGGCTCCTTTGAAAAAAGAGAGATATACAGAGACAGAGAGATGCTATGCTTCGAGAGAGAGAGGGATGCTAGTCTCTTTTGAAAGAGAGAGAGAGTTACATGCTAGTCTCCTTTCACAGAGAGAGAAACAGAGAGAGATGCACAGAGAGAGATGATAGGCTCTTTTGTGAGAGAGAGAGAGGGATAATAGGCCACTCTGAGAGAGAGAGAGGGGGGTTGAGAGATTCTAGGTTCCTTAGAGAGTAAGAGAGATATACAGAGACAGAGAGATGCTAGGCTCCTTTGAGAGAGATGCTAGGCTCATTACAGAGAGAGACAGCGGGACAGTGAAGAGAGAGTATCTAGACTAATTTGAGAGAGAGAGAGAAAAGCTTGGCTTATTATAGAGAGAGAGACAGACAGAGATGCTATGCAACTCTTAGAGAGAGATTCTAGACTACTGTGAGAAAGAGAGAGAGATGCTAGACACCTTTGAGAGAAAGAGATAGATGCTAGGATCATTTGAGAAAGAGAGAGAGATACTAGACTCATTTGAGAGAGAGAGAGGGAGATACATGCTAGACAACTTAGAGAGAGAGATAGACAGAGAGACACTGAGAGATGATAGGCCCCTTTGTGAGAAGGAGAGATAGAAAGACAGGGAGTTGCTAGGCTCCTTTGGGAGAGACAGAGAGAGAGATGATTGGCTTCTTTGAGAGAGAGAGGGAGAGATATTCTAGGCTACTTTGAGAGAAAGAGAGATATACAGTAACAGAGATATGCTAGGCTCCTTCGAGTGAGAGAGACATGCTCGGCTCCTTTGAATGAGAGAGATAAAGGGATACATGCAAGGCTCCGTTGAGAGACACAGAGAGAGAGTGAGGGATGCTAGGCTCCTTGGAGAGAAAGAGAGAAAAAAGACGGAGATTCTAGTCTCCTTTGAGAAAAAGAGAGATAGTTAGACAGAGGGATGGTAAGCTCTTTTGAAAGAGAGAGAGTGTGATGCTAGACTTCTTACTGAGAGTGAGAAAGAGAGAGATGCTAGAATCCTTTGAGAGAGAGAGAGAGAGAGATGCTAGTCTCCTTTGAAAGAGAGCGAGTGTGATGGTAGGTATCTTATCGAGATGGAGAAAGATAGAGATCCTAGAATCCCTTTAGAGAGAGAGAGAAAGGGATGCTAGTACACTTTGACGGGGAGGGAGGGAGAGGGAGAGACGATTTACTCCTTGGAGAGAGAAAGAGTGAGAAGGTTGACACTGTTGAGAGCGAGAGAGAGAGAGGGAGAGAAATGCTAAGCTGCTTGGAGACAAAGAGAGAGGGAGAGATAGAGATATGCTAGGCTACTTTGAGAGAGGGAGGGAGAGATATGCTAGGCTCCTTAGAGAGAGAAAGCGGGATAGATTTGCTAGGCTTCTTTGAGAGAGAGAGAGAGAGCCCGGGAGAGACAGAGAGAGAGATGCTAGGCTCCTTTTAGAGAAAGAAAGATATAGAGAGACAGAGAGACTCCAGGCTACTTTGATAGAGAGAGTGATGCTAGACTCCTTTGAAAGAGAGACAGAGAGAGATACATGCTAGGTTCCGTTGCGAGAGAGAGAGACAGACAGAGAGAGATGAAAGACTCGTTAGAGAGAGGGAGAGAGAGTGAGGGATGCTCGGCGCTTTTGAGAGAAAGAGGGAGATAGAAAGACAGGGAGATTGTAGGCTCCTTTGAGAGAGAGAGAGAGAGAGAGAGAGAGATGCAAATCTTCTTGAGAGAGAGGAAGAGAGAGAGATGCTTGGCTCCATTGAGAGAGAGAGATGCTGAGCTCCTTATAGAGACAGAGAGAGAGAGAGATGCTACTCTACTTTGAGAGTGAGAGACATAGGGATGCTAGACTCCTTTCAGAGAGAGAGAGTTATATATGCAAGGATTCTTTGAGAGAGGCAGAGTGAGGGAGAGTGATTCTAGTCTCCTTTGAGAGAAAGAGAGAAAGGTAGAAAGAGAGATGCTGGGCAGATTTGAAAGAGAAAGAGTGTGATGCAAGGTCTCTTACGGAGACAGAGAAAGTGAGATGCTAATATCCTTTGATATATATATATATATATGTATATATACTATACTTCCTTGAGAGAGACAGAGAGAGAGGGAGAGAGATGCTATTCTACTTTAAGAGGGAGAGAGAGAGAGGGCTGGTAGGCTCCTTTGAGATAGAGATAGAGAGAGATGGTAGGCTTCTTTGAGAGAGAGAGTGAGAGAGAGAGTGTCTAGTCTGCTTTGGGAGGAAGAGAGAAATGTAGACGGATAGATATTAGGCTCCTTTGAAAGACAGACAGTGTGATGCTAGGCTTCTTAGGGAGAGAGAGAAAGAGAGCGATGCTAGAATCCTTTGAGAGAGAGAGAGAGATGCCAGGCTTCTTTGAGAGAGAGAGAGTCAGAGTGAGACAGAGAGATAGAGATTCTAAGTTCCTTTGAGAGAGTGAGAGCAATACACGCTGGCTCCTTGAGAGAGAGATAAACAGAGAGACAGAGAGAGAGGGAGAGAGAAGATAGGCTCCTTAGAGAGAGAGAGAGGTTGAGGGATGCTAGGCTCCTTTGAGAGAAATAGAGAGAGATAGAAAGACTGAGATTCTAGTCTATTTGAGAGAAAGAGGGAGAGATAGAGAGATGTTATGCTCCTTTGAAAGAGGGAGAGTGTGGTGCTAGGCTTCTTAGGGAGAGAGACAATTTGAGAGATGCTAGAATCTTAGAGAGAGAGAGAGAGAGAGAGAGATGCTAGGCTTCTCTGAGAGAGAGACAGAGTGAGACAGAGAGATAGAGATTCTGGGTTCCTTTGAGAGAGAGAGAGCAATACATGCTGGCTCTTTGAGAGAGAGATAAACAGAGAGAGACAGAGAGGATATAGGCTCCTTTGAGAGAGACATGCTAGGATTCTTTGAGAGAATTAAGTAAAGAGAAAAAGTATGCAATTATACTGACTTTTATAATTACCTATAGAAGTACATTTACCAGTGTTTTCTGTTTGTTTGGATTCAGATAGCTGTCTCATTTAATTTAATTATTCAGTCTGAAGAAATTCCTGTAGCATTTATATTCCTTGTGTAGGTGTAATTCACATGTCATACAATTCATCCCCTTAAAATACACAATAGAGTGGTGGCTGGTATATTCGCAGAGCTGTGCCACCATTGCTACCATCAATTTTCAGATATTTTCATTATGACACAAGGGAGAACTGTCCCTAGCCGTAGGTAATCACGAATCTACTTTCTGTCCTGTAGGCTCAGATCTTCTGGACATTTCCTATAAGTGAGAATCATACAATGTGTGAATCTTTGTGTTTTCCTCCAGTTAGCATGAAGACTTAGGGTTTCACCCATGTTGTGTGTATCAGAACTTCATATTTCTCATGGCTGAATAATTCTCTCCCTTTAATGTTCCTTGTAAGACATGTCAGCTAGCAACAAGTTTCCTCAGTTTTTATTTTCCTAAGGATGTCTTTTTTCACCTTCATCTGTGAAAGGTAATTTGCTGGATATAAGATTCTTGTTTGAGTTTTTACTTCCAGCAATGAGAACATGTTGTCCCCACTGCCTTCCAACTGCTATCATGTCTGATGAGAAGTCAGCTGTTAAGCTTACTGGAGTGTACATGTATATCACGTTATTTTTCTCTTTTTGCCTATAAGATCTTTATCTTTGGCTTTTGGTATTTTGCCTATGATGTGCCCAGATGGAGTGCTCTTTGTGTGTATGCTACTTGGAATTTATAGAGTTTCTTGGATGTATGTATTGCTTTTTGGTCACATTTTGGGAATTTTCTGCCATTAAATACTTTAAATATTTTTCTGTTCCTTTCTCCAATCCTGCTTGTATTCGCAATGCACGTGTGGCTGCACTTATTGATGCCCCACATTTCTCTGTGGCTCTTCGTTTTGCTTCACTCATTAATTTTTCTCTCTGTTCTGCAAAATCCATAGTCTCCATGGATCTCGCTTTAAGTTGGCTGCTGGTTACTTCTGCCAGCTCAAATCTACATTTTGGTTATGGTTCTTAACTCCAAGATTTCCATTTGGTTCTAAAAAAATACAATTTCTACCTCTCAATAGTATTCTCTCTTTGATGAGCTTTTTTCACTGTACCTTCCTTTAGCTCTTTACGTATGAGAGCTGTGAGGAAAGGTACCCACTTTGTCCCTGCCTGCACCTCCCAGGAGTAGAGCACTCCAAGTAGAGCTTCTGATACACAGTGCATGGGTTTGGTAGGTAAGGTTACAAGTCATGCCTCAGATGCCACAAACTCACTATTCTTACCGACAAATACTCAGTTGTCCTGAATGAATATTTCTTAAAATGCTGTATACCTTTAGGATAACTTCTAGAGACTATAACGGCCTTAAAAATAATTTTTACCTATTACTTTGTTGATTTACAATTTGTCTTTCTAGAAGTCCCAGTCCTCTTCCACATGATTTTTAAACAATATTTGTTGTGGCTAGAAGAGTTAACATAAGACCTACCGTCTACCAGATGTTTTTTTTAGTGTTTAATGTAGTATTGTTGGCAGTGCCGTACAGCAGATCTCCAGAGTTTATTCATCTTCCTTAACTGAGACTTTACACTCCTTGTTTAGTAAATCCGCAATTCCCATGACCCTAACCCTGGCCAACACCATTCCACCATTTGGTTATATGAATTTGACTACTTTAGATACTACATGTTAAGTGTATTCATGCAGTATTTCTCTTTCTGTGACTGGCTTGTTTCATTTAATGTTCTCAAGGGGTTCATCCATGTTGTTGCATATTGCAAAATTTCCTTTTCTCAAGGATAAATTGGATTCCATTGTATGTATAAACCACATATTCTTTCCCCATTCATATGTCGATGGGCATCTTGGTTGTTACCACCTCTTAGCTATTCAGAATCACGTTGCAGTGAACAATGGAGTGCAGGTGTCTCGTTGAGAGCCCGATTTTAGTCCTTTTGGGTCAATACCCACAAGTGTGGTTGCTGGATCATACGGTAGTTCTGCTGTTAGTGTTCTGAGGGAGCTCCCGTCCTTGCAAGCTTGGAAACCCTGCTTTCAGCTGCTCTACAAAAGCAGGTAAAAGGGGATCCTGCATCACTTCCAGTCAGTGTTCTTGATGCTTTCTGTTGTGCGTTTTCTAGATCAACTGGATGACTCTTCTGGCAGCTATGTTATCAAGGATGACACCAAGCCCCACATTCGAATGTGAGTTTGAACAGACTTAGAACCTGGGCGTCCAACCAAAGTGTGGATATTTTTACCCTCCTTGTGTTCCCCCATAGCTCCTTCCTCACAGGGGCTTTAGCTCCACTCTGGGGAGAAGTGGTAGATTTCTCTGGGTGTATGTGGGAAGCTTTTCCAATATTCCTTCTATGTGGACATCCCATAGATGGTCCCATGGGGACATATTCCCAGGAACCTGGGATAATAGGTAAAGTGAGAGAGATAGAAATACAGGGAGATTGTAGTCTCCATTGAGAGAAAGAGAGAGAGAGAGATGTTAGGCTCCTTTGAAAGAGGGAGAGTGTGAGTCTAGGCTTCGTAGGGAGAGAGATAAAGGGTGAGATGCTAGAATCCTTGGACAGAGAGAGAGATATGCTAGGCTTCTTTGAGAGAGAGAGGGGGGAGAGAGATGCTGGTCTACTTTGAGAGAGAGAGGGGGTAATGGTTGGCTCCTTTGAGAGAGAGAGTGAGAGAGAGAGAGAATCTAGGCTCCTTTGAAAAAAGAGAGATATACAGAGACAGAGAGATGCTATGCTTCGAGAGAGAGAGGGATGCTAGTCTCTTTTGAAAGAGAGAGAGAGTTACATGCTAGTCTCCTTTCACAGAGAGAGAAACAGAGAGAGATGCACAGAGAGAGATGATAGGCTCTTTTGTGAGAGAGAGAGAGGGATAATAGGCCACTCTGAGAGAGAGAGAGGGGGGTTGAGAGATTCTAGGTTCCTTAGAGAGTAAGAGAGATATACAGAGACAGAGAGATGCTAGGCTCCTTTGAGAGAGATGCTAGGCTCATTACAGAGAGAGACAGCGGGACAGTGAAGAGAGAGTATCTAGACTAATTTGAGAGAGAGAGAGAAAAGCTTGGCTTATTATAGAGAGAGAGACAGACAGAGATGCTATGCAACTCTTAGAGAGAGATTCTAGACTACTGTGAGAAAGAGAGAGAGATGCTAGACACCTTTGAGAGAAAGAGATAGATGCTAGGATCATTTGAGAAAGAGAGAGAGATACTAGACTCATTTGAGAGAGAGAGAGGGAGATACATGCTAGACAACTTAGAGAGAGAGATAGACAGAGAGACACTGAGAGATGATAGGCCCCTTTGTGAGAAGGAGAGATAGAAAGACAGGGAGTTGCTAGGCTCCTTTGGGAGAGACAGAGAGAGAGATGATTGGCTTCTTTGAGAGAGAGAGGGAGAGATATTCTAGGCTACTTTGAGAGAAAGAGAGATATACAGTAACAGAGATATGCTAGGCTCCTTCGAGTGAGAGAGACATGCTCGGCTCCTTTGAATGAGAGAGATAAAGGGATACATGCAAGGCTCCGTTGAGAGACACAGAGAGAGAGTGAGGGATGCTAGGCTCCTTGGAGAGAAAGAGAGAAAAAAGACGGAGATTCTAGTCTCCTTTGAGAAAAAGAGAGATAGTTAGACAGAGGGATGGTAAGCTCTTTTGAAAGAGAGAGAGTGTGATGCTAGACTTCTTACTGAGAGTGAGAAAGAGAGAGATGCTAGAATCCTTTGAGAGAGAGAGAGAGAGAGATGCTAGTCTCCTTTGAAAGAGAGCGAGTGTGATGGTAGGTATCTTATCGAGATGGAGAAAGATAGAGATCCTAGAATCCCTTTAGAGAGAGAGAGAAAGGGATGCTAGTACACTTTGACGGGGAGGGAGGGAGAGGGAGAGACGATTTACTCCTTGGAGAGAGAAAGAGTGAGAAGGTTGACACTGTTGAGAGCGAGAGAGAGAGAGGGAGAGAAATGCTAAGCTGCTTGGAGACAAAGAGAGAGGGAGAGATAGAGATATGCTAGGCTACTTTGAGAGAGGGAGGGAGAGATATGCTAGGCTCCTTAGAGAGAGAAAGCGGGATAGATTTGCTAGGCTTCTTTGAGAGAGAGAGAGAGAGCCCGGGAGAGACAGAGAGAGAGATGCTAGGCTCCTTTTAGAGAAAGAAAGATATAGAGAGACAGAGAGACTCCAGGCTACTTTGATAGAGAGAGTGATGCTAGACTCCTTTGAAAGAGAGACAGAGAGAGATACATGCTAGGTTCCGTTGCGAGAGAGAGAGACAGACAGAGAGAGATGAAAGACTCGTTAGAGAGAGGGAGAGAGAGTGAGGGATGCTCGGCGCTTTTGAGAGAAAGAGGGAGATAGAAAGACAGGGAGATTGTAGGCTCCTTTGAGAGAGAGAGAGAGAGAGAGAGAGAGATGCAAATCTTCTTGAGAGAGAGGAAGAGAGAGAGATGCTTGGCTCCATTGAGAGAGAGAGATGCTGAGCTCCTTATAGAGACAGAGAGAGAGAGAGATGCTACTCTACTTTGAGAGTGAGAGACATAGGGATGCTAGACTCCTTTCAGAGAGAGAGAGTTATATATGCAAGGATTCTTTGAGAGAGGCAGAGTGAGGGAGAGTGATTCTAGTCTCCTTTGAGAGAAAGAGAGAAAGGTAGAAAGAGAGATGCTGGGCAGATTTGAAAGAGAAAGAGTGTGATGCAAGGTCTCTTACGGAGACAGAGAAAGTGAGATGCTAATATCCTTTGATATATATATATATATATATATATATGTATATATACTATACTTCCTTGAGAGAGACAGAGAGAGAGGGAGAGAGATGCTATTCTACTTTAAGAGGGAGAGAGAGAGAGGGCTGGTAGGCTCCTTTGAGATAGAGATAGAGAGAGATGGTAGGCTTCTTTGAGAGAGAGAGTGAGAGAGAGAGTGTCTAGTCTGCTTTGGGAGGAAGAGAGAAATGTAGACGGATAGATATTAGGCTCCTTTGAAAGACAGACAGTGTGATGCTAGGCTTCTTAGGGAGAGAGAGAAAGAGAGCGATGCTAGAATCCTTTGAGAGAGAGAGAGAGATGCCAGGCTTCTTTGAGAGAGAGAGAGTCAGAGTGAGACAGAGAGATAGAGATTCTAAGTTCCTTTGAGAGAGTGAGAGCAATACACGCTGGCTCCTTGAGAGAGAGATAAACAGAGAGACAGAGAGAGAGGGAGAGAGAAGATAGGCTCCTTAGAGAGAGAGAGAGGTTGAGGGATGCTAGGCTCCTTTGAGAGAAATAGAGAGAGATAGAAAGACTGAGATTCTAGTCTATTTGAGAGAAAGAGGGAGAGATAGAGAGATGTTATGCTCCTTTGAAAGAGGGAGAGTGTGGTGCTAGGCTTCTTAGGGAGAGAGACAATTTGAGAGATGCTAGAATCTTAGAGAGAGAGAGAGAGAGAGAGAGATGCTAGGCTTCTCTGAGAGAGAGACAGAGTGAGACAGAGAGATAGAGATTCTGGGTTCCTTTGAGAGAGAGAGAGCAATACATGCTGGCTCTTTGAGAGAGAGATAAACAGAGAGAGACAGAGAGGATATAGGCTCCTTTGAGAGAGACATGCTAGGATTCTTTGAGAGAATTAAGTAAAGAGAAAAAGTATGCAATTATACTGACTTTTATAATTACCTATAGAAGTACATTTACCAGTGTTTTCTGTTTGTTTGGATTCAGATAGCTGTCTCATTTAATTTAATTATTCAGTCTGAAGAAATTCCTGTAGCATTTATATTCCTTGTGTAGGTGTAATTCACATGTCATACAATTCATCCCCTTAAAATACACAATAGAGTGGTGGCTGGTATATTCGCAGAGCTGTGCCACCATTGCTACCATCAATTTTCAGATATTTTCATTATGACACAAGGGAGAACTGTCCCTAGCCGTAGGTAATCACGAATCTACTTTCTGTCCTGTAGGCTCGGATCTTCTGGACATTTCCTATAAGTGAGAATCATACAATGTGTGAATCTTTGTGTTTTCCTCCAGTTAGCATGAAGACTTAGGGTTTCACCCATGTTGTGTGTATCAGAACTTCATATTTCTCATGGCTGAATAATTCTCTCCCTTTAATGTTCCTTGTAAGACATGTCAGCTAGCAACAAGTTTCCTCAGTTTTTATTTACCTAAGGATGTCTTTTTTCACCTTCATCTGTGAAAGGTAATTTGCTGGATATAAGATTCTTGTTTGAGTTTTTACTTCCAGCAATGAGAACATGTTGTCCCCACTGCCTTCCAACTGCTATCATGTCTGATGAGAAGTCAGCTGTTAAGCTTACTGGAGTGTACATGTATATCACGTTATTTTTCTCTTTTTGCCTATAAGATCTTTATCTTTGGCTTTTGGTATTTTGCCTATGATGTGCCCAGATGGAGTGCTCTTTGTGTGTATGCTACTTGGAATTTATAGAGTTTCTTGGATGTATGTATTGCTTTTTGGTCACATTTTGGGAATTTTCTGCCATTAAATACTTTAAATATTTTTCTGTTCCTTTCTCCAATCCTGCTTGTATTCGCAATGCACGTGTGGCTGCACTTATTGATGCCCCACATTTCTCTGTGGCTCTTCGTTTTGCTTCACTCATTAATTTTTCTCTCTGTTCTGCAAAATCCATAGTCTCCATGGATCTCGCTTTAAGTTGGCTGCTGGTTACTTCTGCCAGCTCAAATCTACATTTTGGTTATGGTTCTTAACTCCAAGATTTCCATTTGGTTCTAAAAAAATACAATTTCTACCTCTCAATAGTATTCTCTCTTTGATGAGCTTTTTTCACTGTACCTTCCTTTAGCTCTTTACGTATGAGAGCTGTGAGGAAAGGTACCCACTTTGTCCCTGCCTGCACCTCCCAGGAGTAGAGCACTCCAAGTAGAGCTTCTGATACACAGTGCATGGGTTTGGTAGGTAAGGTTACAAGTCATGCCTCAGATGCCACAAACTCACTATTCTTACCGACAAATACTCAGTTGTCCTGAATGAATATTTCTTAAAATGCTGTATACCTTTAGGATAACTTCTAGAGACTATAACGGCCTTAAAAATAATTTTTACCTATTACTTTGTTGATTTACAATTTGTCTTTCTAGAAGTCCCAGTCCTCTTCCACATGATTTTTAAACAATATTTGTTGTGGCTAGAAGAGTTAACATAAGACCTACCGTCTACCAGATGTTTTTTTTAGTGTTTAATGTAGTATTGTTGGCAGTGCCGTACAGCAGATCTCCAGAGTTTATTCATCTTCCTTAACTGAGACTTTACACTCCTTGTTTAGTAAATCCGCAATTCCCATGACCCTAACCCTGGCCAACACCATTCCACCATTTGGTTAGATGAATTTGACTACTTTAGATACTACATGTTAAGTGTATTCATGCAGTATTTCTCTTTCTGTGACTGGCTTGTTTCATTTAATGTTCTCAAGGGGTTCATCCATGTTGTTGCATATTGCAAAATTTCCTTTTCTCAAGGATAAATTGGATTCCATTGTATGTATAAACCACATATTCTTTCCCCATTCATATGTCGATGGGCATCTTGGTTGTTACCACCTCTTAGCTATTCAGAATCACGTTGCAGTGAACAATGGAGTGCAGGTGTCTCGTTGAGAGCCCGATTTTAGTGCTTTTGGGTCAATACCCACAAGTGTGGTTGCTGGATCATACGGTAGTTCTGCTGTTAGTGTTCTGAGGGAGCTCCCGTCCTTGCAAGCTTGGAAACCCTGCTTTCAGCTGCTCTACAAAAGCAGGTAAAAGGGGATCCTGCATCACTTCCAGTCAGTGTTCTTGATGCTTTCTGTTGTGCGTTTTCTAGATCAACTGGATGACTCTTCTGGCAGCTATGTTATCAAGGATGACACCAAGCCCCACATTCGAATGTGAGTTTGAACAGACTTAGAACCTGGGCGTCCAACCAAAGTGTGGATATTTTTACCCTCCTTGTGTTCCCCCATAGCTCCTTCCTCACAGGGGCTTTAGCTCCACTCTGGGGAGAAGTGGTAGATTTCTCTGGGTGTATGTGGGAAGCTTTTCCAATATTCCTTCTATGTGGACATCCCATAGATGGTCCCATGGGGACATATTCCCAGGAACCTGGGATAATAGGTAAAGTGAGAGAGATAGAAATACAGGGAGATTTTAGTCTCCATTGAGAGAAAGAGAGAGAGAGAGATGTTAGGCTCCTTTGAAAGAGGGAGAGTGTGAGTCTAGGCTTCGTAGGGAGAGAGATAAAGGGTGAGATGCTAGAATCCTTGGACAGAGAGAGAGATATGCTAGGCTTCTTTGAGAGAGAGAGGGGGGAGAGAGATGCTGGTCTACTTTGAGAGAGAGGGGGGGTAATGGTTGGCTCCTTTGAGAGAGAGAGTGAGAGAGAGAGAGAATCTAGGCTCCTTTGAAAAAAGAGAGATATACAGAGACAGAGAGATGCTATGCTTCGAGAGAGAGAGGGATGCTAGTCTCTTTTGAAAGAGAGAGAGAGTTACATGCTAGTCTCCTTTCACAGAGAGAGAAACAGAGAGAGATGCACAGAGAGAGATGATAGGCTCTTTTGTGAGAGAGAGAGAGGGATAATAGGCCACTCTGAGAGAGAGAGAGGGGGGTTGAGAGATTCTAGGTTCCTTAGAGAGTAAGAGAGATATACAGAGACAGAGAGATGCTAGGCTCCTTTGAGAGAGATGCTAGGCTCATTACAGAGAGAGACAGCGGGACAGTGAAGAGAGAGTATCTAGACTAATTTGAGAGAGAGAGAGAAAAGCTTGGCTTATTATAGAGAGAGAGACAGACAGAGATGCTATGCAACTCTTAGAGAGAGATTCTAGACTACTGTGAGAAAGAGAGAGAGATGCTAGACACCTTTGAGAGAAAGAGATAGATGCTAGGATCATTTGAGAAAGAGAGAGAGATACTAGACTCATTTGAGAGAGAGAGAGGGAGATACATGCTAGACAACTTAGAGAGAGAGATAGACAGAGAGACACTGAGAGATGATAGGCCCCTTTGTGAGAAGGAGAGATAGAAAGACAGGGAGTTGCTAGGCTCCTTTGGGAGAGACAGAGAGAGAGATGATTGGCTTCTTTGAGAGAGAGAGGGAGAGATATTCTAGGCTACTTTGAGAGAAAGAGAGATATACAGTAACAGAGATATGCTAGGCTCCTTCGAGTGAGAGAGACATGCTCGGCTCCTTTGAATGAGAGAGATAAAGGGATACATGCAAGGCTCCGTTGAGAGACACAGAGAGAGAGTGAGGGATGCTAGGCTCCTTGGAGAGAAAGAGAGAAAAAAGACGGAGATTCTAGTCTCCTTTGAGAAAAAGAGAGATAGTTAGACAGAGGGATGGTAAGCTCTTTTGAAAGAGAGAGAGTGTGATGCTAGACTTCTTACTGAGAGTGAGAAAGAGAGAGATGCTAGAATCCTTTGAGAGAGAGAGAGAGAGAGATGCTAGTCTCCTTTGAAAGAGAGCGAGTGTGATGGTAGGTATCTTATCGAGATGGAGAAAGATAGAGATCCTAGAATCCCTTTAGAGAGAGAGAGAAAGGGATGCTAGTACACTTTGACGGGGAGGGAGGGAGAGGGAGAGACGATTTACTCCTTGGAGAGAGAAAGAGTGAGAAGGTTGACACTGTTGAGAGCGAGAGAGAGAGAGGGAGAGAAATGCTAAGCTGCTTGGAGACAAAGAGAGAGGGAGAGATAGAGATATGCTAGGCTACTTTGAGAGAGGGAGGGAGAGATATGCTAGGCTCCTTAGAGAGAGAAAGCGGGATAGATTTGCTAGGCTTCTTTGAGAGAGAGAGAGAGAGCCCGGGAGAGACAGAGAGAGAGATGCTAGGCTCCTTTTAGAGAAAGAAAGATATAGAGAGACAGAGAGACTCCAGGCTACTTTGATAGAGAGAGTGATGCTAGACTCCTTTGAAAGAGAGACAGAGAGAGATACATGCTAGGTTCCGTTGCGAGAGAGAGAGACAGACAGAGAGAGATGAAAGACTCGTTAGAGAGAGGGAGAGAGAGTGAGGGATGCTCGGCGCTTTTGAGAGAAAGAGGGAGATAGAAAGACAGGGAGATTGTAGGCTCCTTTGAGAGAGAGAGAGAGAGAGAGAGAGAGATGCAAATCTTCTTGAGAGAGAGGAAGAGAGAGAGATGCTTGGCTCCATTGAGAGAGAGAGATGCTGAGCTCCTTATAGAGACAGAGAGAGAGAGAGATGCTACTCTACTTTGAGAGTGAGAGACATAGGGATGCTAGACTCCTTTCAGAGAGAGAGAGTTATATATGCAAGGATTCTTTGAGAGAGGCAGAGTGAGGGAGAGTGATTCTAGTCTCCTTTGAGAGAAAGAGAGAAAGGTAGAAAGAGAGATGCTGGGCAGATTTGAAAGAGAAAGAGTGTGATGCAAGGTCTCTTACGGAGACAGAGAAAGTGAGATGCTAATATCCTTTGATATATATATATATATATATATATGTATATATACTATACTTCCTTGAGAGAGACAGAGAGAGAGGGAGAGAGATGCTATTCTACTTTAAGAGGGAGAGAGAGAGAGGGCTGGTAGGCTCCTTTGAGATAGAGATAGAGAGAGATGGTAGGCTTCTTTGAGAGAGAGAGTGAGAGAGAGAGTGTCTAGTCTGCTTTGGGAGGAAGAGAGAAATGTAGACGGATAGATATTAGGCTCCTTTGAAAGACAGACAGTGTGATGCTAGGCTTCTTAGGGAGAGAGAGAAAGAGAGCGATGCTAGAATCCTTTGAGAGAGAGAGAGAGATGCCAGGCTTCTTTGAGAGAGAGAGAGTCAGAGTGAGACAGAGAGATAGAGATTCTAAGTTCCTTTGAGAGAGTGAGAGCAATACACGCTGGCTCCTTGAGAGAGAGATAAACAGAGAGACAGAGAGAGAGGGAGAGAGAAGATAGGCTCCTTAGAGAGAGAGAGAGGTTGAGGGATGCTAGGCTCCTTTGAGAGAAATAGAGAGAGATAGAAAGACTGAGATTCTAGTCTATTTGAGAGAAAGAGGGAGAGATAGAGAGATGTTATGCTCCTTTGAAAGAGGGAGAGTGTGGTGCTAGGCTTCTTAGGGAGAGAGACAATTTGAGAGATGCTAGAATCTTAGAGAGAGAGAGAGAGAGAGAGAGATGCTAGGCTTCTCTGAGAGAGAGACAGAGTGAGACAGAGAGATAGAGATTCTGGGTTCCTTTGAGAGAGAGAGAGCAATACATGCTGGCTCTTTGAGAGAGAGATAAACAGAGAGAGACAGAGAGGATATAGGCTCCTTTGAGAGAGACATGCTAGGATTCTTTGAGAGAATTAAGTAAAGAGAAAAAGTATGCAATTATACTGACTTTTATAATTACCTATAGAAGTACATTTACCAGTGTTTTCTGTTTGTTTGGATTCAGATAGCTGTCTCATTTAATTTAATTATTCAGTCTGAAGAAATTCCTGTAGCATTTATATTCCTTGTGTAGGTGTAATTCACATGTCATACAATTCATCCCCTTAAAATACACAATAGAGTGGTGGCTGGTATATTCGCAGAGCTGTGCCACCATTGCTACCATCAATTTTCAGATATTTTCATTATGACACAAGGGAGAACTGTCCCTAGCCGTAGGTAATCACGAATCTACTTTCTGTCCTGTAGGCTCGGATCTTCTGGACATTTCCTATAAGTGAGAATCATACAATGTGTGAATCTTTGTGTTTTCCTCCAGTTAGCATGAAGACTTAGGGTTTCACCCATGTTGTGTGTATCAGAACTTCATATTTCTCATGGCTGAATAATTCTCTCCCTTTAATGTTCCTTGTAAGACATGTCAGCTAGCAACAAGTTTCCTCAGTTTTTATTTACCTAAGGATGTCTTTTTTCACCTTCATCTGTGAAAGGTAATTTGCTGGATATAAGATTCTTGTTTGAGTTTTTACTTCCAGCAATGAGAACATGTTGTCCCCACTGCCTTCCAACTGCTATCATGTCTGATGAGAAGTCAGCTGTTAAGCTTACTGGAGTGTACATGTATATCACGTTATTTTTCTCTTTTTGCCTATAAGATCTTTATCTTTGGCTTTCGGTATTTTGCCTATGATGTGCCCAGATGGAGTGCTCTTTGTGTGTATGCTACTTGGAATTTATAGAGTTTCTTGGATGTATGTATTGCTTTTTGGTCACATTTTGGGAATTTTCTGCCATTAAATACTTTAAATATTTTTCTGTTCCTTTCTCCAATCCTGCTTGTATTCGCAATGCACGTGTGGCTGCACTTATTGATGCCCCACATTTCTCTGTGGCTCTTCGTTTTGCTTCACTCATTAATTTTTCTCTCTGTTCTGCAAAATCCATAGTCTCCATGGATCTCGCTTTAAGTTGGCTGCTGGTTACTTCTGCCAGCTCAAATCTACATTTTGGTTATGGTTCTTAACTCCAAGATTTCCATTTGGTTCTAAAAAAATACAATTTCTACCTCTCAATAGTATTCTCTCTTTGATGAGCTTTTTTCACTGTACCTTCCTTTAGCTCTTTACGTATGAGAGCTGTGAGGAAAGGTACCCACTTTGTCCCTGCCTGCACCTCCCAGGAGTAGAGCACTCCAAGTAGAGCTTCTGATACACAGTGCATGGGTTTGGTAGGTAAGGTTACAAGTCATGCCTCAGATGCCACAAACTCACTATTCTTACCGACAAATACTCAGTTGTCCTGAATGAATATTTCTTAAAATGCTGTATACCTTTAGGATAACTTCTAGAGACTATAACGGCCTTAAAAATAATTTTTACCTATTACTTTGTTGATTTACAATTTGTCTTTCTAGAAGTCCCAGTCCTCTTCCACATGATTTTTAAACAATATTTGTTGTGGCTAGAAGAGTTAACATAAGACCTACCATCTACCAGATGTTTTTTTTAGTGTTTAATGTAGTATTGTTGGCAGTGCCGTACAGCAGATCTCCAGAGTTTATTCATCTTCCTTAACTGAGACTTTACACTCCTTGTTTAGTAAATCCGCAATTCCCATGACCCTAACCCTGGCCAACACCATTCCACCATTTGGTTAGATGAATTTGACTACTTTAGATACTACATGTTAAGTGTATTCATGCAGTATTTCTCTTTCTGTGACTGGCTTGTTTCATTTAATGTTCTCAAGGGGTTCATCCATGTTGTTGCATATTGCAAAATTTCCTTTTCTCAAGGATAAATTGGATTCCATTGTATGTATAAACCACATATTCTTTCCCCATTCATATGTCGATGGGCATCTTGGTTGTTACCACCTCTTAGCTATTCAGAATCACGTTGCAGTGAACAATGGAGTGCAGGTGTCTCGTTGAGAGCCCGATTTTAGTGCTTTTGGGTCAATACCCACAAGTGTGGTTGCTGGATCATACGGTAGTTCTGCTGTTAGTGTTCTGAGGGAGCTCCCGTCCTTGCAAGCTTGGAAACCCTGCTTTCAGCTGCTCTACAAAAGCAGGTAAAAGGGGATCCTGCATCACTTCCAGTCAGTGTTCTTGATGCTTTCTGTTGTGCGTTTTCTAGATCAACTGGATGACTCTTCTGGCAGCTATGTTATCAAGGATGACACCAAGCCCCACATTCGAATGTGAGTTTGAACAGACTTAGAACCTGGGCGTCCAACCAAAGTGTGGATATTTTTACCCTCCTTGTGTTCCCCCATAGCTCCTTCCTCACAGGGGCTTTAGCTCCACTCTGGGGAGAAGTGGTAGATTTCTCTGGGTGTATGTGGGAAGCTTTTCCAATATTCCTTCTATGTGGACATCCCATAGATGGTCCCATGGGGACATATTCCCAGGAACCTGGGATAATAGGTAAAGTGAGAGAGATAGAAATACAGGGAGATTTTAGTCTCCATTGAGAGAAAGAGAGAGAGAGAGATGTTAGGCTCCTTTGAAAGAGGGAGAGTGTGAGTCTAGGCTTCGTAGGGAGAGAGATAAAGGGTGAGATGCTAGAATCCTTGGACAGAGAGAGAGATATGCTAGGCTTCTTTGAGAGAGAGAGGGGGGAGAGAGATGCTGGTCTACTTTGAGATAGAGAGGGGGTAATGGTTGGCTCCTTTGAGAGAGAGAGTGAGAGAGAGAGAGAATCTAGGCTCCTTTGAAAAAAGAGAGATATACAGAGACAGAGAGATGCTATGCTTCGAGAGAGAGAGGGATGCTAGTCTCTTTTGAAAGAGAGAGAGAGTTACATGCTAGTCTCCTTTCACAGAGAGAGAAACAGAGAGAGATGCACAGAGAGAGATGATAGGCTCTTTTGTGAGAGAGAGAGAGGGATAATAGGCCACTCTGAGAGAGAGAGAGGGGGGTTGAGAGATTCTAGGTTCCTTAGAGAGTAAGAGAGATATACAGAGACAGAGAGATGCTAGGCTCCTTTGAGAGAGATGCTAGGCTCATTACAGAGAGAGACAGCGGGACAGTGAAGAGAGAGTATCTAGACTAATTTGAGAGAGAGAGAGAAAAGCTTGGCTTATTATAGAGAGAGAGACAGACAGAGATGCTATGCAACTCTTAGAGAGAGATTCTAGACTACTGTGAGAAAGAGAGAGAGATGCTAGACACCTTTGAGAGAAAGAGATAGATGCTAGGATCATTTGAGAAAGAGAGAGAGATACTAGACTCATTTGAGAGAGAGAGAGGGAGATACATGCTAGACAACTTAGAGAGAGAGATAGACAGAGAGACACTGAGAGATGATAGGCCCCTTTGTGAGAAGGAGAGATAGAAAGACAGGGAGTTGCTAGGCTCCTTTGGGAGAGACAGAGAGAGAGATGATTGGCTTCTTTGAGAGAGAGAGGGAGAGATATTCTAGGCTACTTTGAGAGAAAGAGAGATATACAGTAACAGAGATATGCTAGGCTCCTTCGAGTGAGAGAGACATGCTCGGCTCCTTTGAATGAGAGAGATAAAGGGATACATGCAAGGCTCCGTTGAGAGACACAGAGAGAAAGTGAGGGATGCTAGGCTCCTTGGAGAGAAAGAGAGAAAAAAGACGGAGATTCTAGTCTCCTTTGAGAAAAAGAGAGATAGTTAGACAGAGGGATGGTAAGCTCTTTTGAAAGAGAGAGAGTGTGATGCTAGACTTCTTACTGAGAGTGAGAAAGAGAGAGATGCTAGAATCCTTTGAGAGAGAGAGAGAGAGATGCTAGTCTCCTTTGAAAGAGAGCGAGTGTGATGGTAGGTATCTTATCGAGATGGAGAAAGATAGAGATCCTAGAATCCCTTTAGAGAGAGAGAGAAAGGGATGCTAGTACACTTTGACGGGGAGGGAGGGAGAGGGAGAGACGATTTACTCCTTGGAGAGAGAAAGAGTGAGAAGGTTGACACTGTTGAGAGCGAGAGAGAGAGAGGGAGAGAAATGCTAAGCTGCTTCGAGACAAAGAGAGAGGGAGAGATAGAGATATGCTAGGCTACTTTGAGAGAGAGGGAGGGAGAGATATGCTAGGCTCCTTAGAGAGAGAAAGCGGGATAGATTTGCTAGGCTTCTTTGAGAGAGAGAGAGAGAGCCCGGGAGAGACAGAGAGAGAGATGCTAGGCTCCTTTTAGAGAAAGAAAGATATAGAGAGACAGAGAGACTGCAGGCTACTTTGATAGAGAGAGTGATGCTAGACTCCTTTGAAAGAGAGACAGAGAGAGATACATGCTAGGTTCCGTTGCGAGAGAGAGAGACAGACAGAGAGAGATGAAAGACTCGTTAGAGAGAGGGAGAGAGAGTGAGGGATGCTCGGCGCTTTTGAGAGAAAGAGGGAGATAGAAAGACAGGGAGATTGTAGGCTCCTTTGAGAGATAGAGAGAGAGAGAGATGTTAGGCTCCTTTGAAAGAGGGAGAGTGTGAGTCTAGGCTTCGTAGGGAGAGAGATAAAGGGTGAGATGCTAGAATCCTTGGAGAGAGAGAGAGATATGCTAGGCTTCTTTGAGAGAGAGAGGGGGGAGAGAGATGCTGGTCTACTTTGAGAGAGAGAGGGGTTAATGGTTGGCTCCTTTGAGAGAGAGAGTGAGAGAGAGAGAGAATCTAGGCTCCTTTGAAAAAAGAGAGATATACAGAGACAGAGAGATGCTATGCTTCGAGAGAGAGAGGGATGCTAGTCTCCTTTGAAAGAGAGAGAGAGTTACATGCTAGTCTCCTTTCACAGAGAGAGAAACAGAGAGAGATGCACAGAGAGAGATGATAGGCTCTTTTGTGAGAGAGAGAGAGGGATAATAGGCCACTCTGAGAGAGAGAGAGGGGGGTTGAGAGATTCTAGGTTCCTTAGAGAGTAAGAGAGATATACAGAGACAGAGAGATGCTAGGCTCCTTTGAGAGAGATGCTAGGCTCATTACAGAGAGAGACAGCGGGACAGTGAAGAGAGAGTATCTAGACTAATTTGAGAGAGAGAGAGAAAAGCTTGGCTTATTATAGAGAGAGAGACAGACAGAGATGCTATGCAACTCTTAGAGAGAGATTCTAGACTACTGTGAGAAAGAGAGAGAGATGCTAGACACCTTTGAGAGAAAGAGATAGATGCTAGGATCATTTGAGAAAGAGAGAGAGATACTAGACTCATTTGAGAGAGAGAGAGGGAGATACATGCTAGACAACTTAGAGAGAGAGATAGACAGAGAGACACTGAGAGATGATAGGCCCCTTTGTGAGAAGGAGAGATAGAAAGACAGGGAGTTGCTAGGCTCCTTTGGGAGAGACAGAGAGAGAGATGATTGGCTTCTTTGAGAGAGAGAGGGAGAGATATTCTAGGCTACTTTGAGAGAAAGAGAGATATACAGTAACAGAGATATGCTAGGCTCCTTCGAGTGAGAGAGACATGCTCGGCTCCTTTGAATGAGAGAGATAAAGGGATACATGCAAGGCTCCGTTGAGAGACACAGAGAGAGAGTGAGGGATGCTAGGCTCCTTGGAGAGAAAGAGAGAAAAAAGACGGAGATTCTAGTCTCCTTTGAGAAAAAGAGAGATAGTTAGACAGAGGGATGGTAAGCTCTTTTGAAAGAGAGAGAGTGTGATGCTAGACTTCTTACTGAGAGTGAGAAAGAGAGAGATGCTAGAATCCTTTGAGAGAGAGAGAGAGAGATGCTAGTCTCCTTTGAAAGAGAGCGAGTGTGATGGTAGGTATCTTATCGAGATGGAGAAAGATAGAGATCCTAGAATCCCTTTAGAGAGAGAGAGAAAGGGATGCTAGTACACTTTGACGGGGAGGGAGGGAGAGGGAGAGACGATTTACTCCTTGGAGAGAGAAAGAGTGAGAAGGTTGACACTGTTGAGAGCGAGAGAGAGAGAGGGAGAGAAATGCTAAGCTGCTTCGAGACAAAGAGAGAGGGAGAGATAGAGATATGCTAGGCTACTTTGAGAGAGAGGGAGGGAGAGATATGCTAGGCTCCTTAGAGAGAGAAAGCGGGATAGATTTGCTAGGCTTCTTTGAGAGAGAGAGAGAGAGCCCGGGAGAGACAGAGAGAGAGATGCTAGGCTCCTTTTAGAGAAAGAAAGATATAGAGAGACAGAGAGACTGCAGGCTACTTTGATAGAGAGAGTGATGCTAGACTCCTTTGAAAGAGAGACAGAGAGAGATACATGCTAGGTTCCGTTGCGAGAGAGAGAGACAGACAGAGAGAGATGAAAGACTCGTTAGAGAGAGGGAGAGAGAGTGAGGGATGCTCGGCGCTTTTGAGAGAAAGAGGGAGATAGAAAGACAGGGAGATTGTAGGCTCCTTTGAGAGATAGAGAGAGAGAGAGAGAGATGCAAATCTTCTTGAGAGAGAGGAAGAGAGAGAGATGCTTGGCTCCATTGAGAGAGAGAGATGCTGAGCTCCTTATAGAGACAGAGAGAGAGAGAGATGCTACTCTACTTTGAGAGTGAGAGACATAGGGATGCTAGACTCCTTTCAGAGAGAGAGAGTTATATATGCAAGGATTCTTTGAGAGAGGCAGAGTGAGGGAGAGTGATTCTAGTCTCCTTTGAGAGAAAGAGAGAAAGGTAGAAAGAGAGATGCTGGGCAGATTTGAAAGAGAAAGAGTGTGATGCAAGGTCTCTTACGGAGACAGAGAAAGTGAGATGCTAATATCCTTTGATATATATATATATATATGTATATATATGTATATATACTACACTTCTTTGAGAGAGACAGAGAGAGAGGGAGAGAGATGCTATTCTACTTTAAGAGAGAGAGAGAGAGAGGGCTGGTAGGCTCCTTTGAGATAGAGATAGAGAGAGATGGTAGGCTTCTTTGAGAGAGAGAGTGAGAGAGAGAGTGTCTAGTCTGCTTTGGGAGGAAGAGAGAAATGTAGACGGATAGATATTAGGCTCCTTTGAAAGACAGACAGTGTGATGCTAGGCTTCTTAGGGAGAGAGAGAAAGAGAGCGATGCTAGAATCCTTAGAGAGAGAGAGAGAGATGCCAGGCTTCTTTGAGAGAGAGAGAGTCAGAGTGAGACAGAGAGATAGAGATTCTAAGTTCCTTTGAGAGAGTGAGAGCAATACACGCTGGCTCCTTGAGAGAGAGATAAACAGAGAGACAGAGAGAGAGGGAGAGAGAAGATAGGCTCCTTAGAGAGAGAGAGAGGTTGAGGGATGCTAGGCTCCTTTGAGAGAAATAGAGAGAGATAGAAAGACTGAGATTCTAGTCTATTTGAGAGAAAGAGGGAGAGATAGAGAGATGTTATGCTCCTTTGAAAGAGGGAGAGTGTGGTGCTAGGCTTCTTAGGGAGAGAGAGAATTTGAGAGATGCTAGAATCTTAGAGAGAGAGAGAGAGAGAGATGCTAGGCTTCTCTGAGAGAGAGACAGAGTGAGACAGAGAGATAGAGATTCTGGGTTCCTTTGAGAGAGAGAGAGCAATACATGCTGGCTCTTTGAGAGAGAGATAAACAGAGAGAGACAGAGAGGATATAGGCTCCTTTGAGAGAGACATGCTAGGATTCTTTGAGAGAATTAAGTAAAGAGAAAAAGTATGCAATTATACTGACTTTTATAATTACCTATAGAAGTACATTTACCAGTGTTTTCTGTTTGTTTGGATTCAGATAGCTGTCTCATTTAATTTAATTATTCAGTCTGAAGAAATTCCTGTAGCATTTATATTCCTTGTGTAGGTGTAATTCACATGTCATACAATTCATCCCCTTAAAATACACAATAGAGTGGTGGCTGGTATATTCGCAGAGCTGTGCCACCATTGCTACCATCAATTTTCAGATATTTTCATTATGACACAAGGGAGAACTGTCCCTAGCCGTAGGTAATCACGAATCTACTTTCTGTCCTGTAGGCTCGGCTCTTCTGGACATTTCCTATAAGTGAGAATCATACAATGTGTGAATCTTTGTGTTTTCCTCCAGTTAGCATGAAAACTTAGGGTTTCACCCATGTTGTGTGTATCAGAACTTCATATTTCTCATGGCTGAATATTTCTCTCCCTTTAATGTTCCTTGTAAGACATGTCAGCTAGCAACAAGTTTCCTCAGTTTTTATTTACCTAAGGATGTCTTTTTTCACCTTCATCTGTGAAAGGTAATTTGCTGGATATAAGATTCTTGTTTGAGTTTTTACTTCCAGCAATGAGAACATGTTGTCCCCACTGCCTTCCAACTGCTATCATGTCTGATGAGAAGTCAGCTGTTAAGCTTACTGGAGTGTACATGTATATCACTTTATTTTTCTCTTTTTGCCTATAAGATCTTTATCTTTGGCTTTCGGTATTTTGCCTATGATGTGCCCAGATGGAGTGCTCTTTGTGTGTATGCTACTTGGAATTTATAGAGTTTCTTGGATGTATGTATTGCTTTTTGGTCACATTTTGGGAATTTTCTGCCATTAAATACTTTAAATATTTTTCTGTTCCTTTCTCCAATCCTGCTTGTATTCGCAATGCACGTGTGGCTGCACTTATTGATGCCCCACATTTCTCTGTGGCTCTTCGTTTTGCTTCACTCATTAATTTTTCTCTCTGTTCTGCAAAATCCATAGTCTCCATGGATCTCGCCTTAAGTTGGCTGCTGGTTACTTCTGCCAGCTCAAATCTACATTTTGGTTATGGTTCTTAACTCCAAGATTTCCATTTGGTTCTAAAAAAATACAATTTCTACCTCTCAATAGTATTCTCTCTTTGATGAGCTTTTTTCACTGTACCTTCCTTTAGCTCTTTACGTATGAGAGCTGTGAGGAAAGGTACCCACTTTGTCCCTGCCTGCACCTCCCAGGAGTAGAGCACTCCAAGTAGAGCTTCTGATACACAGTGCATGGGTTTGGTAGGTAAGGTTACAAGTCATGCCTCAGATGCCACAAACTCACTATTCTTACCGACAAATACTCAGTTGTCCTGAATGAATATTTCTTAAAATGCTGTATACCTTTAGGATAACTTCTAGAGACTATAACGGCCTTAAAAATAATTTTTACCTATTACTTTGTTGATTTACAATTTGTCTTTCTAGAAGTCCCAGTCCTCTTCCACATGATTTTTAAACAATATTTGTTGTGGCTAGAAGAGTTAACATAAGACCTACCGTCTACCAGATGTTTTTTTTAGTGTTTAATGTAGTATTGTTGGCAGTGCCGTACAGCAGATCTCCAGAGTTTATTCATCTTCCTTAACTGAGACTTTACACTCCTTGTTTAGTAAATCCGCAATTCCCATGACCCTAACCCTGGCCAACACCATTCCACAATTTGGTTAGATGAATTTGACTACTTTAGATACTACATGTTAAGTGTATTCATGCAGTATTTCTCTTTCTGTGACTGGCTTGTTTCATTTAATGTTCTCAAGGGGTTCATCCATGTTGTTGCATATTGCAAAATTTCCTTTTCTCAAGGATAAATTGGATTCCATTGTATGTATAAACCACATATTCTTTCCCCATTCATATGTCGATGGGCATCTTGGTTGTTACCACCTCTTAGCTATTCAGAATCACGTTGCAGTGAATAATGGAGTGCAGATGTCTCGTTGAGAGCCCGATTTTAGTCCTTTTGGGTCAATACCCACAAGTGTGGTTGCTGGATCATACGGTAGTTCTGCTGTTAGTGTTCTGAGGGAGCTCCCGTCCTTGCAAGCTTGGAAACCCTGCTTTCAGCTGCTCTACAAAAGCAGGTAAAAGGGGATCCTGCATCACTTCCAGTCAGTGTTCTTGATGCTTTCTGTTGTGCGTTTTCTAGATCAACTGGATGACTCTTCTGGCAGCTATGTTATCAAGGATGACACCAAGCCCCACATTCGAATGTGAGTTTGAACAGACTTAGAACCTGGGCGTCCAACCAAAGTGTGGATATTTTTACCCTCCTTGTGTTCCCCCATAGCTCCTTCCTCACAGGGGCTTTAGCTCCACTCTGGGGAGAAGTGGTAGATTTCTCTGGGTGTATGTGGGAAGCTTTTCCAATATTCCTTCTATGTGGACATCCCATAGATGGTCCCATGGGGACATATTCCCAGGAACCTGGGATAATAGGTAAAGTGAGAGAGATAGAAATACAGGGAGATTATAGGCTCCTTTGAGAGTAAGAGAGAGAGAGAGATGTTAGGCTCCTTTGAAAGAGGGAGAGTGTGAGTCTAGGCTTCGTAGGGAGAGAGATAAAGGGTGAGATGCTAGAATCCTTGGACAGAGAGAGAGATATGCTAGGCTTCTTTGAGAGAGAGAGGGGGGAGAGAGATGCTGGTCTACTTTGAGAGAGAGAGGGGGTAATGGTTGGCTCCTTTGAGAGAGAGAGTGAGAGAGAGAGAGAATCTAGGCTCCTTTGAAAAAAGAGAGATATACAGAGACAGAGCGATGCTATGCTTCGAGAGAGAGAGGGATGCTAGTCTCTTTTGAAAGAGAGAGAGAGTTACATGCTAGTCTCCTTTCACAGAGAGAGAAACAGAGAGAGATGCACAGAGAGAGATGATAGGCTCTTTTGTGAGAGAGAGAGAGGGATAATAGGCCACTCTGAGAGAGAGAGGGGGGGGTTGAGAGATTCTCGGTTCCTTAAAGAGTAAGAGAGATATACAGAGACAGAGAGATGCTGGGCTCCTTTGAGAGAGATGCTAGGCTCATTACAGAGAGAGACAGCGGGACAGTGAAGAGAGAGTATCTAGACTAATTTGAGAGAGAGAGAGAAAAGCTTGGCTTATTATAGAGAGAGAGACAGACAGAGATGCTATGCAACTCTTAGAGAGAGATTCTAGACTACTGTGAGAAAGAGAGAGAGATGCTAGACACCTTTGAGAGAAAGAGATAGATGCTAGGATCATTTGAGAAAGAGAGAGAGATACTAGACTCATTTGAGAGAGAGAGAAGGAGATACATGCTAGACAACTTAGAGAGAGAGATAGACAGAGAGACACTGAGAGATGATAGGCCCCTTTGTGAGAAGGAGAGATAGAAAGACAGGGAGTTGCTAGGCTCCTTTGGGAGAGACAGAGAGAGAGATGATTGGCTTCTTTGAGAGAGAGAGGGAGAGATATTCTAGGCTACTTTGAGAGAAAGAGAGATATACAGTAACAGAGATATGCTAGGCTCCTTCGAGTGAGAGAGACATGCTCGGCTCCTTTGAATGAGAGAGATAAAGGGATACATGCAAGGCTCCGTTGAGAGACACAGAGAGAGAGTGAGGGATGCTAGGCTCCTTGGAGAGAAAGAGAGAAAAAAGACGGAGATTCTAGTCTCCTTTGAGAAAAAGAGAGATAGTTAGACAGAGGGATGGTAAGCTCTTTTGAAAGAGAGAGAGTGTGATGCTAGACTTCTTACTGAGAGTGAGAAAGAGAGAGATGCTAGAATCCTTTGAGAGAGAGAGAGAGAGAGATGCTAGTCTCCTTTGAAAGAGAGCGAGTGTGATGGTAGGTATCTTATCGAGATGGAGAAAGATAGAGATCCTAGAATCCCTTTAGAGAGAGAGAGAAAGGGATGCTAGTACACTTTGACGGGGAGGGAGGGAGAGGGAGAGACGATTTACTCCTTGGAGAGAGAAAGAGTGAGAAGGTTGACACTGTTGAGAGCGAGAGAGAGAGAGGGAGAGAAATGCTAAGCTGCTTCGAGACAAAGAGAGAGGGAGAGATAGAGATATGCTAGGCTACTTTGAGAGAGAGGGAGGGAGAGATATGCTAGGCTCCTTAGAGAGAGAAAGCGGGATAGATTTGCTAGGCTTCTTTGAGAGAGAGGGTGTAGAGAGATGCTGGTCTACTTTGAGAGAGAGAGGGGGTAATGGTTGGCTCCTTTGAGAGAGAGAGTGAGAGAGAGAGAGAATCTAGGCTCCTTTGAAAAAAGAGAGATATACAGAGACAGAGAGATGCTATGCTTCGAGAGAGAGAGGGATGCTAGTCTCTTTTGAAAGAGAGAGAGAGTTACATGCTAGTCTCCTTTCACAGAGAGAGAAACAGAGAGAGATGCACAGAGAGAGATGATAGGCTCTTTTGTGAGAGAGAGAGAGGGATAATAGGCCACTCTGAGAGAGAGAGAGGGGGGTTGAGAGATTCTAGGTTCCTTAGAGAGTAAGAGAGATATACAGAGACAGAGAGATGCTAGGCTCCTTTGAGAGAGATGCTAGGCTCATTACAGAGAGAGACAGCGGGACAGTGAAGAGAGAGTATCTAGACTAATTTGAGAGAGAGAGAGAAAAGCTTGGCTTATTATAGAGAGAGAGACAGACAGAGATGCTATGCAACTCTTAGAGAGAGATTCTAGACTACTGTGAGAAAGAGAGAGAGATGCTAGACACCTTTGAGAGAAAGAGATAGATGCTAGGATCATTTGAGAAAGAGAGAGAGATACTAGACTCATTTGAGAGAGAGAGAGGGAGATACATGCTAGACAACTTAGAGAGAGAGATAGACAGAGAGACACTGAGAGATGATAGGCCCCTTTGTGAGAAGGAGAGATAGAAAGACAGGGAGTTGCTAGGCTCCTTTGGGAGAGACAGAGAGAGAGATGATTGGCTTCTTTGAGAGAGAGAGGGAGAGATATTCTAGGCTACTTTGAGAGAAAGAGAGATATACAGTAACAGAGATATGCTAGGCTCCTTCGAGTGAGAGAGATATGCTCGGCTCCTTTGAATGAGAGAGATAAAGGGATACATGCAAGGCTCCGTTGAGAGACACAGAGAGAGAGTGAGGGATGCTAGGCTCCTTGGAGAGAAAGAGAGAAAAAAGACGGAGATTCTAGTCTCCTTTGAGAAAAAGAGAGATAGTTAGACAGAGGGATGGTAAGCTCTTTTGAAAGAGAGAGAGTGTGATGCTAGACTTCTTACTGAGAGTGAGAAAGAGAGAGATGCTAGAATCCTTTGAGAGAGAGACAGAGAGAGATGCTAGGCTCCTTTTAGAGAAAGAAAGATATAGAGAGACAGAGAGACTCCAGCCTACTTTGATAGAGAGAGTGATGCTAGACTCCTTTGAAAGAGAGACAGAGAGAGATACATGCTAGGTTCCGTTGCGAGAGAGAGAGACAGACAGAGAGAGATGAAAGACTCGTTAGAGAGAGGGAGAGAGAGTGAGGGATGCTCGGCGCTTTTGAGAGAAAGAGGGAGATAGAAAGACAGGGAGATTGTAGGCTCCTTTGAGAGAGAGAGAGAGAGAGAGAGAGAGATGCAAATCTTCTTGAGAGAGAGGAAGAGAGAGAGATGCTTGGCTCCATTGAGAGAGAGAGATGCTGAGCTCCTTATAGAGACAGAGAGAGAGAGAGATGCTACTCTACTTTGAGAGTGAGAGACATAGGGATGCTAGACTCCTTTCAGAGAGAGAGAGTTATATATGCAAGGATTCTTTGAGAGAGGCAGAGTGAGGGAGAGTGATTCTAGTCTCCTTTGAGAGAAAGAGAGAAAGGTAGAAAGAGAGATGCTGGGCAGATTTGAAAGAGAAAGAGTGTGATGCAAGTTCTCTTACGGAGACAGAGAAAGTGAGATGCTAATATCCTTTGATATATATATATATGTATATATACTATACTTCTTTGAGAGAGACAGAGAGAGAGGGAGAGAGATGCTATTCTACTTTAAGAGAGAGAGAGAGAGAGGGCTGGTAGGCTCCTTTGAGATAGAGATAGAGAGAGATGGTAGGCTTCTTTGAGAGAGAGAGTGAGAGAGAGAGTGTCTAGTCTGCTTTGGGAGGAAGAGAGAAATGTAGACGGATAGATATTAGGCTCCTTTGAAAGACAGACAGTGTGATGCTAGGCTTCTTAGGGAGAGAGAGAAAGAGAGCGATGCTAGAATCCTTTGAGAGAGAGAGAGAGATGCCAGGCTTCTTTGAGAGAGAGAGAGTCAGAGTGAGACAGAGAGATAGAGATTCTAAGTTCCTTTGAGAGAGTGAGAGCAATACACGCTGGCTCCTTGAGAGAGAGATAAACAGAGAGACAGAGAGAGAGGGAGAGAGAAGATAGGCTCCTTAGAGAGAGAGAGAGGTTGAGGGATGCTAGGCTCCTTTGAGAGAAATAGAGAGAGATAGAAAGACTGAGATTCTAGTCTATTTGAGAGAAAGAGGGAGAGATAGAGAGATGTTATGCTCCTTTGAAAGAGGGAGAGTGTGGTGCTAGGCTTCTTAGGGAGAGAGAGAATTTGAGAGATGCTAGAATCTTAGAGAGAGAGAGAGAGAGATGCTAGGCTTCTCTGAGAGAGAGACAGAGTGAGACAGAGAGATAGAGATTCTGGGTTCCTTTGAGAGAGAGAGAGCAATACATGCTGGCTCTTTGAGAGAGAGATAAACAGAGAGAGACAGAGAGGATATAGGCTCCTTTGAGAGAGACATGCTAGGATTCTTTGAGAGAATTAAGTAAAGAGAAAATGTATGCAATTATACTGACTTTTATAATTACCTATAGAAGTACATTTACCAGTGTTTTCTGTTTGTTTGGATTCAGATAGCTGTCTCATTTAATTTAATTATTCAGTCTGAAGAAATTCCTGTAGCATTTATATTCCTTGTGTAGGTGTAATTCACATGTCATACAATTCATCCCCTTAAAATACACAATAGAGTGGTGGCTGGTATATTCGCAGAGCTGTGCCACCATTGCTACCATCAATTTTCAGATATTTTCATTATGACACAAGGGAGAACTGTCCCTAGCCGTAGGTAATCACGAATCTACTTTCTGTCCTGTAGGCTCGGCTCTTCTGGACATTTCCTATAAGTGAGAATCATACAATGTGTGAATCTTTGTGTTTTCCTCCAGTTAGCATGAAAACTTAGGGTTTCACCCATGTTGTGTGTATCAGAACTTCATATTTCTCATGGCTGAATATTTCTCTCCCTTTAATGTTCCTTGTAAGACATGTCAGCTAGCAACAAGTTTCCTCAGTTTTTATTTACCTAAGGATGTCTTTTTTCACCTTCATCTGTGAAAGGTAATTTGCTGGATATAAGATTCTTGTTTGAGTTTTTACTTCCAGCAATGAGAACATGTTGTCCCCACTGCCTTCCAACTGCTATCATGTCTGATGAGAAGTCAGCTGTTAAGCTTACTGGAGTGTACATGTATATCACTTTATTTTTCTCTTTTTGCCTATAAGATCTTTATCTTTGGCTTTCGGTATTTTGCCTATGATGTGCCCAGATGGAGTGCTCTTTGTGTGTATGCTACTTGGAATTTATAGAGTTTCTTGGATGTATGTATTGCTTTTTGGTCACATTTTGGGAATTTTCTGCCATTAAATACTTTAAATATTTTTCTGTTCCTTTCTCCAATCCTGCTTGTATTCGCAATGCACGTGTGGCTGCACTTATTGATGCCCCACATTTCTCTGTGGCTCTTCGTTTTGCTTCACTCATTAATTTTTCTCTCTGTTCTGCAAAATCCATAGTCTCCATGGATCTCGCCTTAAGTTGGCTGCTGGTTACTTCTGCCAGCTCAAATCTACATTTTGGTTATGGTTCTTAACTCCAAGATTTCCATTTGGTTCTAAAAAAATACAATTTCTACCTCTCAATAGTATTCTCTCTTTGATGAGCTTTTTTCACTGTACCTTCCTTTAGCTCTTTACGTATGAGAGCTGTGAGGAAAGGTACCCACTTTGTCCCTGCCTGCACCTCCCAGGAGTAGAGCACTCCAAGTAGAGCTTCTGATACACAGTGCATGGGTTTGGTAGGTAAGGTTACAAGTCATGCCTCAGATGCCACAAACTCACTATTCTTACCGACAAATACTCAGTTGTCCTGAATGAATATTTCTTAAAATGCTGTATACCTTTAGGATAACTTCTAGAGACTATAACGGCCTTAAAAATAATTTTTACCTATTACTTTGTTGATTTACAATTTGTCTTTCTAGAAGTCCCAGTCCTCTTCCACATGATTTTTAAACAATATTTGTTGTGGCTAGAAGAGTTAACATAAGACCTACCGTCTACCAGATGTTTTTTTTAGTGTTTAATGTAGTATTGTTGGCAGTGCCGTACAGCAGATCTCCAGAGTTTATTCATCTTCCTTAACTGAGACTTTACACTCCTTGTTTAGTAAATCCGCAATTCCCATGACCCTAACCCTGGCCAACACCATTCCACCATTTGGTTAGATGAATTTGACTACTTTAGATACTACATGTTAAGTGTATTCATGCAGTATTTCTCTTTCTGTGACTGGCTTGTTTCATTTAATGTTCTCAAGGGGTTCATCCATGTTGTTGCATATTGCAAAATTTCCTTTTCTCAAGGATAAATTGATTTCCATTGTATGTATAAACCACATATTCTTTCCCCATTCATATGTCGATGGGCATCTTGGTTGTTACCACCTCTTAGCTATTCAGAATCACGTTGCAGTGAATAATGGAGTGCAGGTGTCTCGTTGAGAGCCCGATTTTAGTCCTTTTGGGTCAATACCCACAAGTGTGGTTGCTGGATCATACGGTAGTTCTGCTGTTAGTGTTCTGAGGGAGCTCCCGTCCTTGCAAGCTTGGAAACCCTGCTTTCAGCTGCTCTACAAAAGCAGGTAAAAGGGGATCCTGCATCACTTCCAGTCAGTGTTCTTGATGCTTTCTGTTGTGCGTTTTCTAGATCAACTGGATGACTCTTCTGGCAGCTATGTTATCAAGGATGACACCAAGCCCCACATTCGAATGTGAGTTTGAACAGACTTAGAACCTGGGCGTCCAACCAAAGTGTGGATATTTTTACCCTCCTTGTGTTCCCCCATAGCTCCTTCCTCACAGGGGCTTTAGCTCCACTCTGGGGAGAAGTGGTAGATTTCTCTGGGTGTATGTGGGAAGCTTTTCCAATATTCCTTCTATGTGGACATCCCATAGATGGTCCCATGGGGACATATTCCCAGGAACCTGGGATAATAGGTAAAGTGAGAGAGATAGAAATACAGGGAGATTGTAGTCTCCATTGAGAGAGAGAGAGAGAGAGATGTTAGGCTCCTTTGAAAGAGGGAGAGTGTGAGTCTAGGCTTCGTAGGGAGAGAGATAAAGGGTGAGATGCTAGAATCCTTGGACAGAGAGAGAGATATGCTAGGCTTCTTTGAGAGAGAGAGGGGGGAGAGAGATGCTGGTCTACTTTGAGAGAGAGAGGGGGTAATTGTTGGCTCCTTTGAGAGAGAGAGTGAGAGAGAGAGAGAATCTAGGCTCCTTTGAAAAAAGAGAGATATACAGAGACAGAGAGATGCTATGCTTCGAGAGAGAGAGGGATGCTAGTCTCTTTTGAAAGAGAGAGAGAGTTACATGCTAGTCTCCTTTCACAGAGAGAGAAACAGAGAGAGATGCACAGAGAGAGATGATAGGCTCTTTTGTGAGAGAGAGAGAGGGATAATAGGCCACTCTGAGAGAGAGAGAGGGGGGTTGAGAGATTCTAGGTTCCTTAGAGAGTAAGAGAGATATACAGAGACAGAGAGATGCTAGGCTCCTTTGAGAGAGATGCTAGGCTCATTACAGAGAGAGACAGCGGGACAGTGAAGAGAGAGTATCTAGACTAATTTGAGAGAGAGAGAGAAAAGCTTGGCTTATTATAGAGAGAGAGACAGACAGAGATGCTATGCAACTCTTAGAGAGAGATTCTAGACTACTGTGAGAAAGAGAGAGAGATGCTAGACACCTTTGAGAGAAAGAGATAGATGCTAGGATCATTTGAGAAAGAGAGAGAGATACTAGACTCATTTGAGAGAGAGAGAGGGAGATACATGCTAGACAACTTAGAGAGAGAGATAGACAGAGAGACACTGAGAGATGATAGGCCCCTTTGTGAGAAGGAGAGATAGAAAGACAGGGAGTTGCTAGGCTCCTTTGGGAGAGACAGAGAGAGAGATGATTGGCTTCTTTGAGAGAGAGAGGGAGAGATATTCTAGGCTACTTTGAGAGAAAGAGAGATATACAGTAACAGAGATATGCTAGGCTCCTTCGAGTGAGAGAGACATGCTCGGCTCCTTTGAATGAGAGAGATAAAGGGATACATGCAAGGCTCCGTTGAGAGACACAGAGAGAGAGTGAGGGATGCTAGGCTCCTTGGAGAGAAAGAGAGAAAAAAGACGGAGATTCTAGTCTCCTTTGAGAAAAAGAGAGATAGTTAGACAGAGGGATGGTAAGCTCTTTTGAAAGAGAGAGAGTGTGATGCTAGACTTCTTACTGAGAGTGAGAAAGAGAGAGATGCTAGAATCCTTTGAGAGAGAGAGAGAGAGAGATGCTAGTCTCCTTTGAAAGAGAGCGAGTGTGATGGTAGGTATCTTATCGAGATGGAGAAAGATAGAGATCCTAGAATCCCTTTAGAGAGAGAGAGAAAGGGATGCTAGTACACTTTGACGGGGAGGGAGGGAGAGGGAGAGACGATTTACTCCTTGGAGAGAGAAAGAGTGAGAAGGTTGACACTGTTGAGAGCGAGAGAGAGAGAGGGAGAGAAATGCTAAGCTGCTTCGAGACAAAGAGAGAGGGAGAGATAGAGATATGCTAGGCTACTTTGAGAGAGAGGGAGGGAGAGATATGCTAGGCTCCTTAGAGAGAGAAAGCGGGATAGATTTGCTAGGCTTCTTTGAGAGAGAGAGAGAGAGACCGGGAGAGACAGAGAGAGATGCTAGGCTCCTTTTAGAGAAAGAAAGATATAGAGAGACAGAGAGACTCCAGGCTACTTTGATAGAGAGAGTGATGCTAGACTCCTTTGAAAGAGAGACAGAGAGAGATACATGCTAGGTTCCGTTGCGAGAGAGAGAGACAGACAGAGAGAGATGAAAGACTCATTAGAGAGAGGGAGAGAGAGTGAGGGATGCTCGGCGCTTTTGAGAGAAAGAGGGAGATAGAAAGACAGGGAGATTGTAGGCTCCTTTGAGAGAGAGAGAGAGAGAGAGAGAGATGCAAATCTTCTTGAGAGAGAGGAAGAGAGAGAGATGCTTGGCTCCATTGAGAGAGAGAGATGCTGAGCTCCTTATAGGGACAGAGAGAGAGAGAGATGCTACTCTACTTTGAGAGTGAGAGACATAGGGATGCTAGACTCCTTTCAGAGAGAGAGAGTTATATATGCAAGGATTCTTTGAGAGAGGCAGAGTGAGGGAGAGTGATTCTAGTCTCCTTTGAGAGAAAGAGAGAAAGGTAGAAAGAGAGATGCTGGGCAGATTTGAAAGAGAAAGAGTGTGATGCAAGGTCTCTTACGGAGACAGAGAAAGTGAGATGCTAATATCCTTTGATATATATATATATATATATATATGTATATATACTATACTTCTTTGAGAGAGACAGAGAGAGAGGGAGAGAGATGCTATTCTACTTTAAGAGAGAGAGAGAGAGAGGGCTGGCAGGCTCCTTTGAGATAGAGATAGAGAGAGATGGTAGGCTTCTTTGAGAGAGAGAGTGAGAGAGAGAGTGTCTAGTCTGCTTTGGGAGGAAGAGAGAAATGTAGACGGATAGATATTAGGCTCCTTTGAAAGACAGACAGTGTGATGCTAGGCTTCTTAGGGAGAGAGAGAAAGAGAGCGATGCTAGAATCCTTTGAGAGAGAGAGAGAGATGCCAGGCTTCTTTGAGAGAGAGAGAGTCAGAGTGAGACAGAGAGATAGAGATTCTAAGTTCCTTTGAGAGAGTGAGAGCAATACACGCTGGCTCCTTGAGAGAGAGATAAACAGAGAGACAGAGAGAGAGGGAGAGAGAAGATAGGCTCCTTAGAGAGAGAGAGAGGTTGAGGGATGCTAGGCTCCTTTGAGAGAAATAGAGAGAGATAGAAAGACTGAGATTCTAGTCTATTTGAGAGAAAGAGGGAGAGATAGAGAGATGTTATGCTCCTTTGAAAGAGGGAGAGTGTGGTGCTAGGCTTCTTAGGGAGAGAGAGAATTTGAGAGATGCTAGAATCTTAGAGAGAGAGAGAGAGAGATGCTAGGCTTCTCTGAGAGAGAGACAGAGTGAGACAGAGAGATAGAGATTCTGGGTTCCTTTGAGAGAGAGAGAGCAATACATGCTGGCTCTTTGAGAGAGAGATAAACAGAGAGAGACAGAGAGGATATAGGCTCCTTTGAGAGAGACATGCTAGGATTCTTTGAGAGAATTAAGTAAAGAGAAAATGTATGCAATTATACTGACTTTTATAATTACCTATAGAAGTACATTTACCAGTGTTTTCTGTTTGTTTGGATTCAGATAGCTGTCTCATTTAATTTAATTATTCAGTCTGAAGAAATTCCTGTAGCATTTATATTCCTTGTGTAGGTGTAATTCACATGTCATACAATTCATCCCCTTAAAATACACAATAGAGTGGTGGCTGGTATATTCGCAGAGCTGTGCCACCATTGCTACCATCAATTTTCAGATATTTTCATTATGACACAAGGGAGAACTGTCCCTAGCCGTAGGTAATCACGAATCTACTTTCTGTCCTGTAGGCTCGGCTCTTCTGGACATTTCCTATAAGTGAGAATCATACAATGTGTGAATCTTTGTGTTTTCCTCCAGTTAGCATGAAAACTTAGGGTTTCACCCATGTTGTGTGTATCAGAACTTCATATTTCTCATGGCTGAATATTTCTCTCCCTTTAATGTTCCTTGTAAGACATGTCAGCTAGCAACAAGTTTCCTCAGTTTTTATTTACCTAAGGATGTCTTTTTTCACCTTCATCTGTGAAAGGTAATTTGCTGGATATAAGATTCTTGTTTGAGTTTTTACTTCCAGCAATGAGAACATGTTGTCCCCACTGCCTTCCAACTGCTATCATGTCTGATGAGAAGTCAGCTGTTAAGCTTACTGGAGTGTACATGTATATCACTTTATTTTTCTCTTTTTGCCTATAAGATCTTTATCTTTGGCTTTCGGTATTTTGCCTATGATGTGCCCAGATGGAGTGCTCTTTGTGTGTATGCTACTTGGAATTTATAGAGTTTCTTGGATGTATGTATTGCTTTTTGGTCACATTTTGGGAATTTTCTGCCATTAAATACTTTAAATATTTTTCTGTTCCTTTCTCCAATCCTGCTTGTATTCGCAATGCACGTGTGGCTGCACTTATTGATGCCCCACATTTCTCTGTGGCTCTTCGTTTTGCTTCACTCATTAATTTTTCTCTCTGTTCTGCAAAATCCATAGTCTCCATGGATCTCGCCTTAAGTTGGCTGCTGGTTACTTCTGCCAGCTCAAATCTACATTTTGGTTATGGTTCTTAACTCCAAGATTTCCATTTGGTTCTAAAAAAATACAATTTCTACCTCTCAATAGTATTCTCTCTTTGATGAGCTTTTTTCACTGTACCTTCCTTTAGCTCTTTACGTATGAGAGCTGTGAGGAAAGGTACCCACTTTGTCCCTGCCTGCACCTCCCAGGAGTAGAGCACTCCAAGTAGAGCTTCTGATACACAGTGCATGGGTTTGGTAGGTAAGGTTACAAGTCATGCCTCAGATGCCACAAACTCACTATTCTTACCGACAAATACTCAGTTGTCCTGAATGAATATTTCTTAAAATGCTGTATACCTTTAGGATAACTTCTAGAGACTATAACGGCCTTAAAAATAATTTTTACCTATTACTTTGTTGATTTACAATTTGTCTTTCTAGAAGTCCCAGTCCTCTTCCACATGATTTTTAAACAATATTTGTTGTGGCTAGAAGAGTTAACATAAGACCTACCGTCTACCAGATGTTTTTTTTAGTGTTTAATGTAGTATTGTTGGCAGTGCCGTACAGCAGATCTCCAGAGTTTATTCATCTTCCTTAACTGAGACTTTACACTCCTTGTTTAGTAAATCCGCAATTCCCATGACCCTAACCCTGGCCAACACCATTCCACCATTTGGTTAGATGAATTTGACTACTTTAGATACTACATGTTAAGTGTATTCATGCAGTATTTCTCTTTCTGTGACTGGCTTGTTTCATTTAATGTTCTCAAGGGGTTCATCCATGTTGTTGCATATTGCAAAATTTCCTTTTCTCAAGGATAAATTGATTTCCATTGTATGTATAAACCACATATTCTTTCCCCATTCATATGTCGATGGGCATCTTGGTTGTTACCACCTCTTAGCTATTCAGAATCACGTTGCAGTGAATAATGGAGTGCAGGTGTCTCGTTGAGAGCCCGATTTTAGTCCTTTTGGGTCAATACCCACAAGTGTGGTTGCTGGATCATACGGTAGTTCTGCTGTTAGTGTTCTGAGGGAGCTCCCGTCCTTGCAAGCTTGGAAACCCTGCTTTCAGCTGCTCTACAAAAGCAGGTAAAAGGGGATCCTGCATCACTTCCAGTCAGTGTTCTTGATGCTTTCTGTTGTGCGTTTTCTAGATCAACTGGATGACTCTTCTGGCAGCTATGTTATCAAGGATGACACCAAGCCCCACATTCGAATGTGAGTTTGAACAGACTTAGAACCTGGGCGTCCAACCAAAGTGTGGATATTTTTACCCTCCTTGTGTTCCCCCATAGCTCCTTCCTCACAGGGGCTTTAGCTCCACTCTGGGGAGAAGTGGTAGATTTCTCTGGGTGTATGTGGGAAGCTTTTCCAATATTCCTTCTATGTGGACATCCCATAGATGGTCCCATGGGGACATATTCCCAGGAACCTGGGATAATAGGTAAAGTGAGAGAGATAGAAATACAGGGAGATTGTAGTCTCCATTGAGAGAGAGAGAGAGAGAGATGTTAGGCTCCTTTGAAAGAGGGAGAGTGTGAGTCTAGGCTTCGTAGGGAGAGAGATAAAGGGTGAGATGCTAGAATCCTTGGACAGAGAGAGAGATATGCTAGGCTTCTTTGAGAGAGAGAGGGGGGAGAGAGATGCTGGTCTACTTTGAGAGAGAGAGGGGGTAATTGTTGGCTCCTTTGAGAGAGAGAGTGAGAGAGAGAGAGAATCTAGGCTCCTTTGAAAAAAGAGAGATATACAGAGACAGAGAGATGCTATGCTTCGAGAGAGAGAGGGATGCTAGTCTCTTTTGAAAGAGAGAGAGAGTTACATGCTAGTCTCCTTTCACAGAGAGAGAAACAGAGAGAGATGCACAGAGAGAGATGATAGGCTCTTTTGTGAGAGAGAGAGAGGGATAATAGGCCACTCTGAGAGAGAGAGAGGGGGGTTGAGAGATTCTAGGTTCCTTAGAGAGTAAGAGAGATATACAGAGACAGAGAGATGCTAGGCTCCTTTGAGAGAGATGCTAGGCTCATTACAGAGAGAGACAGCGGGACAGTGAAGAGAGAGTATCTAGACTAATTTGAGAGAGAGAGAGAAAAGCTTGGCTTATTATAGAGAGAGAGACAGACAGAGATGCTATGCAACTCTTAGAGAGAGATTCTAGACTACTGTGAGAAAGAGAGAGAGATGCTAGACACCTTTGAGAGAAAGAGATAGATGCTAGGATCATTTGAGAAAGAGAGAGAGATACTAGACTCATTTGAGAGAGAGAGAGGGAGATACATGCTAGACAACTTAGAGAGAGAGATAGACAGAGAGACACTGAGAGATGATAGGCCCCTTTGTGAGAAGGAGAGATAGAAAGACAGGGAGTTGCTAGGCTCCTTTGGGAGAGACAGAGAGAGAGATGATTGGCTTCTTTGAGAGAGAGAGGGAGAGATATTCTAGGCTACTTTGAGAGAAAGAGAGATATACAGTAACAGAGATATGCTAGGCTCCTTCGAGTGAGAGAGACATGCTCGGCTCCTTTGAATGAGAGAGATAAAGGGATACATGCAAGGCTCCGTTGAGAGACACAGAGAGAGAGTGAGGGATGCTAGGCTCCTTGGAGAGAAAGAGAGAAAAAAGACGGAGATTCTAGTCTCCTTTGAGAAAAAGAGAGATAGTTAGACAGAGGGATGGTAAGCTCTTTTGAAAGAGAGAGAGTGTGATGCTAGACTTCTTACTGAGAGTGAGAAAGAGAGAGATGCTAGAATCCTTTGAGAGAGAGAGAGAGAGAGATGCTAGTCTCCTTTGAAAGAGAGCGAGTGTGATGGTAGGTATCTTATCGAGATGGAGAAAGATAGAGATCCTAGAATCCCTTTAGAGAGAGAGAGAAAGGGATGCTAGTACACTTTGACGGGGAGGGAGGGAGAGGGAGAGACGATTTACTCCTTGGAGAGAGAAAGAGTGAGAAGGTTGACACTGTTGAGAGCGAGAGAGAGAGAGGGAGAGAAATGCTAAGCTGCTTCGAGACAAAGAGAGAGGGAGAGATAGAGATATGCTAGGCTACTTTGAGAGAGAGGGAGGGAGAGATATGCTAGGCTCCTTAGAGAGAGAAAGCGGGATAGATTTGCTAGGCTTCTTTGAGAGAGAGAGAGAGAGACCGGGAGAGACAGAGAGAGATGCTAGGCTCCTTTTAGAGAAAGAAAGATATAGAGAGACAGAGAGACTCCAGGCTACTTTGATAGAGAGAGTGATGCTAGACTCCTTTGAAAGAGAGACAGAGAGAGATACATGCTAGGTTCCGTTGCGAGAGAGAGAGACAGACAGAGAGAGATGAAAGACTCATTAGAGAGAGGGAGAGAGAGTGAGGGATGCTCGGCGCTTTTGAGAGAAAGAGGGAGATAGAAAGACAGGGAGATTGTAGGCTCCTTTGAGAGAGAGAGAGAGAGAGAGAGAGATGCAAATCTTCTTGAGAGAGAGGAAGAGAGAGAGATGCTTGGCTCCATTGAGAGAGAGAGATGCTGAGCTCCTTATAGGGACAGAGAGAGAGAGAGATGCTACTCTACTTTGAGAGTGAGAGACATAGGGATGCTAGACTCCTTTCAGAGAGAGAGAGTTATATATGCAAGGATTCTTTGAGAGAGGCAGAGTGAGGGAGAGTGATTCTAGTCTCCTTTGAGAGAAAGAGAGAAAGGTAGAAAGAGAGATGCTGGGCAGATTTGAAAGAGAAAGAGTGTGATGCAAGGTCTCTTACGGAGACAGAGAAAGTGAGATGCTAATATCCTTTGATATATATATATATATATATATATGTATATATACTATACTTCTTTGAGAGAGACAGAGAGAGAGGGAGAGAGATGCTATTCTACTTTAAGAGAGAGAGAGAGAGAGGGCTGGCAGGCTCCTTTGAGATAGAGATAGAGAGAGATGGTAGGCTTCTTTGAGAGAGAGAGTGAGAGAGAGAGTGTCTAGTCTGCTTTGGGAGGAAGAGAGAAATGTAGACGGATAGATATTAGGCTCCTTTGAAAGACAGACAGTGTGATGCTAGGCTTCTTAGGGAGAGAGAGAAAGAGAGCGATGCTAGAATCCTTTGAGAGAGAGAGAGAGATGCCAGGCTTCTTTGAGAGAGAGAGAGTCAGAGTGAGACAGAGAGATAGAGATTCTAAGTTCCTTTGAGAGAGTGAGAGCAATACACGCTGGCTCCTTGAGAGAGAGATAAACAGAGAGACAGAGAGAGAGGGAGAGAGAAGATAGGCTCCTTAGAGAGAGAGAGAGGTTGAGGGATGCTAGGCTCCTTTGAGAGAAATAGAGAGAGATAGAAAGACTGAGATTCTAGTCTATTTGAGAGAAAGAGGGAGAGATAGAGAGATGTTATGCTCCTTTGAAAGAGGGAGAGTGTGGTGCTAGGCTTCTTAGGGAGAGAGAGAATTTGAGAGATGCTAGAATCTTAGAGAGAGAGAGAGAGAGATGCTAGGCTTCTCTGAGAGAGAGACAGAGTGAGACAGAGAGATAGAGATTCTGGGTTCCTTTGAGAGAGAGAGAGCAATACATGCTGGCTCTTTGAGAGAGAGATAAACAGAGAGAGACAGAGAGGATATAGGCTCCTTTGAGAGAGACATGCTAGGATTCTTTGAGAGAATTAAGTAAAGAGAAAAAGTATGCAATTATACTGACTTTTATAATTACCTATAGAAGTACATTTACCAGTGTTTTCTGTTTGTTTGGATTCAGATAGCTGTCTCATTTAATTTAATTATTCAGTCTGAAGAAATTCCTGTAGCATTTATATTCCTTGTGTAGGTGTAATTCACATGTCATACAATTCATCCCCTTAAAATACACAATAGAGTGGTGGCTGGTATATTCGCAGAGCTGTGCCACCATTGCTACCATCAATTTTCAGATATTTTCATTATGACACAAGGGAGAACTGTCCCTAGCCGTAGGTAATCACGAATCTACTTTCTGTCCTGTAGGCTCGGCTCTTCTGGACATTTCCTATAAGTGAGAATCATACAATGTGTGAATCTTTGTGTTTTCCTCCAGTTAGCATGAAAACTTAGGGTTTCACCCATGTTGTGTGTATCAGAACTTCATATTTCTCATGGCTGAATAATTCTCTCCCTTTAATGTTCCTTGTAAGACATGTCAGCTAGCAACAAGTTTCCTCAGTTTTTATTTACCTAAGGATGTCTTTTTTCACCTTCATCTGTGAAAGGTAATTTGCTGGATATAAGATTCTTGTTTGAGTTTTTACTTCCAGCAATGAGAACATGTTGTCCCCACTGCCTTCCAACTGCTATCATGTCTGATGAGAAGTCAGCTGTTAAGCTTACTGGAGTGTACATGTATATCACTTTATTTTTCTCTTTTTGCCTATAAGATCTTTATCTTTGGCTTTCGGTATTTTGCCTATGATGTGCCCAGATGGAGTGCTCTTTGTGTGTATGCTACTTGGAATTTATAGAGTTTCTTGGATGTATGTATTGCTTTTTGGTCACATTTTGGGAATTTTCTGCCATTAAATACTTTAAATATTTTTCTGTTCCTTTCTCCAATCCTGCTTGTATTCGCAATGCACGTGTGGCTGCACTTATTGATGCCCCACATTTCTCTGTGGCTCTTCGTTTTGCTTCACTCATTAATTTTTCTCTCTGTTCTGCAAAATCCATAGTCTCCATGGATCTCGCTTTAAGTTGGCTGCTGGTTACTTCTGTCAGCTCAAATCTACATTTTGGTTATGGTTCTTAACTCCAAGATTTCCATTTGGTTCTAAAAAAATACAATTTCTACCTCTCAATAGTATTCTCTCTTTGATGAGCTTTTTTCACTGTACCTTCCTTTAGCTCTTTACGTATGAGAGCTGTGAGGAAAGGTACCCACTTTGTCCCTGCCTGCACCTCCCAGGAGTAGAGCACTCCAAGTAGAGCTTCTGATACACAGTGCATGGGTTTGGTAGGTAAGGTTACAAGTCATGCCTAAGATGCCACAAACTCACTATTCTTACCGACAAATACTCAGTTGTCCTGAATGAATATTTCTTAAAATGCTGTATACCTTTAGGATAACTTCTAGAGACTATAACGGCCTTAAAAATAATTTTTACCTATTACTTTTTGATTTACAATTTGTCTTTCTAGAATTCCCAGTCCTCTTCCACATGATTTTTAAACAATATTTGTTGTGGCTAGAAGAGTTAACATAAGACCTACCGTCTACCAGATGTTTTTTTTAGTGTTTAATGTAGTATTGTTGGCAGTGCCGTACAGCAGATCTCCAGAGTTTATTCATCTTCCTTAACTGAGACTTTACACTCCTTGTTTAGTAAATCCGCAATTCCCATGACCCTAACCCTGGCCAACACCATTCCACCATTTGGTTAGATGAATTTGACTACTTTAGATACTACATGTTAAGGGTATTCATGCAGTATTTCTCTTTCTGTGACTGGCTTGTTTCATTTAATGTTCTCAAGGGGTTCATCCATGTTGTTGCATATTGCAAAATTTCCTTTTCTCAAGGATAAATTGGATTCCATTGTATGTATAAACCACATATTCTTTCCCCATTCATATGTCGATGGGCATCTTGGTTGTTACCACCTCTTAGCTATTCAGAATCACGTTGCAGTGAACAATGGAGTGCAGGTGTCTCGTTGAGAGCCCGATTTTAGTCCTTTTGGGTCAATACCCACAAGTGTGGTTGCTGGATCATACGGTAGTTCTGCTGTTAGTGTTCTGAGGGAGCTCCCGTCCTTGCAAGCTTGGAAACCCTGCTTTCAGCTGCTCTACAAAAGCAGGTAAAAGGGGATCCTGCATCACTTCCAGTCAGTGTTCTTGATGCTTTCTGTTGTGCGTTTTCTAGATCAACTGGATGACTCTTCTGGCAGCTATGTTATCAAGGATGACACCAAGCCCCACATTCGAATGTGAGTTTGAACAGACTTAGAACCTGGGCGTCCAACCAAAGTGTGGATATTTTTACCCTCCTTGTGTTCCACCATAGCTCCTTCCTCACAGGGGCTTTAGCTCCACTCTGGGGAGAAGTGGTAGATTTCTCTGGGTGTATGTGGGAAGCTTTTCCAATATTCCTTCTATGTGGACATCCCATAGATGGTCCCATGGGGACATATTCCCAGGAACCTGGGATAATAGGTAAAGTGAGAGAGATAGAAATACAGGGAGATTGTAGTCTCCTTTGAGAGAAAGAGAGAGAGAGAGATGTTAGGCTCCTTTGAAAGAGGGAGAGTGTGAGTCTAGGCTTCGTAGGGAGAGAGATAAAGGGTGAGATGCTAGAATCCTTGGACAGAGAGAGAGATATGCTAGGCTTCTTTGAGAGAGAGAGGGGGGAGAGAGATGCTGGTCTACTTTGAGAGAGAGAGGGGGTAATGGTTGGCTCCTTTGAGAGAGAGAGTGAGAGAGAGAGCGAATCTAGGCTCCTTTGAAAAAAGAGAGATATACAGAGACAGAGAGATGCTATGCTTCGAGAGAGAGAGGGATGCTAGTCTCTTTTGAAAGAGAGAGAGAGTTACATGCTAGTCTCCTTTCACAGAGAGAGAAACAGAGAGAGATGCACAGAGAGAGATGATAGGCTCTTTTGTGAGAGAGAGAGAGGGATAATAGGCCACTCTGAGAGAGAGAGAGGGGGGTTGAGAGATTCTAGGTTCCTTAGAGAGTAAGAGAGATATACAGAGACAGAGAGATGCTAGGCTCCTTTGAGAGAGATGCTAGGCTCATTACAGAGAGAGACAGCGGGACAGTGAAGAGAGAGTATCTAGACTAATTTGAGAGAGAGAGAGAAAAGCTTGGCTTATTATAGAGAGAGAGACAGACAGAGATGCTATGCAACTCTTAGAGAGAGATTCTAGACTACTGTGAGAAAGAGAGAGAGATGCTAGACACCTTTGAGAGAAAGAGATAGATGCTAGGATCATTTGAGAAAGAGAGAGAGATACTAGACTCATTTGAGAGAGAGAGAGGGAGATACATGCTAGACAACTTAGAGAGAGAGATAGACAGAGAGACACTGAGAGATGATAGGCCCCTTTGTGAGAAGGAGAGATAGAAAGACAGGGAGTTGCTAGGCTCCTTTGGGAGAGACAGAGAGAGAGATGATTGGCTTCTTTGAGAGAGAGAGGGAGAGATATTCTAGGCTACTTTGAGAGAAAGAGAGATATACAGTAACAGAGATATGCTAGGCTCCTTCGAGTGAGAGAGACATGCTCGGCTCCTTTGAATGAGAGAGATAAAGGGATACATGCAAGGCTCCGTTGAGAGACACAGAGAGAGAGTGAGGGATGCTAGGCTCCTTGGAGAGAAAGAGAGAAAAAAGACGGAGATTCTAGTCTCCTTTGAGAAAAAGAGAGATAGTTAGACAGAGAGTTGTTAAGCTCTTTTGAAAGAGAGAGAGTGTGATGCTAGACTTCTTACTGAGAGTGAGAAAGAGAGAGATGCTAGAATCCTTTGAGAGAGAGAGAGAGAGATGCTAGTCTCCTTTGAAAGAGAGCGAGTGTGATGGTAGGTATCTTATCGAGATGGAGAAAGATAGAGATCCTAGAATCCCTTTAGAGAGAGAGAGAAAGGGATGCTAGTACACTTTGACGGGGAGGGAGCGAGAGGGAGAGACGATTTACTCCTTGGAGAGAGAAAGAGTGAGAAGGTTGACACTGTTGAGAGTGAGAGAGAGAGAGGGAGAGAAATGCTAAGCTGCTTCGAGACAAAGAGAGAGGGAGAGATAGAGATATGCTAGGCTACTTTGAGAGAGAGGGAGGGAGAGATATGCTAGGCTCCTTAGAGAGAGAAAGCGGGATAGATTTGCTAGGCTTCTTTGAGAGAGAGAGAGAGAGCCCGGGAGAGACAGAGAGAGAGATGCTAGGCTCCTTTTAGAGAAAGAAAGATATAGAGAGACAGAGAGACTCCAGGCTACTTTGATAGAGAGAGTGATGCTAGACTCCTTTGAAAGAGAGACAGAGAGAGATACATGCTAGGTTCCGTTGCGAGAGAGAGAGACAGACAGAGAGAGATGAAAGACTCGTTAGAGAGAGGGAGAGAGAGTGAGGGATGCTCGGCGCTTTTGAGAGAAAGAGGGAGATAGAAAGACAGGGAGATTGTAGGCTCCTTTGAGAGATAGAGAGAGAGAGAGAGAGATGCAAATCTTCTTGAGAGAGAGGAAGAGAGAGAGATGCTTGGCTCCATTGAGAGAGAGAGATGCTGAGCTCCTTATAGAGACAGAGAGAGAGAGAGATGCTACTCTACTTTGAGAGTGAGAGACATAGGGATGCTAGACTCCTTTCAGAGAGAGAGAGTTATATATGCAAGGATTCTTTGAGAGAGGCAGAGTGAGGGAGAGTGATTCTAGTCTCCTTTGAGAGAAAGAGAGAAAGGTAGAAAGAGAGATGCTGGGCAGATTTGAAAGAGAAAGAGTGTGATGCAAGGTCTCTTACGGAGACAGAGAAAGTGAGATGCTAATATCCTTTGATATATATATATGTATATATATGTATATATACTATACTTCTTTGAGAGAGACAGAGAGAGAGGGAGAGAGATGCTATTCTACTTTAAGAGAGAGAGAGAGAGAGGGCTGGTAGGCTCCTTTGAGATAGAGATAGAGAGAGATGGTAGGCTTCTTTGAGAGAGAGAGTGAGAGAGAGAGTGTCTAGTCTGCTTTGGGAGGAAGAGAGAAATGTAGACGGATAGATATTAGGCTCCTTTGAAAGACAGACAGTGTGATGCTAGGCTTCTTAGGGAGAGAGAGAAAGAGAGCGATGCTAGAATCCTTTGAGAGAGAGAGAGAGATGCCAGGCTTCTTGAGAGAGAGAGAGTCAGAGTGAGACAGAGAGATAGAGATTCTAAGTTCCTTTGAGAGAGTGAGAGCAATACACGCTGGCTCCTTGAGAGAGAGATAAACAGAGAGACAGAGAGAGAGGGAGAGAGAAGATAGGCTCCTTAGAGAGAGAGAGAGGTTGAGGGATGCTAGGCTCCTTTGAGAGAAATTAGAGAGAGATAGAAAGACTGAGATTCTAGTCTATTTGAGAGAAAGAGGGAGAGATAGAGAGATGTTATGCTCCTTTGAAAGAGGGAGAGTGTGGTGCTAGGCTTCTTAGGGAGAGAGAGAATTTGAGAGATGCTAGAATCTTAGAGAGAGAGAGAGAGAGAGAGAGAGAGAGAGAGAGAGATGCTAGGCTTCTCTGAGAGAGAGACAGAGTGAGACAGAGAGATAGAGATTCTGGGTTCCTTTGAGAGAGAGAGAGCAATACATGCTGGCTCTTTGAGAGAGAGATAAACAGAGAGAGACAGAGAGATATAGGCTCCTTTGAGAGAGACATGCTAGGATTCTTTGAGAGAATTAAGTAAAGAGAAAAAGTATGCAATTATACTGACTTTTATAATTACCTATAGAAGTACATTTACCAGTGTTTTCTTTTGTTTGTTTGGATTCAGATAGCTGTCTCATTTAATTTAATTATTCAGTCTGAAGAAATTCCTGTAGCATTTATATTCCTTGTGTAGGTGTAATTCACATGTCATACAATTCATCCCCTTAAAATACACAATAGAGTGGTGGCTGGTATATTCGCAGAGCTGTGCCACCATTGCTACCATCAATTTTCAGATATTTTCATTATGACACAAGGGAGAACTGTCCCTAGCCGTAGGTAATCACGAATCTACTTTCTGTCCTGTAGGCTCGGCTCTTCTGGACATTTCCTATAAGTGAGAATCATACAATGTGTGAATCTTTGTGTTTTCCTCCAGTTAGCATGAAAACTTAGGGTTTCACCCATGTTGTGTGTATCAGAACTTCATATTTCTCATGGCTGAATAATTCTCTCCCTTTAATGTTCCTTGTAAGACATGTCAGCTAGCAACAAGTTTCCTCAGTTTTTATTTACCTAAGGATGTCTTTTTTCACCTTCATCTGTGAAAGGTAATTTGCTGGATATAAGATTCTTGTTTGAGTTTTTACTTCCAGCAATGAGAACATGTTGTCCCCACTGCCTTCCAACTGCTATCATGTCTGATGAGAAGTCAGCTGTTAAGCTTACTGGAGTGTACATGTATATCACTTTATTTTTCTCTTTTTGCCTATAAGATCTTTATCTTTGGCTTTCGGTATTTTGCCTATGATGTGCCCAGATGGAGTGCTCTTTGTGTGTATGCTACTTGGAATTTATAGAGTTTCTTGGATGTATGTATTGCTTTTTGGTCACATTTTGGGAATTTTCTGCCATTAAATACTTTAAATATTTTTCTGTTCCTTTCTCCAATCCTGCTTGTATTCGCAATGCACGTGTGGCTGCACTTATTGATGCCCCACATTTCTCTGTGGCTCTTCGTTTTGCTTCACTCATTAATTTTTCTCTCTGTTCTGCAAAATCCATAGTCTCCATGGATCTCGCTTTAAGTTGGCTGCTGGTTACTTCTGCCAGCTCAAATCTACATTTTGGTTATGGTTCTTAACTCCAAGATTTCCATTTGGTTCTAAAAAAATACAATTTCTACCTCTCAATAGTATTCTCTCTTTGATGAGCTTTTTTCACTGTACCTTCCTTTAGCTCTTTACGTATGAGAGCTGTGAGGAAAGGTACCCACTTTGTCCCTGCCTGCACCTCCCACGAGTAGAGCACTCCAAGTAGAGCTTCTGATACACAGTGCATGGGTTTGGTAGGTAAGGTTACAAGTCATGCCTCAGATGCCACAAACTCACTATTCTTACCGACAAATACTCAGTTGTCCTGAATGAATATTTCTTAAAATGCTGTATACCTTTAGGATAACTTCTAGAGACTATAACGGCCTTAAAAATAATTTTTACCTATTACTTTGTTGATTTACAATTTGTCTTTCTAGAAGTCCCAGTCCTCTTCCACATGATTTTTAAACAATATTTGTTGTGGCTAGAAGAGTTAACATAAGACCTACCGTCTACCAGATGTTTTTTTTAGTGTTTAATGTAGTATTGTTGGCAGTGCCGTACAGCAGATCTCCAGAGTTTATTCATCTTCCTTAACTGAGACTTTACACTCCTTGTTTAGTAAATCCGCAATTCCCATGACCCTAACCCTGGCCAACACCATTCCACCATTTGGTTATATGAATTTGACTACTTTAGATACTACATGTTAAGTGTATTCATGCAGTATTTCTCTTTCTGTGACTGGCTTGTTTCATTTAATGTTCTCAAGGGGTTCATCCATGTTGTTGCATATTGCAAAATTTCCTTTTCTCAAGGATAAATTGGATTCCATTGTATGTATAAACCACATATTCTTTCCCCATTCATATGTCGATGGGCATCTTGGTTGTTACCACCTCTTAGCTATTCAGAATCACGTTGCAGTGAACAATGGAGTGCAGGTGTCTCGTTGAGAGCCCGATTTTAGTCCTTTTGGGTCAATACCCACAAGTGTGGTTGCTGGATCATACGGTAGTTCTGCTGTTAGTGTTCTGAGGGAGCTCCCGTCCTTGCAAGCTTGGAAACCCTGCTTTCAGCTGCTCTACAAAAGCAGGTAAAAGGGGATCCTGCATCACTTCCAGTCAGTGTTCTTGATGCTTTCTGTTGTGCGTTTTCTAGATCAACTGGATGACTCTTCTGGCATCTATGTTATCAAGGATGACACCAAGCCCCACATTCGAATGTGAGTTTGAACAGACTTAGAACCTGGGCGTCCAACCAAAGTGTGGATATTTTTACCCTCCTTGTGTTCCCCCATAGCTCCTTCCTCACAGGGGCTTTAGCTCCACTCTGGGGAGAAGTGGTAGATTTCTCTGGGTGTATGTGGGAAGCTTTTCCAATATTCCTTCTATGTGGACATCCCATAGATGGTCCCATGGGGACATATTCCCAGGAACCTGGGATAATAGGTAAAGTGAGAGAGATAGAAATACAGGGAGATTATAGTCTCCTTTGAGAGAAAGAGAGAGAGAGAGATGTTAGGCTCCTTTGAAAGAGGGAGAGTGTGAGTCTAGGCTTCGTAGGGAGAGAGATAAAGGGTGAGATGCTAGAATCCTTGGACAGAGAGAGAGATATGCTAGGCTTCTTTGAGAGAGAGAGGGGGGAGAGAGATGCTGGTCTACTTTGAGAGAGAGAGGGGTTAATGGTTGGCTCCTTTGAGAGAGAGAGTGAGAGAGAGAGAGAATCTAGGCTCCTTTGAAAAAAGAGAGATATACAGAGACAGAGAGATGCTATGCTTCAAGAGAGAGAGGGATGCTAGTCTCTTTTGAAAGAGAGAGAGAGTTACATGCTAGTCTCCTTTCACAGAGAGAGAAACAGAGAGAGATGCACAGAGAGAGATGATAGGCTCTTTTGTGAGAGAGAGAGAGGGATAATAGGCCACTCTGAGAGAGAGAGAGGGGGGTTGAGAGATTCTAGGTTCCTTAGAGAGTAAGAGAGATATACAGAGACAGAGAGATGCTAGGCTCCTTTGAGAGAGATGCTAGGCTCATTACAGAGAGAGACAGCGGGACAGTGAAGAGAGAGTATCTAGACTAATTTGAGAGAGAGAGAGAAAAGCTTGGCTTATTATAGAGAGAGAGACAGACAGAGATGCTATGCAACTCTTAGAGAGAGATTCTAGACTACTGTGAGAAAGAGAGAGAGATGCTAGACACCTTTGAGAGAAAGAGATAGATGCTAGGATCATTTGAGAAAGAGAGAGAGATACTAGACTCATTTGAGAGAGAGAGAGGGAGATACATGCTAGACAACTTAGAGAGAGAGATAGACAGAGAGACACTGAGAGATGATAGGCCCCTTTGTGAGAAGGAGAGATAGAAAGACAGGGAGTTGCTAGGCTCCTTTGGGAGAGACAGAGAGAGAGATGATTGGCTTCTTTGAGAGAGAGAGGGAGAGATATTCTAGGCTACTTTGAGAGAAAGAGAGATATACAGTAACAGAGATATGCTAGGCTCCTTCGAGTGAGAGAGACATGCTCGGCTCCTTTGAATGAGAGAGATAAAGGGATACATGCAAGGCTCCGTTGAGAGACACAGAGAGAGAGTGAGGGATGCTAGGCTCCTTGGAGAGAAAGAGAGAAAAAAGACGGAGATTCTAGTCTCCTTTGAGAAAAAGAGAGATAGTTAGACAGAGAGTTGTTAAGCTCTTTTGAAAGAGAGAGAGTGTGATGCTAGACTTCTTACTTAGAGTGAGAAAGAGAGAGATGCTAGAATCCTTTGAGAGAGAGAGAGAGAGATGCTAGTCTCCTTTGAAAGAGAGCGAGTGTGATGGTAGGTATCTTATCGAGATGGAGAAAGATAGTGATCCTAGAATCCCTTTAGAGAGAGAGAGAAAGGGATGCTAGTACACTTTGACGGGGAGGGAGCGAGAGGGAGAGACGATTTACTCCTTGGAGAGAGAAAGAGTGAGAAGGTTGACACTGTTGAGAGTGAGAGAGAGAGAGGGAGAGAAATGCTAAGCTGCTTCGAGACAAAGAGAGAGGGAGAGATAGAGATATGCTAGGCTACTTTGAGAGAGAGGGAGGGAGAGATATGCTAGGCTCCTTAGAGAGAGAAAGCGGGATAGATTTGCTAGGCTTCTTTGAGAGAGAGAGAGAGAGCCCGGGAGAGACAGAGAGAGAGATGCTAGGCTCCTTTTAGAGAAAGAAAGATATAGAGAGACAGAGAGACTCCAGGCTACTTTGATAGAGAGAGTGATGCTAGACTCCTTTGAAAGAGAGACAGAGAGAGATACATGCTAGGTTCCGTTGCGAGAGAGAGAGACAGACAGAGAGAGATGAAAGACTCGTTAGAGAGAGGGAGAGAGAGTGAGGGATGCTCGGCGCTTTTGAGAGAAAGAGGGAGATAGAAAGACAGGGAGATTGTAGGCTCCTTTGAGAGATAGAGAGAGAGAGAGAGATGCAAATCTTCTTGAGAGAGAGGAAGAGAGAGAGATGCTTGGCTCCATTGAGAGAGAGAGATGCTGAGCTCCTTATAGAGACAGAGAGAGAGAGAGATGCTACTCTACTTTGAGAGTGAGAGACATAGGGATGCTAGACTCCTTTCAGAGAGAGAGAGTTATATATGCAAGGATTCTTTGAGAGAGGCAGAGTGAGGGAGAGTGATTCTAGTCTCCTTTGAGAGAAAGAGAGAAAGGTAGAAAGAGAGATGCTGGGCAGATTTGAAAGAGAAAGAGTGTGATGCAAGGTCTCTTACGGAGACAGAGAAAGTGAGATGCTAATATCCTTTGATATATATATATATATTTATATATATGTATATATACTATACTTCTTTGAGAGAGACAGAGAGAGAGGGAGAGAGATGCTATTCTACTTTAAGAGAGAGAGAGAGAGGGCTGGTAGGCTCCTTTGAGATAGAGATAGAGAGAGATGGTAGGCTTCTTTGAGAGAGAGAGTGAGAGAGAGAGTGTCTAGTCTGCTTTGGGAGGAAGAGAGAAATGTAGACGGATAGATATTAGGCTCCTTTGAAAGACAGACAGTGTGATGCTAGGCTTCTTAGGGAGAGAGAGAAAGAGAGCGATGCTAGAATCCTTTGAGAGAGAGAGAGAGATGCCAGGCTTCTTTGAGAGAGAGAGAGTCAGAGTGAGACAGAGAGATAGAGATTCTAAGTTCCTTTGAGAGAGTGAGAGCAATACACGCTGGCTCCTTGAGAGAGAGATAAACAGAGAGACAGAGAGAGAGGGAGAGAGAAGATAGGCTCCTTAGAGAGAGAGAGAGGTTGAGGGATGCTAGGCTCCTTTGAGAGAAATAGAGAGAGATAGAAAGACTGAGATTCTAGTCTATTTGAGAGAAAGAGGGAGAGATAGAGAGATGTTATGCTCCTTTGAAAGAGGGAGAGTGTGGTGCTAGGCTTCTTAGGGAGAGAGAGAATTTGAGAGATGCTAGAATCTTAGAGAGAGAGAGAGAGAGAGAGAGAGAGAGAGAGAGAGAGATGCTAGGCTTCTCTGAGAGAGAGACAGAGTGAGACAGAGAGATAGAGATTCTGGGTTCCTTTGAGAGAGAGAGAGCAATACATGCTGGCTCTTTGAGAGAGAGATAAACAGAGAGAGACAGAGAGGATATAGGCTCCTTTGAGAGAGACATGCTAGGATTCTTTGAGAGAATTAAGTAAAGAGAAAAAGTATGCAATTATACTGACTTTTATAATTACCTATAGAAGTACATTTACCAGTGTTTTCTGTTTGTTTGGATTCAGATAGCTGTCTCATTTAATTTAATTATTCAGTCTGAAGAAATTCCTGTAGCATTTATATTCCTTGTGTAGGTGTAATTCACATGTCATACAATTCATCCCCTTAAAATACACAATAGAGTGGTGGCTGGTATATTCGCAGAGCTGTGCCACCATTGCTACCATCAATTTTCAGATATTTTCATTATGACACAAGGGAGAACTGTCCCTAGCCGTAGGTAATCACGAATCTACTTTCTGTCCTGTAGGCTCGGCTCTTCTGGACATTTCCTATAAGTGAGAATCATACAATGTGTGAATCTTTGTGTTTTCCTCCAGTTAGCATGAAAACTTAGGGTTTCACCCATGTTGTGTGTATCAGAACTTCATATTTCTCATGGCTGAATAATTCTCTCCCTTTAATGTTCCTTGTAAGACATGTCAGCTAGCAACAAGTTTCCTCAGTTTTTATTTACCTAAGGATGTCTTTTTTCACCTTCATCTGTGAAAGGTAATTTGCTGGATATAAGATTCTTGTTTGAGTTTTTACTTCCAGCAATGAGAACATGTTGTCCCCACTGCCTTCCAACTGCTATCATGTCTGATGAGAAGTCAGCTGTTAAGCTTACTGGAGTGTACATGTATATCACTTTATTTTTCTCTTTTTGCCTATAAGATCTTTATCTTTGGCTTTCGGTATTTTGCCTATGATGTGCCCAGATGGAGTGCTCTTTGTGTGTATGCTACTTGGAATTTATAGAGTTTCTTGGATGTATGTATTGCTTTTTGGTCACATTTTGGGAATTTTCTGCCATTAAATACTTTAAATATTTTTCTGTTCCTTTCTCCAATCCTGCTTGTATTCGCAATGCACGTGTGGCTGCACTTATTGATGCCCCACATTTCTCTGTGGCTCTTCGTTTTGCTTCACTCATTAATTTTTCTCTCTGTTCTGCAAAATCCATAGTCTCCATGGATCTCGCTTTAAGTTGGCTGCTGGTTACTTCTGCCAGCTCAAATCTACATTTTGGTTATGGTTCTTAACTCCAAGATTTCCATTTGGTTCTAAAAAAATACAATTTCTACCTCTCAATAGTATTCTCTCTTTGATGAGCTTTTTTCACTGTACCTTCCTTTAGCTCTTTACGTATGAGAGCTGTGAGGAAAGGTACCCACTTTGTCCCTGCCTGCACCTCCCACGAGTAGAGCACTCCAAGTAGAGCTTCTGATACACAGTGCATGGGTTTGGTAGGTAAGGTTACAAGTCATGCCTCAGATGCCACAAACTCACTATTCTTACCGACAAATACTCAGTTGTCCTGAATGAATATTTCTTAAAATGCTGTATACCTTTAGGATAACTTCTAGAGACTATAACGGCCTTAAAAATAATTTTTACCTATTACTTTGTTGATTTACAATTTGTCTTTCTAGAAGTCCCAGTCCTCTTCCACATGATTTTTAAACAATATTTGTTGTGGCTAGAAGAGTTAACATAAGACCTACCGTCTACCAGATGTTTTTTTTAGTGTTTAATGTAGTATTGTTGGCAGTGCCGTACAGCAGATCTCCAGAGTTTATTCATCTTCCTTAACTGAGACTTTACACTCCTTGTTTAGTAAATCCGCAATTCCCATGACCCTAACCCTGGCCAACACCATTCCACCATTTGGTTATATGAATTTGACTACTTTAGATACTACATGTTAAGTGTATTCATGCAGTATTTCTCTTTCTGTGACTGGCTTGTTTCATTTAATGTTCTCAAGGGGTTCATCCATGTTGTTGCATATTGCAAAATTTCCTTTTCTCAAGGATAAATTGGATTCCATTGTATGTATAAACCACATATTCTTTCCCCATTCATATGTCGATGGGCATCTTGGTTGTTACCACCTCTTAGCTATTCAGAATCACGTTGCAGTGAACAATGGAGTGCAGGTGTCTCGTTGAGAGCCCGATTTTAGTCCTTTTGGGTCAATACCCACAAGTGTGGTTGCTGGATCATACGGTAGTTCTGCTGTTAGTGTTCTGAGGGAGCTCCCGTCCTTGCAAGCTTGGAAACCCTGCTTTCAGCTGCTCTACAAAAGCAGGTAAAAGGGGATCCTGCATCACTTCCAGTCAGTGTTCTTCATGCTTTCTGTTGTGCGTTTTCTAGATCAACTGGATGACTCTTCTGGCATCTATGTTATCAAGGATGACACCAAGCCCCACATTCGAATGTGAGTTTGAACAGACTTAGAACCTGGGCGTCCAACCAAAGTGTGGATATTTTTACCCTCCTTGTGTTCCCCCATAGCTCCTTCCTCACAGGGGCTTTAGCTCCACTCTGGGGAGAAGTGGTAGATTTCTCTGGGTGTATGTGGGAAGCTTTTCCAATATTCCTTCTATGTGGACATCCCATAGATGGTCCCATGGGGACATATTCCCAGGAACCTGGGATAATAGGTAAAGTGAGAGAGATAGAAATACAGGGAGATTATAGTCTCCTTTGAGAGAAAGAGAGAGAGAGAGATGTTAGGCTCCTTTGAAAGAGGGAGAGTGTGAGTCTAGGCTTCGTAGGGAGAGAGATAAAGGGTGAGATGCTAGAATCCTTGGAGAGAGAGAGAGATATGCTAGGCTTCTTTGAGAGAGAGAGGGGGGAGAGAGATGCTGGTCTACTTTGAGAGAGAGAGGGGGTAATGGTTGGCTCCTTTGAGAGAGAGAGTGAGAGAGAGAGAATCTAGGCTCCTTTGAGAAAAGAGAGATATACAGAGACAGAGAGATGCTATGCTTCGAGAGAGAGAGGGATGCTAGTCTCTTTTGAAAGAGAGAGAGAGTTACATGCTAGTCTCCTTTCACAGAGAGAGAAACAGAGAGAGATGCACAGAGAGAGATGATAGGCTCTTTTGTGAGAGAGAGAGAGGGATAATAGGCCACTCTGAGAGAGAGAGAGGGGGGTTGAGAGATTCTAGGTTCCTTAGAGAGTAAGAGAGATATACAGAGACAGAGAGATGCTAGGCTCCTTTGAGAGAGATGCTAGGCTCATTACAGAGAGAGACAGCGGGACAGTGAAGAGAGAGTATCTAGACTAATTTGAGAGAGAGAGAGAAAAGCTTGGCTTATTATAGAGAGAGAGACAGACAGAGATGCTATGCAACTCTTAGAGAGAGATTCTAGACTACTGTGAGAAAGAGAGAGAGATGCTAGACACCTTTGAGAGAAAGAGATAGATGCTAGGATCATTTGAGAAAGAGAGAGAGATACTAGACTCATTTGAGAGAGAGAGAGGGAGATACATGCTAGACAACTTAGAGAGAGAGATAGACAGAGAGACACTGAGAGATGATAGGCCCCTTTGTGAGAAGGAGAGATAGAAAGACAGGGAGTTGCTAGGCTCCTTTGGGAGAGACAGAGAGAGAGATGATTGGCTTCTTTGAGAGAGAGAGGGAGAGATATTCTAGGCTACTTTGAGAGAAAGAGAGATATACAGTAACAGAGATATGCTAGGCTCCTTCGAGTGAGAGAGACATGCTCGGCTCCTTTGAATGAGAGAGATAAAGGGATACATGCAAGGCTCCGTTGAGAGACACAGAGAGAGAGTGAGGGATGCTAGGCTCCTTGGAGAGAAAGAGAGAAAAAAGACGGAGATTCTAGTCTCCTTTGAGAAAAAGAGAGATAGTTAGACAGAGAGTTGTTAAGCTCTTTTGAAAGAGAGAGAGTGTGATGCTAGACTTCTTACTTAGAGTGAGAAAGAGAGAGATGCTAGAATCCTTTGAGAGAGAGAGAGAGAGATGCTAGTCTCCTTTGAAAGAGAGCGAGTGTGATGGTAGGTATCTTATCGAGATGGAGAAAGATAGAGATCCTAGAATCCCTTTAGAGAGAGAGAGAAAGGGATGCTAGTACACTTTGACGGGGAGGGAGCGAGAGGGAGAGACGATTTACTCCTTGGAGAGAGAAAGAGTGAGAAGGTTGACACTGTTGAGAGTGAGAGAGAGAGAGGGAGAGAAATGCTAAGCTGCTTCGAGACAAAGAGAGAGGGAGAGATAGAGATATGCTAGGCTACTTTGAGAGAGAGGGAGGGAGAGATATGCTAGGCTCCTTAGAGAGAGAAAGCGGGATAGATTTGCTAGGCTTCTTTGAGAGAGAGAGAGAGAGCCCGGGAGAGACAGAGAGAGAGATGCTAGGCTCCTTTTAGAGAAAGAAAGATATAGAGAGACAGAGAGACTCCAGGCTACTTTGATAGAGAGAGTGATGCTAGACTCCTTTGAAAGAGAGACAGAGAGAGATACATGCTAGGTTCCGTTGCGAGAGAGAGAGACAGACAGAGAGAGATGAAAGACTCGTTAGAGAGAGGGAGAGAGAGTGAGGGATGCTCGGCGCTTTTGAGAGAAAGAGGGAGATAGAAAGACAGGGAGATTGTAGGCTCCTTTGAGAGATAGAGAGAGAGAGAGAGAGATGCAAATCTTCTTGAGAGAGAGGAAGAGAGAGAGATGCTTGGCTCCATTGAGAGAGAGAGATGCTGAGCTCCTTATAGAGACAGAGAGAGAGAGAGATGCTACTCTACTTTGAGAGTGAGAGACATAGGGATGCTAGACTCCTTTCAGAGAGAGAGAGTTATATATGCAAGGATTCTTTGAGAGAGGCAGAGTGAGGGAGAGTGATTCTAGTCTCCTTTGAGAGAAAGAGAGAAAGGTAGAAAGAGAGATGCTGGGCAGATTTGAAAGAGAAAGAGTGTGATGCAAGGTCTCTTACGGAGACAGAGAAAGTGAGATGCTAATATCCTTTGATATATATATATATGTATATATATGTATATATACTATACTTCTTTGAGAGAGACAGAGAGAGAGGGAGAGAGATGCTATTCTACTTTAAGAGAGAGAGAGAGAGAGGGCTGGTAGGCTCCTTTGAGATAGAGATAGAGAGAGATGGTAGGCTTCTTTGAGAGAGAGAGTGAGAGAGAGAGTGTCTAGTCTGCTTTGGGAGGAAGAGAGAAATGTAGACGGATAGATATTAGGCTCCTTTGAAAGACAGACAGTGTGATGCTAGGCTTCTTAGGGAGAGAGAGAAAGAGAGCGATGCTAGAATCCTTTGAGAGAGAGAGAGAGATGCCAGGCTTCTTTGAGAGAGAGAGAGTCAGAGTGAGACAGAGAGATAGAGATTCTAAGTTCCTTTGAGAGAGTGAGAGCAATACACGCTGGCTCCTTGAGAGAGAGATAAACAGAGAGACAGAGAGAGAGGGAGAGAGAAGATAGGCTCCTTAGAGAGAGAGAGAGGTTGAGGGATGCTAGGCTCCTTTGAGAGAAATAGAGAGAGATAGAAAGACTGAGATTCTAGTCTATTTGAGAGAAAGAGGGAGAGATAGAGAGATGTTATGCTCCTTTGAAAGAGGGAGAGTGTGGTGCTAGGCTTCTTAGGGAGAGAGAGAATTTGAGAGATGCTAGAATCTTAGAGAGAGAGAGAGAGAGAGAGAGAGAGAGAGAGAGAGATGCTAGGCTTCTCTGAGAGAGAGACAGAGTGAGACAGAGAGATAGAGATTCTGGGTTCCTTTGAGAGAGAGAGAGCAATACATGCTGGCTCTTTGAGAGAGAGATAAACAGAGAGAGACAGAGAGGATATAGGCTCCTTTGAGAGAGACATGCTAGGATTCTTTGAGAGAATTAAGTAAAGAGAAAAAGTATGCAATTATACTGACTTTTATAATTACCTATAGAAGTACATTTACCAGTGTTTTCTGTTTGTTTGGATTCAGATAGCTGTCTCATTTAATTTAATTATTCAGTCTGAAGAAATTCCTGTAGCATTTATATTCCTTGTGTAGGTGTAATTCACATGTCATACAATTCATCCCCTTAAAATACACAATAGAGTGGTGGCTGGTATATTCGCAGAGCTGTGCCACCATTGCTACCATCAATTTTCAGATATTTTCATTATGACACAAGGGAGAACTGTCCCTAGCCGTAGGTAATCACGAATCTACTTTCTGTCCTGTAGGCTCGGCTCTTCTGGACATTTCCTATAAGTGAGAATCATACAATGTGTGAATCTTTGTGTTTTCCTCCAGTTAGCATGAAAACTTAGGGTTTCACCCATGTTGTGTGTATCAGAACTTCATATTTCTCATGGCTGAATAATTCTCTCCCTTTAATGTTCCTTGTAAGACATGTCAGCTAGCAACAAGTTTCCTCAGTTTTTATTTACCTAAGGATGTCTTTTTTCACCTTCATCTGTGAAAGGTAATTTGCTGGATATAAGATTCTTGTTTGAGTTTTTACTTCCAGCAATGAGAACATGTTGTCCCCACTGCCTTCCAACTGCTATCATGTCTGATGAGAAGTCAGCTGTTAAGCTTACTGGAGTGTACATGTATATCACTTTATTTTTCTCTTTTTGCCTATAAGATCTTTATCTTTGGCTTTCGGTATTTTGCCTATGATGTGCCCAGATGGAGTGCTCTTTGTGTGTATGCTACTTGGAATTTATAGAGTTTCTTGGATGTATGTATTGCTTTTTGGTCACATTTTGGGAATTTTCTGCCATTAAATACTTTAAATATTTTTCTGTTCCTTTCTCCAATCCTGCTTGTATTCGCAATGCACGTGTGGCTGCACTTATTGATGCCCCACATTTCTCTGTGGCTCTTCGTTTTGCTTCACTCATTAATTTTTCTCTCTGTTCTGCAAAATCCATAGTCTCCATGGATCTCGCTTTAAGTTGGCTGCTGGTTACTTCTGCCAGCTCAAATCTACATTTTGGTTATGGTTCTTAACTCCAAGATTTCCATTTGGTTCTAAAAAAATACAATTTCTACCTCTCAATAGTATTCTCTCTTTGATGAGCTTTTTTCACTGTACCTTCCTTTAGCTCTTTACGTATGAGAGCTGTGAGGAAAGGTACCCACTTTGTCCCTGCCTGCACCTCCCACGAGTAGAGCACTCCAAGTAGAGCTTCTGATACACAGTGCATGGGTTTGGTAGGTAAGGTTACAAGTCATGCCTCAGATGCCACAAACTCACTATTCTTACCGACAAATACTCAGTTGTCCTGAATGAATATTTCTTAAAATGCTGTATACCTTTAGGATAACTTCTAGAGACTATAACGGCCTTAAAAATAATTTTTACCTATTACTTTGTTGATTTACAATTTGTCTTTCTAGAAGTCCCAGTCCTCTTCCACATGATTTTTAAACAATATTTGTTGTGGCTAGAAGAGTTAACATAAGACCTACCGTCTACCAGATGTTTTTTTTAGTGTTTAATGTAGTATTGTTGGCAGTGCCGTACAGCAGATCTCCAGAGTTTATTCATCTTCCTTAACTGAGACTTTACACTCCTTGTTTAGTAAATCCGCAATTCCCATGACCCTAACCCTGGCCAACACCATTCCACCATTTGGTTAGATGAATTTGACTACTTTAGATACTACATGTTAAGTGTATTCATGCAGTATTTCTCTTTCTGTGACTGGCTTGTTTCATTTAATGTTCTCAAGGGGTTCATCCATGTTGTTGCATATTGCAAAATTTCCTTTTCTCAAGGATAAATTGGATTCCATTGTATGTATAAACCACATATTCTTTCCCCATTCATATGTCGATGGGCATCTTGGTTGTTACCACCTCTTAGCTATTCAGAATCACGTTGCAGTGAACAATGGAGTGCAGGTGTCTCGTTGAGAGCCCGATTTTAGTGCTTTTGGGTCAATACCCACAAGTGTGGTTGCTGGATCATACGGTAGTTCTGCTGTTAGTGTTCTGAGGGAGCTCCCGTCCTTGCAAGCTTGGAAACCCTGCTTTCAGCTGCTCTACAAAAGCAGGTAAAAGGGGATCCTGCATCACTTCCAGTCAGTGTTCTTGATGCTTTCTGTTGTGCGTTTTCTAGATCAACTGGATGACTCTTCTGGCAGCTATGTTATCAAGGATGACACCAAGCCCCACATTCGAATGTGAGTTTGAACAGACTTAGAACCTGGGCGTCCAACCAAAGTGTGGATATTTTTACCCTCCTTGTGTTCCCCCATAGCTCCTTCCTCACAGGGGCTTTAGCTCCACTCTGGGGAGAAGTGGTAGATTTCTCTGGGTGTATGTGGGAAGCTTTTCCAATATTCCTTCTATGTGGACATCCCATAGATGGTCCCATGGGGACATATTCCCAGGAACCTGGGATAATAGGTAAAGTGAGAGAGATAGAAATACAGGGAGATTATAGTCTCCTTTGAGAGAAAGAGAGAGAGAGAGATGTTAGGCTCCTTTGAAAGAGGGAGAGTGTGAGTCTAGGCTTCGTAGGGAGAGAGATAAAGGGTGAGATGCTAGAATCCTTGGACAGAGAGAGAGATATGCTAGGCTTCTTTGAGAGAGAGAGGGGGGAGAGAGATGCTGGTCTACTTTGAGAGAGAGAGGGGTTAATGGTTGGCTCCTTTGAGAGAGAGAGTGAGAGAGAGAGAGAATCTAGGCTCCTTTGAAAAAAGAGAGATATACAGAGACAGAGAGATGCTATGCTTCAAGAGAGAGAGGGATGCTAGTCTCTTTTGAAAGAGAGAGAGAGTTACATGCTAGTCTCCTTTCACAGAGAGAGAAACAGAGAGAGATGCACAGAGAGAGATGATAGGCTCTTTTGTGAGAGAGAGAGAGGGATAATAGGCCACTCTGAGAGAGAGAGAGGGGGGTTGAGAGATTCTAGGTTCCTTAGAGAGTAAGAGAGATATACAGAGACAGAGAGATGCTAGGCTCCTTTGAGAGAGATGCTAGGCTCATTACAGAGAGAGACAGCGGGACAGTGAAGAGAGAGTATCTAGACTAATTTGAGAGAGAGAGAGAAAAGCTTGGCTTATTATAGAGAGAGAGACAGACAGAGATGCTATGCAACTCTTAGAGAGAGATTCTAGACTACTGTGAGAAAGAGAGAGAGATGCTAGACACCTTTGAGAGAAAGAGATAGATGCTAGGATCATTTGAGAAAGAGAGAGAGATACTAGACTCATTTGAGAGAGAGAGAGGGAGATACATGCTAGACAACTTAGAGAGAGAGATAGACAGAGAGACACTGAGAGATGATAGGCCCCTTTGTGAGAAGGAGAGATAGAAAGACAGGGAGTTGCTAGGCTCCTTTGGGAGAGACAGAGAGAGAGATGATTGGCTTCTTTGAGAGAGAGAGGGAGAGATATTCTAGGCTACTTTGAGAGAAAGAGAGATATACAGTAACAGAGATATGCTAGGCTCCTTCGAGTGAGAGAGACATGCTCGGCTCCTTTGAATGAGAGAGATAAAGGGATACATGCAAGGCTCCGTTGAGAGACACAGAGAGAGAGTGAGGGATGCTAGGCTCCTTGGAGAGAAAGAGAGAAAAAAGACGGAGATTCTAGTCTCCTTTGAGAAAAAGAGAGATAGTTAGACAGAGAGTTGTTAAGCTCTTTTGAAAGAGAGAGAGTGTGATGCTAGACTTCTTACTTAGAGTGAGAAAGAGAGAGATGCTAGAATCCTTTGAGAGAGAGAGAGAGAGATGCTAGTCTCCTTTGAAAGAGAGCGAGTGTGATGGTAGGTATCTTATCGAGATGGAGAAAGATAGAGATCCTAGAATCCCTTTAGAGAGAGAGAGAAAGGGATGCTAGTACACTTTGACGGGGAGGGAGCGAGAGGGAGAGACGATTTACTCCTTGGAGAGAGAAAGAGTGAGAAGGTTGACACTGTTGAGAGTGAGAGAGAGAGAGGGAGAGAAATGCTAAGCTGCTTCGAGACAAAGAGAGAGGGAGAGATAGAGATATGCTAGGCTACTTTGAGAGAGAGGGAGGGAGAGATATGCTAGGCTCCTTAGAGAGAGAAAGCGGGATAGATTTGCTAGGCTTCTTTGAGAGAGAGAGAGAGAGCCCGGGAGAGACAGAGAGAGAGATGCTAGGCTCCTTTTAGAGAAAGAAAGATATAGAGAGACAGAGAGACTCCAGGCTACTTTGATAGAGAGAGTGATGCTAGACTCCTTTGAAAGAGAGACAGAGAGAGATACATGCTAGGTTCCGTTGCGAGAGAGAGAGACAGACAGAGAGAGATGAAAGACTCGTTAGAGAGAGGGAGAGAGAGTGAGGGATGCTCGGCGCTTTTGAGAGAAAGAGGGAGATAGAAAGACAGGGAGATTGTAGGCTCCTTTGAGAGATAGAGAGAGAGAGAGAGATGCAAATCTTCTTGAGAGAGAGGAAGAGAGAGAGATGCTTGGCTCCATTGAGAGAGAGAGATGCTGAGCTCCTTATAGAGACAGAGAGAGAGAGAGATGCTACTCTACTTTGAGAGTGAGAGACATAGGGATGCTAGACTCCTTTCAGAGAGAGAGAGTTATATATGCAAGGATTCTTTGAGAGAGGCAGAGTGAGGGAGAGTGATTCTAGTCTCCTTTGAGAGAAAGAGAGAAAGGTAGAAAGAGAGATGCTGGGCAGATTTGAAAGAGAAAGAGTGTGATGCAAGGTCTCTTACGGAGACAGAGAAAGTGAGATGCTAATATCCTTTGATATATATATATATATTTATATATATGTATATATACTATACTTCTTTGAGAGAGACAGAGAGAGAGGGAGAGAGATGCTATTCTACTTTAAGAGAGAGAGAGAGAGAGGGCTGGTAGGCTCCTTTGAGATAGAGATAGAGAGAGATGGTAGGCTTCTTTGAGAGAGAGAGTGAGAGAGAGAGTGTCTAGTCTGCTTTGGGAGGAAGAGAGAAATGTAGACGGATAGATATTAGGCTCCTTTGAAAGACAGACAGTGTGATGCTAGGCTTCTTAGGGAGAGAGAGAAAGAGAGCGATGCTAGAATCCTTTGAGAGAGAGAGAGAGATGCCAGGCTTCTTTGAGAGAGAGAGAGTCAGAGTGAGACAGAGAGATAGAGATTCTAAGTTCCTTTGAGAGAGTGAGAGCAATACACGCTGGCTCCTTGAGAGAGAGATAAACAGAGAGACAGAGAGAGAGGGAGAGAGAAGATAGGCTCCTTAGAGAGAGAGAGAGGTTGAGGGATGCTAGGCTCCTTTGAGAGAAATAGAGAGAGATAGAAAGACTGAGATTCTAGTCTATTTGAGAGAAAGAGGGAGAGATAGAGAGATGTTATGCTCCTTTGAAAGAGGGAGAGTGTGGTGCTAGGCTTCTTAGGGAGAGAGAGAATTTGAGAGATGCTAGAATCTTAGAGAGAGAGAGAGAGAGAGAGAGAGAGAGAGATGCTAGGCTTCTCTGAGAGAGAGACAGAGTGAGACAGAGAGATAGAGATTCTGGGTTCCTTTGAGAGAGAGAGAGCAATACATGCTGGCTCTTTGAGAGAGAGATAAACAGAGAGAGACAGAGAGGATATAGGCTCCTTTGAGAGAGACATGCTAGGATTCTTTGAGAGAATTAAGTAAAGAGAAAAAGTATGCAATTATACTGACTTTTATAATTACCTATAGAAGTACATTTACCAGTGTTTTCTGTTTGTTTGGATTCAGATAGCTGTCTCATTTAATTTAATTATTCAGTCTGAAGAAATTCCTGTAGCATTTATATTCCTTGTGTAGGTGTAATTCACATGTCATACAATTCATCCCCTTAAAATACACAATAGAGTGGTGGCTGGTATATTCGCAGAGCTGTGCCACCATTGCTACCATCAATTTTCAGATATTTTCATTATGACACAAGGGAGAACTGTCCCTAGCCGTAGGTAATCACGAATCTACTTTCTGTCCTGTAGGCTCGGCTCTTCTGGACATTTCCTATAAGTGAGAATCATACAATGTGTGAATCTTTGTGTTTTCCTCCAGTTAGCATGAAAACTTAGGGTTTCACCCATGTTGTGTGTATCAGAACTTCATATTTCTCATGGCTGAATAATTCTCTCCCTTTAATGTTCCTTGTAAGACATGTCAGCTAGCAACAAGTTTCCTCAGTTTTTATTTACCTAAGGATGTCTTTTTTCACCTTCATCTGTGAAAGGTAATTTGCTGGATATAAGATTCTTGTTTGAGTTTTTACTTCCAGCAATGAGAACATGTTGTCCCCACTGCCTTCCAACTGCTATCATGTCTGATGAGAAGTCAGCTGTTAAGCTTACTGGAGTGTACATGTATATCACTTTATTTTTCTCTTTTTGCCTATAAGATCTTTATCTTTGGCTTTCGGTATTTTGCCTATGATGTGCCCAGATGGAGTGCTCTTTGTGTGTATGCTACTTGGAATTTATAGAGTTTCTTGGATGTATGTATTGCTTTTTGGTCACATTTTGGGAATTTTCTGCCATTAAATACTTTAAATATTTTTCTGTTCCTTTCTCCAATCCTGCTTGTATTCGCAATGCACGTGTGGCTGCACTTATTGATGCCCCACATTTCTCTGTGGCTCTTCGTTTTGCTTCACTCATTAATTTTTCTCTCTGTTCTGCAAAATCCATAGTCTCCATGGATCTCGCTTTAAGTTGGCTGCTGGTTACTTCTGCCAGCTCAAATCTACATTTTGGTTATGGTTCTTAACTCCAAGATTTCCATTTGGTTCTAAAAAAATACAATTTCTACCTCTCAATAGTATTCTCTCTTTGATGAGCTTTTTTCACTGTACCTTCCTTTAGCTCTTTACGTATGAGAGCTGTGAGGAAAGGTACCCACTTTGTCCCTGCCTGCACCTCCCACGAGTAGAGCACTCCAAGTAGAGCTTCTGATACACAGTGCATGGGTTTGGTAGGTAAGGTTACAAGTCATGCCTCAGATGCCACAAACTCACTATTCTTACCGACAAATACTCAGTTGTCCTGAATGAATATTTCTTAAAATGCTGTATACCTTTAGGATAACTTCTAGAGACTATAACGGCCTTAAAAATAATTTTTACCTATTACTTTGTTGATTTACAATTTGTCTTTCTAGAAGTCCCAGTCCTCTTCCACATGATTTTTAAACAATATTTGTTGTGGCTAGAAGAGTTAACATAAGACCTACCGTCTACCAGATGTTTTTTTTAGTGTTTAATGTAGTATTGTTGGCAGTGCCGTACAGCAGATCTCCAGAGTTTATTCATCTTCCTTAACTGAGACTTTACACTCCTTGTTTAGTAAATCCGCAATTCCCATGACCCTAACCCTGGCCAACACCATTCCACCATTTGGTTAGATGAATTTGACTACTTTAGATACTACATGTTAAGTGTATTCATGCAGTATTTCTCTTTCTGTGACTGGCTTGTTTCATTTAATGTTCTCAAGGGGTTCATCCATGTTGTTGCATATTGCAAAATTTCCTTTTCTCAAGGATAAATTGGATTCCATTGTATGTATAAACCACATATTCTTTCCCCATTCATATGTCGATGGGCATCTTGGTTGTTACCACCTCTTAGCTATTCAGAATCACGTTGCAGTGAACAATGGAGTGCAGGTGTCTCGTTGAGAGCCCGATTTTAGTGCTTTTGGGTCAATACCCACAAGTGTGGTTGCTGGATCATACGGTAGTTCTGCTGTTAGTGTTCTGAGGGAGCTCCCGTCCTTGCAAGCTTGGAAACCCTGCTTTCAGCTGCTCTACAAAAGCAGGTAAAAGGGGATCCTGCATCACTTCCAGTCAGTGTTCTTGATGCTTTCTATTGTGCGTTTTCTAGATCAACTGGATGACTCTTCTGGCAGCTATGTTATCAAGGATGACACCAAGCCCCACATTCGAATGTGAGTTTGAACAGACTTAGAACCTGGGCGTCCAACCAAAGTGTGGATATTTTTACCCTCCTTGTGTTCCCCCATAGCTCCTTCCTCACAGGGGCTTTAGCTCCACTCTGGGGAGAAGTGGTAGATTTCTCTGGGTGTATGTGGGAAGCTTTTCCAATATTCCTTCTATGTGGACATCCCATAGATGGTCCCATGGGGACATATTCCCAGGAACCTGGGATAATAGGTAAAGTGAGAGAGATAGAAATACAGGGAGATTATAGTCTCCTTTGAGAGAAAGAGAGAGAGAGAGATGTTAGGCTCCTTTGAAAGAGGGAGAGTGTGAGTCTAGGCTTCGTAGGGAGAGAGATAAAGGGTGAGATGCTAGAATCCTTGGACAGAGAGAGAGATATGCTAGGCTTCTTTGAGAGAGAGAGGGGGGAGAGAGATGCTGGTCTACTTTGAGAGAGAGAGGGGTTAATGGTTGGCTCCTTTGAGAGAGAGAGTGAGAGAGAGAGAGAATCTAGGCTCCTTTGAAAAAAGAGAGATATACAGAGACAGAGAGATGCTATGCTTCAAGAGAGAGAGGGATGCTAGTCTCTTTTGAAAGAGAGAGAGAGTTACATGCTAGTCTCCTTTCACAGAGAGAGAAACAGAGAGAGATGCACAGAGAGAGATGATAGGCTCTTTTGTGAGAGAGAGAGAGGGATAATAGGCCACTCTGAGAGAGAGAGAGGGGGGTTGAGAGATTCTAGGTTCCTTAGAGAGTAAGAGAGATATACAGAGACAGAGAGATGCTAGGCTCCTTTGAGAGAGATGCTAGGCTCATTACAGAGAGAGACAGCGGGACAGTGAAGAGAGAGTATCTAGACTAATTTGAGAGAGAGAGAGAAAAGCTTGGCTTATTATAGAGAGAGAGACAGACAGAGATGCTATGCAACTCTTAGAGAGAGATTCTAGACTACTGTGAGAAAGAGAGAGAGATGCTAGACACCTTTGAGAGAAAGAGATAGATGCTAGGATCATTTGAGAAAGAGAGAGAGATACTAGACTCATTTGAGAGAGAGAGAGGGAGATACATGCTAGACAACTTAGAGAGAGAGATAGACAGAGAGACACTGAGAGATGATAGGCCCCTTTGTGAGAAGGAGAGATAGAAAGACAGGGAGTTGCTAGGCTCCTTTGGGAGAGACAGAGAGAGAGATGATTGGCTTCTTTGAGAGAGAGAGGGAGAGATATTCTAGGCTACTTTGAGAGAAAGAGAGATATACAGTAACAGAGATATGCTAGGCTCCTTCGAGTGAGAGAGACATGCTCGGCTCCTTTGAATGAGAGAGATAAAGGGATACATGCAAGGCTCCGTTGAGAGACACAGAGAGAGAGTGAGGGATGCTAGGCTCCTTGGAGAGAAAGAGAGAAAAAAGACGGAGATTCTAGTCTCCTTTGAGAAAAAGAGAGATAGTTAGACAGAGAGTTGTTAAGCTCTTTTGAAAGAGAGAGAGTGTGATGCTAGACTTCTTACTTAGAGTGAGAAAGAGAGAGATGCTAGAATCCTTTGAGAGAGAGAGAGAGAGATGCTAGTCTCCTTTGAAAGAGAGCGAGTGTGATGGTAGGTATCTTATCGAGATGGAGAAAGATAGAGATCCTAGAATCCCTTTAGAGAGAGAGAGAAAGGGATGCTAGTACACTTTGACGGGGAGGGAGCGAGAGGGAGAGACGATTTACTCCTTGGAGAGAGAAAGAGTGAGAAGGTTGACACTGTTGAGAGTGAGAGAGAGAGAGGGAGAGAAATGCTAAGCTGCTTCGAGACAAAGAGAGAGGGAGAGATAGAGATATGCTAGGCTACTTTGAGAGAGAGGGAGGGAGAGATATGCTAGGCTCCTTAGAGAGAGAAAGCGGGATAGATTTGCTAGGCTTCTTTGAGAGAGAGAGAGAGAGCCCGGGAGAGACAGAGAGAGAGATGCTAGGCTCCTTTTAGAGAAAGAAAGATATAGAGAGACAGAGAGACTCCAGGCTACTTTGATAGAGAGAGTGATGCTAGACTCCTTTGAAAGAGAGACAGAGAGAGATACATGCTAGGTTCCGTTGCGAGAGAGAGAGACAGACAGAGAGAGATGAAAGACTCGTTAGAGAGAGGGAGAGAGAGTGAGGGATGCTCGGCGCTTTTGAGAGAAAGAGGGAGATAGAAAGACAGGGAGATTGTAGGCTCCTTTGAGAGATAGAGAGAGAGAGAGAGATGCAAATCTTCTTGAGAGAGAGGAAGAGAGAGAGATGCTTGGCTCCATTGAGAGAGAGAGATGCTGAGCTCCTTATAGAGACAGAGAGAGAGAGAGATGCTACTCTACTTTGAGAGTGAGAGACATAGGGATGCTAGACTCCTTTCAGAGAGAGAGAGTTATATATGCAAGGATTCTTTGAGAGAGGCAGAGTGAGGGAGAGTGATTCTAGTCTCCTTTGAGAGAAAGAGAGAAAGGTAGAAAGAGAGATGCTGGGCAGATTTGAAAGAGAAAGAGTGTGATGCAAGGTCTCTTACGGAGACAGAGAAAGTGAGATGCTAATATCCTTTGATATATATATATATATTTATATATATGTATATATACTATACTTCTTTGAGAGAGACAGAGAGAGAGGGAGAGAGATGCTATTCTACTTTAAGAGAGAGAGAGAGAGAGGGCTGGTAGGCTCCTTTGAGATAGAGATAGAGAGAGATGGTAGGCTTCTTTGAGAGAGAGAGTGAGAGAGAGAGTGTCTAGTCTGCTTTGGGAGGAAGAGAGAAATGTAGACGGATAGATATTAGGCTCCTTTGAAAGACAGACAGTGTGATGCTAGGCTTCTTAGGGAGAGAGAGAAAGAGAGCGATGCTAGAATCCTTTGAGAGAGAGAGAGAGATGCCAGGCTTCTTTGAGAGAGAGAGAGTCAGAGTGAGACAGAGAGATAGAGATTCTAAGTTCCTTTGAGAGAGTGAGAGCAATACACGCTGGCTCCTTGAGAGAGAGATAAACAGAGAGACAGAGAGAGAGGGAGAGAGAAGATAGGCTCCTTAGAGAGAGAGAGAGGTTGAGGGATGCTAGGCTCCTTTGAGAGAAATAGAGAGAGATAGAAAGACTGAGATTCTAGTCTATTTGAGAGAAAGAGGGAGAGATAGAGAGATGTTATGCTCCTTTGAAAGAGGGAGAGTGTGGTGCTAGGCTTCTTAGGGAGAGAGACAATTTGAGAGATGCTAGAATCTTAGAGAGAGAGAGAGAGAGAGAGAGAGATGCTAGGCTTCTCTGAGAGAGAGACAGAGTGAGACAGAGAGATAGAGATTCTGGGTTCCTTTGAGAGAGAGAGCAATACATGCTGGCTCTTTGAGAGAGAGATAAACAGAGAGAGACAGAGAGGATATAGGCTCCTTTGAGAGAGACATGCTAGGATTCTTTGAGAGAATTAAGTAAAGAGAAAAAGTATGCAATTATACTGACTTTTATAATTACCTATAGAAGTACATTTACCAGTGTTTTCTGTTTGTTTGGATTCAGATAGCTGTCTCATTTAATTTAATTATTCAGTCTGAAGAAATTCCTGTAGCATTTATATTCCTTGTGTAGGTGTAATTCACATGTCATACAATTCATCCCCTTAAAATACACAATAGAGTGGTGGCTGGTATATTCGCAGAGCTGTGCCACCATTGCTACCATCAATTTTCAGATATTTTCATTATGACACAAGGGAGAACTGTCCCTAGCCGTAGGTAATCACGAATCTACTTTCTGTCCTGTAGGCTCGGCTCTTCTGGACATTTCCTATAAGTGAGAATCATACAATGTGTGAATCTTTGTGTTTTCCTCCAGTTAGCATGAAAACTTAGGGTTTCACCCATGTTGTGTGTATCAGAACTTCATATTTCTCATGGCTGAATAATTCTCTCCCTTTAATGTTCCTTGTAAGACATGTCAGCTAGCAACAAGTTTCCTCAGTTTTTATTTACCTAAGGATGTCTTTTTTCACCTTCATCTGTGAAAGGTAATTTGCTGGATATAAGATTCTTGTTTGAGTTTTTACTTCCAGCAATGAGAACATGTTGTCCCCACTGCCTTCCAACTGCTATCATGTCTGATGAGAAGTCAGCTGTTAAGCTTACTGGAGTGTACATGTATATCACTTTATTTTTCTCTTTTTGCCTATAAGATCTTTATCTTTGGCTTTCGGTATTTTGCCTATGATGTGCCCAGATGGAGTGCTCTTTGTGTGTATGCTACTTGGAATTTATAGAGTTTCTTGGATGTATGTATTGCTTTTTGGTCACATTTTGGGAATTTTCTGCCATTAAATACTTTAAATATTTTTCTGTTCCTTTCTCCAATCCTGCTTGTATTCGCAATGCACGTGTGGCTGCACTTATTGATGCCCCACATTTCTCTGTGGCTCTTCGTTTTGCTTCACTCATTAATTTTTCTCTCTGTTCTGCAAAATCCATAGTCTCCATGGATCTCGCTTTAAGTTGGCTGCTGGTTACTTCTGCCAGCTCAAATCTACATTTTGGTTATGGTTCTTAACTCCAAGATTTCCATTTGGTTCTAAAAAAATACAATTTCTACCTCTCAATAGTATTCTCTCTTTGATGAGCTTTTTTCACTGTACCTTCCTTTAGCTCTTTACGTATGAGAGCTGTGAGGAAAGGTACCCACTTTGTCCCTGCCTGCACCTCCCACGAGTAGAGCACTCCAAGTAGAGCTTCTGATACACAGTGCATGGGTTTGGTAGGTAAGGTTACAAGTCATGCCTCAGATGCCACAAACTCACTATTCTTACCGACAAATACTCAGTTGTCCTGAATGAATATTTCTTAAAATGCTGTATACCTTTAGGATAACTTCTAGAGACTATAACGGCCTTAAAAATAATTTTTACCTATTACTTTGTTGATTTACAATTTGTCTTTCTAGAAGTCCCAGTCCTCTTCCACATGATTTTTAAACAATATTTGTTGTGGCTAGAAGAGTTAACATAAGACCTACCGTCTACCAGATGTTTTTTTTAGTGTTTAATGTAGTATTGTTGGCAGTGCCGTACAGCAGATCTCCAGAGTTTATTCATCTTCCTTAACTGAGACTTTACACTCCTTGTTTAGTAAATCCGCAATTCCCATGACCCTAACCCTGGCCAACACCATTCCACCATTTGGTTATATGAATTTGACTACTTTAGATACTACATGTTAAGTGTATTCATGCAGTATTTCTCTTTCTGTGACTGGCTTGTTTCATTTAATGTTCTCAAGGGGTTCATCCATGTTGTTGCATATTGCAAAATTTCCTTTTCTCAAGGATAAATTGGATTCCATTGTATGTATAAACCACATATTCTTTCCCCATTCATATGTCGATGGGCATCTTGGTTGTTACCACCTCTTAGCTATTCAGAATCACGTTGCAGTGAACAATGGAGTGCAGGTGTCTCGTTGAGAGCCCGATTTTAGTCCTTTTGGGTCAATACCCACAAGTGTGGTTGCTGGATCATACGGTAGTTCTGCTGTTAGTGTTCTGAGGGAGCTCCCGTCCTTGCAAGCTTGGAAACCCTGCTTTCAGCTGCTCTACAAAAGCAGGTAAAAGGGGATCCTGCATCACTTCCAGTCAGTGTTCTTGATGCTTTCTGTTGTGCGTTTTCTAGATCAACTGGATGACTCTTCTGGCAGCTATGTTATCAAGGATGACACCAAGCCCCACATTCGAATGTGAGTTTGAACAGACTTAGAACCTGGGCGTCCAACCAAAGTGTGGATATTTTTACCCTCCTTGTGTTCCCCCATAGCTCCTTCCTCACAGGGGCTTTAGCTCCACTCTGGGGAGAAGTGGTAGATTTCTCTGGGTGTATGTGGGAAGCTTTTCCAATATTCCTTCTATGTGGACATCCCATAGATGGTCCCATGGGGACATATTCCCAGGAACCTGGGATAATAGGTAAAGTGAGAGAGATAGAAATACAGGGAGATTATAGTCTCCTTTGAGAGAAAGAGAGAGAGAGAGATGTTAGGCTCCTTTGAAAGAGGGAGAGTGTGAGTCTAGGCTTCGTAGGGAGAGAGATAAAGGGTGAGATGCTAGAATCCTTGGAGAGAGAGAGAGATATGCTAGGTTTCTTTGAGAGAGAGAGGGGGGAGAGAGATGCTGGTCTACTTTGAGAGAGAGAGGGGGTAATGGTTGGCTCCTTTGAGAGAGAGAGTGAGAGAGAGAGAATCTAGGCTCCTTTGAGAAAAGAGAGATATACAGAGACAGAGAGATGCTATGCTTCGAGAGAGAGAGGGATGCTAGTCTCTTTTGAAAGAGAGAGAGAGTTACATGCTAGTCTCCTTTCACAGAGAGAGAAACAGAGAGAGATGCACAGAGAGAGATGATAGGCTCTTTTGTGAGAGAGAGAGAGGGATAATAGGCCACTCTGAGAGAGAGAGAGGGGGGTTGAGAGATTCTAGGTTCCTTAGAGAGTAAGAGAGATATACAGAGACAGAGAGATGCTAGGCTCCTTTGAGAGAGATGCTAGGCTCATTACAGAGAGAGACAGCGGGACAGTGAAGAGAGAGTATCTAGACTAATTTGAGAGAGAGAGAGAAAAGCTTGGCTTATTATAGAGAGAGAGACAGACAGAGATGCTATGCAACTCTTAGAGAGAGATTCTAGACTACTGTGAGAAAGAGAGAGAGATGCTAGACACCTTTGAGAGAAAGAGATAGATGCTAGGATCATTTGAGAAAGAGAGAGAGATACTAGACTCATTTGAGAGAGAGAGAGGGAGATACATGCTAGACAACTTAGAGAGAGAGATAGACAGAGAGACACTGAGAGATGATAGGCCCCTTTGTGAGAAGGAGAGATAGAAAGACAGGGAGTTGCTAGGCTCCTTTGGGAGAGACAGAGAGAGAGATGATTGGCTTCTTTGAGAGAGAGAGGGAGAGATATTCTAGGCTACTTTGAGAGAAAGAGAGATATACAGTAACAGAGATATGCTAGGCTCCTTCGAGTGAGAGAGACATGCTCGGCTCCTTTGAATGAGAGAGATAAAGGGATACATGCAAGGCTCCGTTGAGAGACACAGAGAGAGAGTGAGGGATGCTAGGCTCCTTGGAGAGAAAGAGAGAAAAAAGACGGAGATTCTAGTCTCCTTTGAGAAAAAGAGAGATAGTTAGACAGAGAGTTGTTAAGCTCTTTTGAAAGAGAGAGAGTGTGATGCTAGACTTCTTACTTAGAGTGAGAAAGAGAGAGATGCTAGAATCCTTTGAGAGAGAGAGAGAGAGATGCTAGTCTCCTTTGAAAGAGAGCGAGTGTGATGGTAGGTATCTTATCGAGATGGAGAAAGATAGAGATCCTAGAATCCCTTTAGAGAGAGAGAGAAAGGGATGCTAGTACACTTTGACGGGGAGGGAGCGAGAGGGAGAGACGATTTACTCCTTGGAGAGAGAAAGAGTGAGAAGGTTGACACTGTTGAGAGTGAGAGAGAGAGAGGGAGAGAAATGCTAAGCTGCTTCGAGACAAAGAGAGAGGGAGAGATAGAGATATGCTAGGCTACTTTGAGAGAGAGGGAGGGAGAGATATGCTAGGCTCCTTAGAGAGAGAAAGCGGGATAGATTTGCTAGGCTTCTTTGAGAGAGAGAGAGAGAGCCCGGGAGAGACAGAGAGAGAGATGCTAGGCTCCTTTTAGAGAAAGAAAGATATAGAGAGACAGAGAGACTCCAGGCTACTTTGATAGAGAGAGTGATGCTAGACTCCTTTGAAAGAGAGACAGAGAGAGATACATGCTAGGTTCCGTTGCGAGAGAGAGAGACAGACAGAGAGAGATGAAAGACTCGTTAGAGAGAGGGAGAGAGAGTGAGGGATGCTCGGCGCTTTTGAGAGAAAGAGGGAGATAGAAAGACAGGGAGATTGTAGGCTCCTTTGAGAGATAGAGAGAGAGAGAGAGAGATGCAAATCTTCTTGAGAGAGAGGAAGAGAGAGAGATGCTTGGCTCCATTGAGAGAGAGAGATGCTGAGCTCCTTATAGAGACAGAGAGAGAGAGAGATGCTACTCTACTTTGAGAGTGAGAGACATAGGGATGCTAGACTCCTTTCAGAGAGAGAGAGTTATATATGCAAGGATTCTTTGAGAGAGGCAGAGTGAGGGAGAGTGATTCTAGTCTCCTTTGAGAGAAAGAGAGAAAGGTAGAAAGAGAGATGCTGGGCAGATTTGAAAGAGAAAGAGTGTGATGCAAGGTCTCTTACGGAGACAGAGAAAGTGAGATGCTAATATCCTTTGATATATATATATATATTTATATATATGTATATATACTATACTTCTTTGAGAGAGACAGAGAGAGAGGGAGAGAGATGCTATTCTACTTTAAGAGAGAGAGAGAGAGAGGGCTGGTAGGCTCCTTTGAGATAGAGATAGAGAGAGATGGTAGGCTTCTTTGAGAGAGAGAGTGAGAGAGAGAGTGTCTAGTCTGCTTTGGGAGGAAGAGAGAAATGTAGACGGATAGATATTAGGCTCCTTTGAAAGACAGACAGTGTGATGCTAGGCTTCTTAGGGAGAGAGAGAAAGAGAGCGATGCTAGAATCCTTTGAGAGAGAGAGAGAGATGCCAGGCTTCTTTGAGAGAGAGAGAGTCAGAGTGAGACAGAGAGATAGAGATTCTAAGTTCCTTTGAGAGAGTGAGAGCAATACACGCTGGCTCCTTGAGAGAGAGATAAACAGAGAGACAGAGAGAGAGGGAGAGAGAAGATAGGCTCCTTAGAGAGAGAGAGAGGTTGAGGGATGCTAGGCTCCTTTGAGAGAAATAGAGAGAGATAGAAAGACTGAGATTCTAGTCTATTTGAGAGAAAGAGGGAGAGATAGAGAGATGTTATGCTCCTTTGAAAGAGGGAGAGTGTGGTGCTAGGCTTCTTAGGGAGAGAGAGAATTTGAGAGATGCTAGAATCTTAGAGAGAGAGAGAGAGAGAGAGAGAGAGAGAGAGAGATGCTAGGCTTCTCTGAGAGAGAGACAGAGTGAGACAGAGAGATAGAGATTCTGGGTTCCTTTGAGAGAGAGAGAGCAATACATGCTGGCTCTTTGAGAGAGAGATAAACAGAGAGAGACAGAGAGGATATAGGCTCCTTTGAGAGAGACATGCTAGGATTCTTTGAGAGAATTAAGTAAAGAGAAAAAGTATGCAATTATACTGACTTTTATAATTACCTATAGAAGTACATTTACCAGTGTTTTCTGTTTGTTTGGATTCAGATAGCTGTCTCATTTAATTTAATTATTCAGTCTGAAGAAATTCCTGTAGCATTTATATTCCTTGTGTAGGTGTAATTCACATGTCATACAATTCATCCCCTTAAAATACACAATAGAGTGGTGGCTGGTATATTCGCAGAGCTGTGCCACCATTGCTACCATCAATTTTCAGATATTTTCATTATGACACAAGGGAGAACTGTCCCTAGCCGTAGGTAATCACGAATCTACTTTCTGTCCTGTAGGCTCGGCTCTTCTGGACATTTCCTATAAGTGAGAATCATACAATGTGTGAATCTTTGTGTTTTCCTCCAGTTAGCATGAAAACTTAGGGTTTCACCCATGTTGTGTGTATCAGAACTTCATATTTCTCATGGCTGAATAATTCTCTCCCTTTAATGTTCCTTGTAAGACATGTCAGCTAGCAACAAGTTTCCTCAGTTTTTATTTACCTAAGGATGTCTTTTTTCACCTTCATCTGTGAAAGGTAATTTGCTGGATATAAGATTCTTGTTTGAGTTTTTACTTCCAGCAATGAGAACATGTTGTCCCCACTGCCTTCCAACTGCTATCATGTCTGATGAGAAGTCAGCTGTTAAGCTTACTGGAGTGTACATGTATATCACTTTATTTTTCTCTTTTTGCCTATAAGATCTTTATCTTTGGCTTTCGGTATTTTGCCTATGATGTGCCCAGATGGAGTGCTCTTTGTGTGTATGCTACTTGGAATTTATAGAGTTTCTTGGATGTATGTATTGCTTTTTGGTCACATTTTGGGAATTTTCTGCCATTAAATACTTTAAATATTTTTCTGTTCCTTTCTCCAATCCTGCTTGTATTCGCAATGCACGTGTGGCTGCACTTATTGATGCCCCACATTTCTCTGTGGCTCTTCGTTTTGCTTCACTCATTAATTTTTCTCTCTGTTCTGCAAAATCCATAGTCTCCATGGATCTCGCTTTAAGTTGGCTGCTGGTTACTTCTGCCAGCTCAAATCTACATTTTGGTTATGGTTCTTAACTCCAAGATTTCCATTTGGTTCTAAAAAAATACAATTTCTACCTCTCAATAGTATTCTCTCTTTGATGAGCTTTTTTCACTGTACCTTCCTTTAGCTCTTTACGTATGAGAGCTGTGAGGAAAGGTACCCACTTTGTCCCTGCCTGCACCTCCCACGAGTAGAGCACTCCAAGTAGAGCTTCTGATACACAGTGCATGGGTTTGGTAGGTAAGGTTACAAGTCATGCCTCAGATGCCACAAACTCACTATTCTTACCGACAAATACTCAGTTGTCCTGAATGAATATTTCTTAAAATGCTGTATACCTTTAGGATAACTTCTAGAGACTATAACGGCCTTAAAAATAATTTTTACCTATTACTTTGTTGATTTACAATTTGTCTTTCTAGAAGTCCCAGTCCTCTTCCACATGATTTTTAAACAATATTTGTTGTGGCTAGAAGAGTTAACATAAGACCTACCGTCTACCAGATGTTTTTTTTAGTGTTTAATGTAGTATTGTTGGCAGTGCCGTACAGCAGATCTCCAGAGTTTATTCATCTTCCTTAACTGAGACTTTACACTCCTTGTTTAGTAAATCCGCAATTCCCATGACCCTAACCCTGGCCAACACCATTCCACCATTTGGTTATATGAATTTGACTACTTTAGATACTACATGTTAAGTGTATTCATGCAGTATTTCTCTTTCTGTGACTGGCTTGTTTCATTTAATGTTCTCAAGGGGTTCATCCATGTTGTTGCATATTGCAAAATTTCCTTTTCTCAAGGATAAATTGGATTCCATTGTATGTATAAACCACATATTCTTTCCCCATTCATATGTCGATGGGCATCTTGGTTGTTACCACCTCTTAGCTATTCAGAATCACGTTGCAGTGAACAATGGAGTGCAGGTGTCTCGTTGAGAGCCCGATTTTAGTGCTTTTGGGTCAATACCCACAAGTGTGGTTGCTGGATCATACGGTAGTTCTGCTGTTAGTGTTCTGAGGGAGCTCCCGTCCTTGCAAGCTTGGAAACCCTGCTTTCAGCTGCTCTACAAAAGCAGGTAAAAGGGGATCCTGCATCACTTCCAGTCAGTGTTCTTGATGCTTTCTGTTGTGCGTTTTCTAGATCAACTGGATGACTCTTCTGGCAGCTATGTTATCAAGGATGACACCAAGCCCCACATTCGAATGTGAGTTTGAACAGACTTAGAACCTGGGCGTCCAACCAAAGTGTGGATATTTTTACCCTCCTTGTGTTCCCCCATAGCTCCTTCCTCACAGGGGCTTTAGCTCCACTCTGGGGAGAACTGGTAGATTTCTCTGGGTGTATGTGGGAAGCTTTTCCAATATTCCTTCTATGTGGACATCCCATAGATGGTCCCATGGGGACATATTCCCAGGAACCTGGGATAATAGGTAAAGTGAGAGAGATAGAAATACAGGGAGATTATAGTCTCCTTTGAGAGAAAGAGAGAGAGAGAGATGTTAGGCTCCTTTGAAAGAGGGAGAGTGTGAGTCTAGGCTTCGTAGGGAGAGAGATAAAGGGTGAGATGCTAGAATCCTTGGACAGAGAGAGAGATATGCTAGGCTTCTTTGAGAGAGAGAGGGGGGAGAGAGATGCTGGTCTACTTTGAGAGAGAGAGGGGGTAATGGTTGGCTCCTTTGAGAGAGAGAGTGAGAGAGAGAGAGAATCTAGGCTCCTTTGAAAAAAGAGAGATATACAGAGACAGAGAGATGCTATGCTTCGAGAGAGAGAGGGATGCTAGTCTCTTTTGAAAGAGAGAGAGAGTTACATGCTAGTCTCCTTTCACAGAGAGAGAAACAGAGAGAGATGCACAGAGAGAGATGATAGGCTCTTTTGTGAGAGAGAGAGAGGGATAATAGGCCACTCTGAGAGAGAGAGAGGGGGGTTGAGAGATTCTAGGTTCCTTAGAGAGTAAGAGAGATATACAGAGACAGAGAGATGCTAGGCTCCTTTGAGAGAGATGCTAGGCTCATTACAGAGAGAGACAGCGGGACAGTGAAGAGAGAGTATCTAGACTAATTTGAGAGAGAGAGAGAAAAGCTTGGCTTATTATAGAGAGAGAGACAGACAGAGATGCTATGCAACTCTTAGAGAGAGATTCTAGACTACTGTGAGAAAGAGAGAGAGATGCTAGACACCTTTGAGAGAAAGAGATAGATGCTAGGATCATTTGAGAAAGAGAGAGAGATACTAGACTCATTTGAGAGAGAGAGAGGGAGATACATGCTAGACAACTTAGAGAGAGAGATAGACAGAGAGACACTGAGAGATGATAGGCCCCTTTGTGAGAAGGAGAGATAGAAAGACAGGGAGTTGCTAGGCTCCTTTGGGAGAGACAGAGAGAGAGATGATTGGCTTCTTTGAGAGAGAGAGGGAGAGATATTCTAGGCTACTTTGAGAGAAAGAGAGATATACAGTAACAGAGATATGCTAGGCTCCTTCGAGTGAGAGAGACATGCTCGGCTCCTTTGAATGAGAGAGATAAAGGGATACATGCAAGGCTCCGTTGAGAGACACAGAGAGAGAGTGAGGGATGCTAGGCTCCTTGGAGAGAAAGAGAGAAAAAAGACGGAGATTCTAGTCTCCTTTGAGAAAAAGAGAGATAGTTAGACAGAGAGTTGTTAAGCTCTTTTGAAAGAGAGAGAGTGTGATGCTAGACTTCTTACTTAGAGTGAGAAAGAGAGAGATGCTAGAATCCTTTGAGAGAGAGAGAGAGAGATGCTAGTCTCCTTTGAAAGAGAGCGAGTGTGATGGTAGGTATCTTATCGAGATGGAGAAAGATAGAGATCCTTGAATCCCTTTAGAGAGAGAGAGAAAGGGATGCTAGTACACTTTGACGGGGAGGGAGGGAGAGGGAGAGACGATTTACTCCTTGGAGAGAGAAAGAGTGAGAAGGTTGACACTGTTGAGAGCGAGAGAGAGAGAGGGAGAGAAATGCTAAGCTGCTTCGAGACAAAGAGAGAGGGAGAGATAGAGATATGCTAGGCTACTTTGAGAGAGAGGGAGGGAGAGATATGCTAGGCTCCTTAGAGAGAGAAAGCGGGATAGATTTGCTAGGCTTCTTTGAGAGAGAGAGAGAGAGCCCGGGAGAGACAGAGAGAGAGATGCTAGGCTCCTTTTAGAGAAAGAAAGATATAGAGAGACAGAGAGACTCCAGGCTACTTTGATAGAGAGAGTGATGCTAGACTCCTTTGAAAGAGAGACAGAGAGAGATACATGCTAGGTTCCGTTGCGAGAGAGAGAGACAGACAGAGAGAGATGAAAGACTCGTTAGAGAGAGGGAGAGAGAGTGAGGGATGCTCGGCGCTTTTGAGAGAAAGAGGGAGATAGAAAGACAGGGAGATTGTAGGCTCCTTTGAGAGATAGAGAGAGAGAGAGAGAGATGCAAATCTTCTTGAGAGAGAGGAAGAGAGAGAGATGCTTGGCTCCATTGAGAGAGAGAGATGCTGAGCTCCTTATAGAGACAGAGAGAGAGAGAGATGCTACTCTACTTTGAGAGTGAGAGACATAGGGATGCTAGACTCCTTTCAGAGAGAGAGAGTTATATATGCAAGGATTCTTTGAGAGAGGCAGAGTGAGGGAGAGTGATTCTAGTCTCCTTTGAGAGAAAGAGAGAAAGGTAGAAAGAGAGATGCTGGGCAGATTTGAAAGAGAAAGAGTGTGATGCAAGGTCTCTTACGGAGACAGAGAAAGTGAGATGCTAATATCCTTTGATATATATATATATGTATATATATGTATATATACTATACTTCTTTGAGAGAGACAGAGAGAGAGGGAGAGAGATGCTATTCTACTTTAAGAGAGAGAGAGAGAGAGGGCTGGTAGGCTCCTTTGAGATAGAGATAGAGAGAGATGGTAGGCTTCTTTGAGAGAGAGAGTGAGAAAGAGAGTGTCTAGTCTGCTTTGGGAGGAAGAGAGAAATGTAGACGGATAGATATTAGGCTCCTTTGAAAGACAGACAGTGTGATGCTAGGCTTCTTAGGGAGAGAGAGAAAGAGAGCGATGCTAGAATCCTTTGAGAGAGAGAGAGAGATGCCAGGCTTCTTTGAGAGAGAGAGAGTCAGAGTGAGACAGAGAGATAGAGATTCTAAGTTCCTTTGAGAGAGTGAGAGCAATACACGCTGGCTCCTTGAGAGAGAGATAAACAGAGAGACAGAGAGAGAGGGAGAGAGAAGATAGGCTCCTTAGAGAGAGAGAGAGGTTGAGGGATGCTAGGCTCCTTTGAGAGAAATAGAGAGAGATAGAAAGACTGAGATTCTAGTCTATTTGAGAGAAAGAGGGAGAGATAGAGAGATGTTATGCTCCTTTGAAAGAGGGAGAGTGTGGTGCTAGGCTTCTTAGGGAGAGAGAGAATTGAGAGATGCTAGAATCTTAGAGAGAGAGAGAGAGAGAGATGCTAGGCTTCTCTGAGAGAGAGACAGAGTGAGACAGAGAGATAGAGATTCTGGGTTCCTTTGAGAGAGAGAGAGCAATACATGCTGGCTCTTTGAGAGAGAGATAAACAGAGAGAGACAGAGAGGATATAGGCTCCTTTGAGAGAGACATGCTAGGATTCTTTGAGAGAATTAAGTAAAGAGAAAAAGTATGCAATTATACTGACTTTTATAATTACCTATAGAAGTACATTTACCAGTGTTTTCTGTTTGTTTGGATTCAGATAGCTGTCTCATTTAATTTAATTATTCAGTCTGAAGAAATTCCTGTAGCATTTATATTACTTGTGTAGGTGTAATTCACATGTCATACAATTCATCCCCTTAAAATACACAATAGAGTGGTGGCTGGTATATTCGCAGAGCTGTGCCACCATTGCTACCATCAATTTTCAGATATTTTCATTATGACACAAGGGAGAACTGTCCCTAGCCGTAGGTAATCACGAATCTACTTTCTGTCCTGTAGGCTCGGCTCTTCTGGACATTTCCTATAAGTGAGAATCATACAATGTGTGAATCTTTGTGTTTTCCTCCAGTTAGCATGAAAACTTAGGGTTTCACCCATGTTGTGTGTATCAGAACTTCATATTTCTCATGGCTGAATAATTCTCTCCCTTTAATGTTCCTTGTAAGACATGTCAGCTAGCAACAAGTTTCCTCAGTTTTTATTTACCTAAGGATGTCTTTTTTCACCTTCATCTGTGAAAGGTAATTTGCTGGATATAAGATTCTTGTTTGAGTTTTTACTTCCAGCAATGAGAACATGTTGTCCCCACTGCCTTCCAACTGCTATCATGTCTGATGAGAAGTCAGCTGTTAAGCTTACTGGAGTGTACATGTATATCACTTTATTTTTCTCTTTTTGCCTATAAGATCTTTATCTTTGGCTTTCGGTATTTTGCCTATGATGTGCCCAGATGGAGTGCTCTTTGTGTGTATGCTACTTGGAATTTATAGAGTTTCTTGGATGTATGTATTGCTTTTTGGTCACATTTTGGGAATTTTCTGCCATTAAATACTTTAAATATTTTTCTGTTCCTTTCTCCAATCCTGCTTGTATTCGCAATGCACGTGTGGCTGCACTTATTGATGCCCCACATTTCTCTGTGGCTCTTCGTTTTGCTTCACTCATTAATTTTTCTCTCTGTTCTGCAAAATCCATAGTCTCCATGGATCTCGCTTTAAGTTGGCTGCTGGTTACTTCTGCCAGCTCAAATCTACATTTTGGTTATGGTTCTTAACTCCAAGATTTCCATTTGGTTCTAAAAAAATACAATTTCTACCTCTCAATAGTATTCTCTCTTTGATGAGCTTTTTTCACTGTACCTTCCTTTAGCTCTTTACGTATGAGAGCTGTGAGGAAAGGTACCCACTTTGTCCCTGCCTGCACCTCCCAGGAGTAGAGCACTCCAAGTAGAGCTTCTGATACACAGTGCATGGGTTTGGTAGGTAAGGTTACAAGTCATGCCTCAGATGCCACAAACTCACTATTCTTACCGACAAATACTCAGTTGTCCTGAATGAATATTTCTTAAAATGCTGTATACCTTTAGGATAACTTCTAGAGACTATAACGGCCTTAAAAATAATTTTTACCTATTACTTTGTTGATTTACAATTTGTCTTTCTAGAAGTCCCAGTCCTCTTCCACATGATTTTTAAACAATATTTGTTGTGGCTAGAAGAGTTAACATAAGACCTACCGTCTACCAGATGTTTTTTTTAGTGTTTAATGTAGTATTGTTGGCAGTGCCGTACAGCAGATCTCCAGAGTTTATTCATCTTCCTTAACTGAGACTTTACACTCCTTGTTTAGTAAATCCGCAATTCCCATGACCCTAACCCTGGCCAACACCATTCCACCATTTGGTTATATGAATTTGACTACTTTAGATACTACATGTTAAGTGTATTCATGCAGTATTTCTCTTTCTGTGACTGGCTTGTTTCATTTAATGTTCTCAAGGGGTTCATCCATGTTGTTGCATATTGCAAAATTTCCTTTTCTCAAGGATAAATTGGATTCCATTGTATGTATAAACCACATATTCTTTCCCCATTCATATGTCGATGGGCATCTTGGTTGTTACCACCTCTTAGCTATTCAGAATCACGTTGCAGTGAACAATGGAGTGCAGGTGTCTCGTTGAGAGCCCGATTTTAGTGCTTTTGGGTCAATACCCACAAGTGTGGTTGCTGGATCATACGGTAGTTCTGCTGTTAGTGTTCTGAGGGAGCTCCCGTCCTTGCAAGCTTGGAAACCCTGCTTTCAGCTGCTCTACAAAAGCAGGTAAAAGGGGATCCTGCATCACTTCCAGTCAGTGTTCTTGATGCTTTCTGTTGTGCGTTTTCTAGATCAACTGGATGACTCTTCTGGCAGCTATGTTATCAAGGATGACACCAAGCCCCACATTCGAATGTGAGTTTGAACAGACTTAGAACCTGGGCGTCCAACCAAAGTGTGGATATTTTTACCCTCCTTGTGTTCCCCCATAGCTCCTTCCTCACAGGGGCTTTAGCTCCACTCTGGGGAGAACTGGTAGATTTCTCTGGGTGTATGTGGGAAGCTTTTCCAATATTCCTTCTATGTGGACATCCCATAGATGGTCCCATGGGGACATATTCCCAGGAACCTGGGATAATAGGTAAAGTGAGAGAGATAGAAATACAGGGAGATTATAGTCTCCTTTGAGAGAAAGAGAGAGAGAGAGATGTTAGGCTCCTTTGAAAGAGGGAGAGTGTGAGTCTAGGCTTCGTAGGGAGAGAGATAAAGGGTGAGATGCTAGAATCCTTGGACAGAGAGAGAGATATGCTAGGCTTCTTTGAGAGAGAGAGGGGGGAGAGAGATGCTGGTCTACTTTGAGAGAGAGAGGGGGTAATGGTTGGCTCCTTTGAGAGAGAGAGTGAGAGAGAGAGAGAATCTAGGCTCCTTTGAAAAAAGAGAGATATACAGAGACAGAGAGATGCTATGCTTCGAGAGAGAGAGGGATGCTAGTCTCTTTTGAAAGAGAGAGAGAGTTACATGCTAGTCTCCTTTCACAGAGAGAGAAACAGAGAGAGATGCACAGAGAGAGATGATAGGCTCTTTTGTGAGAGAGAGAGAGGGATAATAGGCCACTCTGAGAGAGAGAGAGGGGGGTTGAGAGATTCTAGGTTCCTTAGAGAGTAAGAGAGATATACAGAGACAGAGAGATGCTAGGCTCCTTTGAGAGAGATGCTAGGCTCATTACAGAGAGAGACAGCGGGACAGTGAAGAGAGAGTATCTAGACTAATTTGAGAGAGAGAGAGAAAAGCTTGGCTTATTATAGAGAGAGAGACAGACAGAGATGCTATGCAACTCTTAGAGAGAGATTCTAGACTACTGTGAGAAAGAGAGAGAGATGCTAGACACCTTTGAGAGAAAGAGATAGATGCTAGGATCATTTGAGAAAGAGAGAGAGATACTAGACTCATTTGAGAGAGAGAGAGGGAGATACATGCTAGACAACTTAGAGAGAGAGATAGACAGAGAGACACTGAGAGATGATAGGCCCCTTTGTGAGAAGGAGAGATAGAAAGACAGGGAGTTGCTAGGCTCCTTTGGGAGAGACAGAGAGAGAGATGATTGGCTTCTTTGAGAGAGAGAGGGAGAGATATTCTAGGCTACTTTGAGAGAAAGAGAGATATACAGTAACAGAGATATGCTAGGCTCCTTCGAGTGAGAGAGACATGCTCGGCTCCTTTGAATGAGAGAGATAAAGGGATACATGCAAGGCTCCGTTGAGAGACACAGAGAGAGAGAGTGAGGGATGCTAGGCTCCTTGGAGAAAAAGAGAGAAAAAAGACGGAGATTCTAGTCTCCTTTGAGAAAAAGAGAGATAGTTAGACAGAGAGATGTTAAGTTCTTTTGAAAGAGAGAGAGTGTGATGCTAGACTTCTTACTTAGAGTGAGAAAGAGAGAGATGCTAGAATCCTTTGAGAGAGAGAGAGAGAGAGAGATGCTAGTCTCCTTTGAAAGAGAGCGAGTGTGATGGTAGGTATCTTATCGAGATGGAGAAAGATAGAGATCCTTGAATCCCTTTAGAGAGAGAGAGAAAGGGATGCTAGTACACTTTGACGGGGAGGGAGGGAGAGGGAGAGACGATTTACTCCTTGGAGAGAGAAAGAGTGAGAAGGTTGACACTGTTGAGAGCGAGAGAGAGAGAGGGAGAGAAATGCTAAGCTGCTTCGAGACAAAGAGAGAGGGAGAGATAGAGATATGCTAGGCTACTTTGAGAGAGAGGGAGGGAGAGATATGCTAGGCTCCTTAGAGAGAGAAAGCGGGATAGATTTGCTAGGCTTCTTTGAGAGAGAGAGAGAGAGCCCGGGAGAGACAGAGAGAGAGATGCTAGGCTCCTTTTAGAGAAAGAAAGATATAGAGAGACAGAGAGACTCCAGGCTACTTTGATAGAGAGAGTGATGCTAGACTCCTTTGAAAGAGAGACAGAGAGAGATACATGCTAGGTTCCGTTGCGAGAGAGAGAGACAGACAGAGAGAGATGAAAGACTCGTTAGAGAGAGGGAGAGAGAGTGAGGGATGCTCGGCGCTTTTGAGAGAAAGAGGGAGATAGAAAGACAGGGAGATTGTAGGCTCCTTTGAGAGATAGAGAGAGAGAGAGAGAGATGCAAATCTTCTTGAGAGAGAGGAAGAGAGAGAGATGCTTGGCTCCATTGAGAGAGAGAGATGCTGAGCTCCTTATAGAGACAGAGAGAGAGAGAGATGCTACTCTACTTTGAGAGTGAGAGACATAGGGATGCTAGACTCCTTTCAGAGAGAGAGAGTTATATATGCAAGGATTCTTTGAGAGAGGCAGAGTGAGGGAGAGTGATTCTAGTCTCCTTTGAGAGAAAGAGAGAAAGGTAGAAAGAGAGATGCTGGGCAGATTTGAAAGAGAAAGAGTGTGATGCAAGGTCTCTTACGGAGACAGAGAAAGTGAGATGCTAATATCCTTTGATATATATATATATGTATATATATGTATATATACTATACTTCTTTGAGAGAGACAGAGAGAGAGGGAGAGAGATGCTATTCTACTTTAAGAGGGAGAGAGAGAGAGGGCTGGTAGGCTCCTTTGAGATAGAGATAGAGAGAGATGGTAGGCTTCTTTGAGAGAGAGAGTGAGAGAGAGAGTGTCTAGTCTGCTTTGGGAGGAAGAGAGAAATGTAGACGGATAGATATTAGGCTCCTTTGAAAGACAGACAGTGTGATGCTAGGCTTCTTAGGGAGAGAGAGAAAGAGAGCGATGCTAGAATCCTTTGAGAGAGAGAGAGAGATGCCAGGCTTCTTTGAGAGAGAGAGAGTCAGAGTGAGACAGAGAGATAGAGATTCTAAGTTCCTTTGAGAGAGTGAGAGCAATACACGCTGGCTCCTTGAGAGAGAGATAAACAGAGAGACAGAGAGAGAGGGAGAGAGAAGATAGGCTCCTTAGAGAGAGAGAGAGGTTGAGGGATGCTAGGCTCCTTTGAGAGAAATAGAGAGAGATAGAAAGACTGAGATTCTAGTCTATTTGAGAGAAAGAGGGAGAGATAGAGAGATGTTATGCTCCTTTGAAAGAGGGAGAGTGTGGTGCTAGGCTTCTTAGGGAGAGAGAGAATTTGAGAGATGCTAGAATCTTAGAGAGAGAGAGAGAGAGAGAGAGATGCTAGGCTTCTCAGAGAGAGAGACAGAGTGAGACAGAGAGATAGAGATTCTGGGTTCCTTTGAGAGAGAGAGAGCAATACATGCTGGCTCTTTGAGAGAGAGATAAACAGAGAGAGACAGAGAGGATATAGGCTCCTTTGAGAGAGACATGCTAGGATTCTTTGAGAGAATTAAGTAAAGAGAAAAAGTATGCAATTATACTGACTTTTATAATTACCTATAGAAGTACATTTACCAGTGTTTTCTGTTTGTTTGGATTCAGATAGCTGTCTCATTTAATTTAATTATTCAGTCTGAAGAAATTCCTGTAGCATTTATATTCCTTGTGTAGGTGTAATTCACATGTCATACAATTCATCCCCTTAAAATACACAATAGAGTGGTGGCTGGTATATTCGCAGAGCTGTGCCACCATTGCTACCATCAATTTTCAGATATTTTCATTATGACACAAGGGAGAACTGTCCCTAGCCGTAGGTAATCACGAATCTACTTTCTGTCCTGTAGGCTCGGCTCTTCTGGACATTTCCTATAAGTGAGAATCATACAATGTGTGAATCTTTGTGTTTTCCTCCAGTTAGCATGAAAACTTAGGGTTTCACCCATGTTGTGCGTATCAGAACTTCATATTTCTCATGGCTGAATAATTCTCTCCCTTTAATGTTCCTTGTAAGACATGTCAGCTAGCAACAAGATTCCTCAGTTTTTATTTACCTAAGGATGTCTTTTTTCACCTTCATCTGTGAAAGGTAATTTGCTGGATATAAGATTCTTGTTTGAGTTTTTACTTCCAGCAATGAGAACATGTTGTCCCCACTGCCTTCCAACTGCTATCATGTCTGATGAGAAGCCAGCTGTTAAGCTTACTGGAGTGTACATGTATATCACTTTATTTTTCTCTTTTTGCCTATAAGATCTTTATCTTTGGCTTTCGGTATTTTGCCTATGATGTGCCCAGATGGAGTGCTCTTTGTGTGTATGCTACTTGGAATTTATAGAGTTTCTTGGATGTATGTATTGCTTTTTGGTCACATTTTGGGAATTTTCTGCCATTAAATACTTTAAATATTTTTCTGTTCCTTTCTCCAATCCTGCTTGTATTCGCAATGCACGTGTGGCTGCACTTATTGATGCCCCACATTTCTCTGTGGCTCTTCGTTTTGCTTCACTCATTAATTTTTCTCTCTGTTCTGCAAAATCCATAGTCTCCATGGATCTCGCTTTAAGTTGGCTGCTGGTTACTTCTGCCAGCTCAAATCTACATTTTGGTTATGGTTCTTAACTCCAAGATTTCCATTTGGTTCTAAAAAAATACAATTTCTACCTCTCAATAGTATTCTCTCTTTGATGAGCTTTTTTCACTGTACCTTCCTTTAGCTCTTTACGTATGAGAGCTGTGAGGAAAGGTACCCACTTTGTCCCTGCCTGCACCTCCCAGGAGTAGAGCACTCCAAGTAGAGCTTCTGATACACAGTGCATGGGTTTGGTAGGTAAGGTTACAAGTCATGCCTCAGATGCCACAAACTCACTATTCTTACCGACAAATACTCAGTTGTCCTGAATGAATATTTCTTAAAATGCTGTATACCTTTAGGATAACTTCTAGAGACTATAACGGCCTTAAAAATAATTTTTACCTATTACTTTGTTGATTTACAATTTGTCTTTCTAGAAGTCCCAGTCCTCTTCCACATGATTTTTAAACAATATTTGTTGTGGCTAGAAGAGTTAACATAAGACCTACCGTCTACCAGATGTTTTTCTTAGTGTTTAATGTAGTATTGTTGGCAGTGCCGTACAGCAGATCTCCAGAGTTTATTCATCTTCCTTAACTGAGACTTTACACTCCTTGTTTAGTAAATCCGCAATTCCCATGACCCTAACCCTGGCCAACACCATTCCACCATTTGGTTATATGAATTTGACTACTTTAGATACTACATGTTAAGTGTATTCATGCAGTATTTCTCTTTCTGTGACTGGCTTGTTTCATTTAATGTTCTCAAGGGGTTCATCCATGTTGTTGCATATTGCAAAATTTCCTTTTCTCAAGGATAAATTGGATTCCATTGTATGTATAAACCACATATTCTTTCCCCATTCATATGTCGATGGGCATCTTGGTTGTTACCACCTCTTAGCTATTCAGAATCACGTTGCAGTGAACAATGGAGTGCAGGTGTCTCGTTGAGAGCCCGATTTTAGTCCTTTTGTGTCAATACCCACAAGTGTGGTTGCTGGATCATACGGTAGTTCTGCTGTTAGTGTTCTGAGGGAGCTCCCGTCCTTGCAAGTTTGGAAACCCTGCTTTCAGCTGCTCTACAAAAGCAGGTAAAAGGGGATCCTGCATCACTTCCAGTCAGTGTTCTTGATGCTTTCTGTTGTGCGTTTTCTAGATCAACTGGATGACTCTTCTGGCAGCTATGTTATCAAGGATGACACCAAGCCCCACATTCGAATGTGAGTTTGAACAGACTTAGAACCTGGGCGTCCAACCAAAGTGTGGATATTTTTACCCTCCTTGTGTTCCCCCATAGCTCCTTCCTCACAGGGGCTTTAGCTCCACTCTGGGTAGAAGTGGTAGATTTCTCTGGGTGTATGTGGGAAGCTTTTCCAATATTCCTTCTATGTGGACATCCCATAGATGGTCCCATGGGGACATATTACCAGGAACCTGGGATAATAGGTAAAGTGAGAGAGATAGAAATACAGGGAGATTGTAGTCTCCTTTGAGAGAAAGAGAGAGAGAGAGATGTTAGGCTCCTTTGAAAGAGGGAGAGTGTGAGTCTAGGCTTCGTAGGGAGAGAGATAAAGGGTGAGATGCTAGAATCCTTGGAGAGAGAGAGAGATATGCTAGGCTTCTTTGTGAGAGAGAAGGGGGAGAGAGATGCTGGTCTACTTTGAGAGAGAGAGGGGGTAATGGTTGGCTCCTTTGAGAGAGAGAGTGAGAGAGAGAGAGAATCTAGGCTCCTTTGAAAAAAGAGAGATATACAGAGACAGAGAGATGCTATGCTTCGAGAGAGAGAGGGATGCTAGTCTCTTTTGAAAGAGAGAGAGAGTTACATGCTAGTCTCCTTTCACAGAGAGAGAAACAGAGAGAGATGCACAGAGAGAGATGATAGGCTCTTTTGTGAGAGAGAGAGAGGGATAATAGGCCACTCTGAGAGAGAGAGAGGGGGTTTGAGAAATTCTAGGATCCTTAGAGAGTAAGAGAGATATACAGAGACAGAGAGATGCTAGGCTCCTTTGCGAGAGATGCTAGGCTCATTACAGAGAGAGACAGCGGGACAGTGAAGAGAGAGTATCTAGACTAATTTGAGAGAGAGAGAGAAAAGCTTGGCTTATTATAGAGAGAGAGACAGACAGAGATGCTATGCAACTCTTAGAGAGAGATTCTAGACTACTGTGAGAAAGAGAGAGAGATGCTAGACACCTTTGAGAGAAAGAGATAGATGCTAGGATCATTTGAGAAAGAGAGAGAGATACTAGACTCATTTGAGAGAGAGGGAGATACATGCTAGACAACTTAGAGAGAGAGATAGACAGAGAGACACTGAGAGATGATAGGCCCCTTTGTGAGAAGGAGAGATAGAAAGACAGGGAGTTGCTAGGCTCCTTTGGGAGAGACAGAGAGAGAGATGATTGGCTTCTTTGAGAGAGAGAGGGAGAGATATTCTAGGCTACTTTGAGAGAAAGAGAGATATACAGTAACAGAGATATGCTAGGCTCCTTCGAGTGAGAGAGACATGCTCGGCTCCTTTGAATGAGAGAGATAAAGGGATACATGCAAGGCACCGTTGAGAGACACAGAGAGAGAGTGAGGGATGCTAGGCTCCTTGGAGAGAAAGAGAGAAAAAAGATGGAGATTCTAGTCTCCTTTGAGAAAAAGAGAGATAGTTAGACAGAGGGATGGTAAGCTCTTTTGAAAGAGAGAGAGTGTGATGCTAGACTTCTTACTGAGAGTGCGAAAGAGAGAGATGCTAGAATCCTTTGAGAGAGAGAGAGAGATGCTAGTCTCCTTTGAAAGAGAGCGAGTGTGATGGTAGGTATCTTATCGAGATGGAGAAAGATAGAGATCCTAGAATCCCTTTAGAGAGAGAGAGAAAGGGATGCTAGTACACTTTGACGGGGAGGGAGGGAGAGGGAGAGACGATTTACTCCTTGGAGAGAGAAAGAGTGAGAAGGTTGACACTGTTGAGAGCGAGAGAGAGAGAGGGAGAGAAATGCTAAGCTGCTTCGAGACAAAGAGAGAGGGAGAGATAGAGATATGCTAGGCTACTTTGAGAGAGAGGGAGGGAGAGATATGCTAGGCTCCTTAGAGAGAGAAAGCGGGATAGATTTGCTAGGCTTCTTTGAGAGAGAGAGAGAGAGCCCGGGAGAGACAGAGAGAGAGATGCTAGGCTCCTTTTAGAGAAAGAAAGATATAGAGAGACAGAGAGACTCCAGGCTACTTTGATAGAGAGAGTGATGCTAGACTCCTTTGAAAGAGAGACAGAGAGAGATACATGCTAGGTTCCGTTGCGAGAGAGAGAGACAGACAGAGAGAGATGAAAGACTCGTTAGAGAGAGGGAGAGAGAGTGAGGGATGCTCGGCGCTTTTGAGAGAAAGAGGGAGATAGAAAGACAGGGAGATTGTAGGCTCCTTTGAGAGATAGAGAGAGAGAGAGAGAGATGCAAATCTTCTTGAGAGAGAGGAAGAGAGAGAGATGCTTGGCTCCATTGAGAGAGAGAGATGCTGAGCTCCTTATAGAGACAGAGAGAGAGAGAGATGCTACTCTACTTTGAGAGTGAGAGACATAGGGATGCTAGACTCCTTTCAGAGAGAGAGAGTTATATATGCAAGGATTCTTTGAGAGAGGCAGAGTGAGGGAGAGTGATTCTAGTCTCCTTTGAGAGAAAGAGAGAAAGGTAGAAAGAGAGATGCTGGGCAGATTTGAAAGAGAAAGAGTGTGATGCAAGGTCTCTTACGGAGACAGAGAAAGTGAGATGCTAATATCCTTTGATATATATATATGTATATATATGTATATATACTACACTTCTTTGAGAGAGAAAGAGAGAGAGGGAGAGAGATGCTATTCTACTTTAAGAGAGAGAGAGTGAGGGCTGGTAGGCTCCTTTGAGATAGAGATAGAGAGAAATGGTAGGCTTCTTTGAGAGAGAGAGTGAGAGAGAGAGTGTCTAGTCTGATTTGGGAGGAAGAGAGAAATGTAGACGGAAAGATATTAGGCTCCTTTGAAAGACAGACAGTGTGATGCTAGGCTTCTTAGGGAGAGAGAGAAAGAGAGCGATGCTAGAATCCTTTGAGAGAGAGAGAGAGAGATGCTAGGCTTCTTTGAGAGAGAGAGAGTCAGAGTGAGACAGAGAGATAGAGATTCTAAGTTCCTTTGAGAGAGTGAGAGCAATACACGCTGGCTCCTTGAGAGAGAGATAAACAGAGAGACAGAGAGAGAGGGAGAGAGAAGATAGGCTCCTTAGAGAGAGAGAGAGGTTGAGGGATGCTAGGCTCCTTTGAGAGAAATAGAGAGAGATAGAAAGACTGAGATTCTAGTCTATTTGAGAGAAAGAGGGAGAGATAGAGAGATGTTATGCTCCTTTGAAAGAGGGAGAGTGTGGTGCTAGGCTTCTTAGGGAGAGAGAGAATTTGAGAGGTGCTAGAATCTTAGAGAGAGAGAGAGAGAGAGAGAGATGCTAGGCTTCTCTGAGAGAGAGACAGAGTGAGACAGAGAGATAGAGATTCTGGGTTCCTTTGAGAGAGAGAGAGCAATACATGCTGGCTCTTTGAGAGAGAGATAAACATAGAGAGACAGAGAGGATATAGGCTCCTATGAGAGAGACATGCTAGGATTCTTTGAGAGAATTAAGTAAAGAGAAAAAGTATGCAATTATACTGACTTTTATAATTACCTATAGAAGTACATTTCCCTGTGTTTTCTGTTTGTTTGGATTCAGATAGCTGTCTCATTTAATTTAATTATTCAGTCTGAAGAAATTCCTGTAGCATTTATATTCCTTGTGTAGTTGTAATTCACATGTCATACAATTCATCCCCTTAAAATACACAATAGAGTGGTGGCTGGTATATTCGCAGAGCTGTGCCACCATTGCTACCATCAATTTTCAGATATTTTCATTATGACACAAGGGAGAACTGCCCCTAGCCGTAGGTAATCACGAATCTACTTTCTGTCCTGTAGGCTCGGCTCTTCTGGACATTTCCTATAAGTGAGAATCATACAATGTGTGAATCTTTGTGTTTTCCTCCAGTTAGCATGAAAACTTAGGGTTTCACCCATGTTGTGTGTATCAGAACTTCATATTTCTCATGGCTGAATAATTCTCTCCCTTTAATGTTCCTTGTAAGACATGTCAGCTAGCAACAAGTTTCCTCAGTTTTTATTTACCTAAGGATGTCTTTTTTCACCTTCATCTGTGAAAGGTAATTTGCTGGATATAAGATTCTTGTTTGAGTTTTTACTTCCAGCAATGAGAACATGTTGTCCCCACTGCCTTCCAACTGCTATCATGTCTGATGAGAAGTCAGCTGTTAAGCTTACTGGAGTGTACATGTATATCACTTTATTTTTCTCTTTTTGCCTATAAGATCTTTATCTTTGGCTTTCGGTATTTTGCCTATGATGTGCCCAGATGGAGTGCTCTTTGTGTGTATGCTACTTGGAATTTGTAGAGTTTCTTGGATGTATGTATTGCTTTTTGGTCACATTTTGGGAATTTTCTGCCATTAAATACTTTAAATATTTTTCTGTTCCTTCCTCCAATCCTGCTTGTATTCGCATTGCACGTGTGGCTGCACTTATTGATGCCCCACATTTCTCTGTGGCTCTTCGTTTTGCTTCACTCATTAATTTTTCTCTCTGTTCTGCAAAATCCATAGTCTCCATGGATCTCGCTTTAAGTTGGCTGCTGGTTACTTCTGCCAGCTCAAATCTACATTTTGGTTATGGTTCTTAACTCCAAGATTTCCATTTGGTTCTAAAAAAATACAATTTCTACCTCTCAATAGTATTCTCTCTTTGATGAGCTTTTTTCACTGTACCTTCCTTTAGCTCTTTACGTATGAGAGCTGTGAGGAAAGGTACCCACTTTGTCCCTGCCTGCACCTCCCAGGAGTAGAGCACTCCAAGTAGAGCTTCTGATACACAGTGCATGGGTTTGGTAGGTAAGGTTACAAGTCATGCCTCAGATGCCACAAACTCACTATTCTTACCGACAAATACTCAGTTGTCCTGAATGAATATTTCTTAAAATGCTGTATACCTTTAGGATAACTTCTAGAGACTATAACGGCCTTAAAAATAATTTTTACCTATTACTTTGTTGATTTACAATTTGTCTTTCTAGAAGTCCCAGTCCTCTTCCACATGATTTTTAAACAATATTTGTTGTGGCTAGAAGAGTTAACATAAGACCTACCGTCTACCAGATGTTTTTCTTAGTGTTTAATGTAGTATTGTTGGCAGTGCCGTACAGCAGATCTCCAGAGTTTATTCATCTTCCTTAACTGAGACTTTACACTCCTTGTTTAGTAAATCCGCAATTCCCATGACCCTAACCCTGGCCAACACCATTCCACCATTTGGTTATATGAATTTGACTACTTTAGATACTACATGTTAAGTGTATTCATGCAGTATTTCTCTTTCTGTGACTGGCTTGTTTCATTTAATGTTCTCAAGGGGTTCATCCATGTTGTTGCATATTGCAAAATTTCCTTTTCTCAAGGATAAATTGGATTCCATTGTATGTATAAACCACATATTCTTTCCCCATTCATATGTCGATGGGCATCTTGGTTGTTACCACCTCTTAGCTATTCAGAATCACGTTGCAGTGAACAATGGAGTGCAGGTGTCTCGTTGAGAGCCCGATTTTAGTCCTTTTGTGTCAATACCCACAAGTGTGGTTGCTGGATCATACGGTAGTTCTGCTGTTAGTGTTCTGAGGGAGCTCCCGTCCTTGCAAGTTTGGAAACCCTGCTTTCAGCTGCTCTACAAAAGCAGGTAAAAGGGGATCCTGCATCACTTCCAGTCAGTGTTCTTGATGCTTTCTGTTGTGCGTTTTCTAGATCAACTGGATGACTCTTCTGGCAGCTATGTTATCAAGGATGACACCAAGCCCCACATTCGAATGTGAGTTTGAACAGACTTAGAACCTGGGCGTCCAACCAAAGTGTGGATATTTTTACCCTCCTTGTGTTCCCCCATAGCTCCTTCCTCACAGGGGCTTTAGCTCCACTCTGGGTAGAAGTGGTAGATTTCTCTGGGTGTATGTGGGAAGCTTTTCCAATATTCCTTCTATGTGGACATCCCATAGATGGTCCCATGGGGACATATTACCAGGAACCTGGGATAATAGGTAAAGTGAGAGAGATAGAAATACAGGGAGATTGTAGTCTCCTTTGAGAGAAAGAGAGAGAGAGAGATGTTAGGCTCCTTTGAAAGAGGGAGAGTGTGAGTCTAGGCTTCGTAGGGAGAGAGATAAAGGGTGAGATGCTAGAATCCTTGGAGAGAGAGAGAGATATGCTAGGCTTCTTTGTGAGAGAGAAGGGGGAGAGAGATGCTGGTCTACTTTGAGAGAGAGAGGGGGTAATGGTTGGCTCCTTTGAGAGAGAGAGTGAGAGAGAGAGAGAATCTAGGCTCCTTTGAAAAAAGAGAGATATACAGAGACAGAGAGATGCTATGCTTCGAGAGAGAGAGGGATGCTAGTCTCTTTTGAAAGAGAGAGAGAGTTACATGCTAGTCTCCTTTCACAGAGAGAGAAACAGAGAGAGATGCACAGAGAGAGATGATAGGCTCTTTTGTGAGAGAGAGAGAGGGATAATAGGCCACTCTGAGAGAGAGAGAGGGGGTTTGAGAAATTCTAGGATCCTTAGAGAGTAAGAGAGATATACAGAGACAGAGAGATGCTAGGCTCCTTTGCGAGAGATGCTAGGCTCATTACAGAGAGAGACAGCGGGACAGTGAAGAGAGAGTATCTAGACTAATTTGAGAGAGAGAGAGAAAAGCTTGGCTTATTATAGAGAGAGAGACAGACAGAGATGCTATGCAACTCTTAGAGAGAGATTCTAGACTACTGTGAGAAAGAGAGAGAGATGCTAGACACCTTTGAGAGAAAGAGATAGATGCTAGGATCATTTGAGAAAGAGAGAGAGATACTAGACTCATTTGAGAGAGAGGGAGATACATGCTAGACAACTTAGAGAGAGAGATAGACAGAGAGACACTGAGAGATGATAGGCCCCTTTGTGAGAAGGAGAGATAGAAAGACAGGGAGTTGCTAGGCTCCTTTGGGAGAGACAGAGAGAGAGATGATTGGCTTCTTTGAGAGAGAGAGGGAGAGATATTCTAGGCTACTTTGAGAGAAAGAGAGATATACAGTAACAGAGATATGCTAGGCTCCTTCGAGTGAGAGAGACATGCTCGGCTCCTTTGAATGAGAGAGATAAAGGGATACATGCAAGGCACCGTTGAGAGACACAGAGAGAGAGTGAGGGATGCTAGGCTCCTTGGAGAGAAAGAGAGAAAAAAGATGGAGATTCTAGTCTCCTTTGAGAAAAAGAGAGATAGTTAGACAGAGGGATGGTAAGCTCTTTTGAAAGAGAGAGAGTGTGATGCTAGACTTCTTACTGAGAGTGCGAAAGAGAGAGATGCTAGAATCCTTTGAGAGAGAGAGAGAGATGCTAGTCTCCTTTGAAAGAGAGCGAGTGTGATGGTAGGTATCTTATCGAGATGGAGAAAGATAGAGATCCTAGAATCCCTTTAGAGAGAGAGAGAAAGGGATGCTAGTACACTTTGACGGGGAGGGAGGGAGAGGGAGAGACGATTTACTCCTTGGAGAGAGAAAGAGTGAGAAGGTTGACACTGTTGAGAGCGAGAGAGAGAGAGGGAGAGAAATGCTAAGCTGCTTCGAGACAAAGAGAGAGGGAGAGATAGAGATATGCTAGGCTACTTTGAGAGAGAGGGAGGGAGAGATATGCTAGGCTCCTTAGAGAGAGAAAGCGGGATAGATTTGCTAGGCTTCTTTGAGAGAGAGAGAGAGAGCCCGGGAGAGACAGAGAGAGAGATGCTAGGCTCCTTTTAGAGAAAGAAAGATATAGAGAGACAGAGAGACTCCAGGCTACTTTGATAGAGAGAGTGATGCTAGACTCCTTTGAAAGAGAGACAGAGAGAGATACATGCTAGGTTCCGTTGCGAGAGAGAGAGACAGACAGAGAGAGATGAAAGACTCGTTAGAGAGAGGGAGAGAGAGTGAGGGATGCTCGGCGCTTTTGAGAGAAAGAGGGAGATAGAAAGACAGGGAGATTGTAGGCTCCTTTGAGAGATAGAGAGAGAGAGAGAGAGATGCAAATCTTCTTGAGAGAGAGGAAGAGAGAGAGATGCTTGGCTCCATTGAGAGAGAGAGATGCTGAGCTCCTTATAGAGACAGAGAGAGAGAGAGATGCTACTCTACTTTGAGAGTGAGAGACATAGGGATGCTAGACTCCTTTCAGAGAGAGAGAGTTATATATGCAAGGATTCTTTGAGAGAGGCAGAGTGAGGGAGAGTGATTCTAGTCTCCTTTGAGAGAAAGAGAGAAAGGTAGAAAGAGAGATGCTGGGCAGATTTGAAAGAGAAAGAGTGTGATGCAAGGTCTCTTACGGAGACAGAGAAAGTGAGATGCTAATATCCTTTGATATATATATATGTATATATATGTATATATACTACACTTCTTTGAGAGAGAAAGAGAGAGAGGGAGAGAGATGCTATTCTACTTTAAGAGAGAGAGAGTGAGGGCTGGTAGGCTCCTTTGAGATAGAGATAGAGAGAAATGGTAGGCTTCTTTGAGAGAGAGAGTGAGAGAGAGAGTGTCTAGTCTGATTTGGGAGGAAGAGAGAAATGTAGACGGAAAGATATTAGGCTCCTTTGAAAGACAGACAGTGTGATGCTAGGCTTCTTAGGGAGAGAGAGAAAGAGAGCGATGCTAGAATCCTTTGAGAGAGAGAGAGAGAGATGCTAGGCTTCTTTGAGAGAGAGAGAGTCAGAGTGAGACAGAGAGATAGAGATTCTAAGTTCCTTTGAGAGAGTGAGAGCAATACACGCTGGCTCCTTGAGAGAGAGATAAACAGAGAGACAGAGAGAGAGGGAGAGAGAAGATAGGCTCCTTAGAGAGAGAGAGAGGTTGAGGGATGCTAGGCTCCTTTGAGAGAAATAGAGAGAGATAGAAAGACTGAGATTCTAGTCTATTTGAGAGAAAGAGGGAGAGATAGAGAGATGTTATGCTCCTTTGAAAGAGGGAGAGTGTGGTGCTAGGCTTCTTAGGGAGAGAGAGAATTTGAGAGGTGCTAGAATCTTAGAGAGAGAGAGAGAGAGAGAGAGATGCTAGGCTTCTCTGAGAGAGAGACAGAGTGAGACAGAGAGATAGAGATTCTGGGTTCCTTTGAGAGAGAGAGAGCAATACATGCTGGCTCTTTGAGAGAGAGATAAACATAGAGAGACAGAGAGGATATAGGCTCCTATGAGAGAGACATGCTAGGATTCTTTGAGAGAATTAAGTAAAGAGAAAAAGTATGCAATTATACTGACTTTTATAATTACCTATAGAAGTACATTTCCCTGTGTTTTCTGTTTGTTTGGATTCAGATAGCTGTCTCATTTAATTTAATTATTCAGTCTGAAGAAATTCCTGTAGCATTTATATTCCTTGTGTAGTTGTAATTCACATGTCATACAATTCATCCCCTTAAAATACACAATAGAGTGGTGGCTGGTATATTCGCAGAGCTGTGCCACCATTGCTACCATCAATTTTCAGATATTTTCATTATGACACAAGGGAGAACTGCCCCTAGCCGTAGGTAATCACGAATCTACTTTCTGTCCTGTAGGCTCGGCTCTTCTGGACATTTCCTATAAGTGAGAATCATACAATGTGTGAATCTTTGTGTTTTCCTCCAGTTAGCATGAAAACTTAGGGTTTCACCCATGTTGTGTGTATCAGAACTTCATATTTCTCATGGCTGAATAATTCTCTCCCTTTAATGTTCCTTGTAAGACATGTCAGCTAGCAACAAGTTTCCTCAGTTTTTATTTACCTAAGGATGTCTTTTTTCACCTTCATCTGTGAAAGGTAATTTGCTGGATATAAGATTCTTGTTTGAGTTTTTACTTCCAGCAATGAGAACATGTTGTCCCCACTGCCTTCCAACTGCTATCATGTCTGATGAGAAGTCAGCTGTTAAGCTTACTGGAGTGTACATGTATATCACTTTATTTTTCTCTTTTTGCCTATAAGATCTTTATCTTTGGCTTTCGGTATTTTGCCTATGATGTGCCCAGATGGAGTGCTCTTTGTGTGTATGCTACTTGGAATTTGTAGAGTTTCTTGGATGTATGTATTGCTTTTTGGTCACATTTTGGGAATTTTCTGCCATTAAATACTTTAAATATTTTTCTGTTCCTTCCTCCAATCCTGCTTGTATTCGCATTGCACGTGTGGCTGCACTTATTGATGCCCCACATTTCTCTGTGGCTCTTCGTTTTGCTTCACTCATTAATTTTTCTCTCTGTTCTGCAAAATCCATAGTCTCCATGGATCTCGCTTTAAGTTGGCTGCTGGTTACTCCTGCCAGCTCAAATCTACATTTTGGTTATGGTTCTTAACTCCAAGATTTCCATTTGGTTCTAAAAAAATACAATTTCTACCTCTCAATAGTATTCTCTCTTTGATGAGCTTTTTTCACTGTACCTTCCTTTAGCTCTTTACGTATGAGAGCTGTGAGGAAAGGTACCCACTTTGTCCCTGCCTGCACCTCCCACGAGTAGAGCACTCCAAGTAGAGCTTCTGATACACAGTGCATGGGTTTGGTAGGTAAGGTTACAAGTCATGCCTCAGATGCCACAAACTCACTATTCTTACCGACAAATACTCAGTTGTCCTGAATGAATATTTCTTAAAATGCTGTATACCTTTAGGATAACTTCTAGAGACTATAACGGCCTTAAAAATAATTTTTACCTATTACTTTGTTGATTTACAATTTGTCTTTCTAGAAGTCCCAGTCCTCTTCCACATGATTTTTAAACAATATTTGTTGTGGCTAGAAGAGTTAACATAAGACCTACCGTCTACCAGATGTTTTTTTTAGTGTTTAATGTAGTATTGTTGGCAGTGCCGTACAGCAGATCTCCAGAGTTTATTCATCTTCCTTAACTGAGACTTTACACTCCTTGTTTAGTAAATCCGCAATTCCCATGACCCTAACCCTGGCCAACACCATTCCACCATTTGGTTATATGAATTTGACTACTTTAGATACTACATGTTAAGTGTATTCATGCAGTATTTCTCTTTCTGTGACTGGCTTGTTTCATTTAATGTTCTCAAGGGGTTCATCCATGTTGTTGCATATTGCAAAATTTCCTTTTCTCAAGGATAAATTGGATTCCATTGTATGTATAAACCACATATTCTTTCCCCATTCATATGTCGATGGGCATCTTGGTTGTTACCACCTCTTAGCTATTCAGAATCACGTTGCAGTGAACAATGGAGTGCAGGTGTCTCGTTGAGAGCCCGATTTTAGTGCTTTTGGGTCAATACCCACAAGTGTGGTTGCTGGATCATACGGTAGTTCTGCTGTTAGTGTTCTGAGGGAGCTCCCGTCCTTGCAAGCTTGGAAACCCTGCTTTCAGCTGCTCTACAAAAGCAGGTAAAAGGGGATCCTGCATCACTTCCAGTCAGTGTTCTTGATGCTTTCTGTTGTGCGTTTTCTAGATCAACTGGATGACTCTTCTGGCAGCTATGTTATCAAGGATGACACCAAGCCCCACATTCGAATGTGAGTTTGAACAGACTTAGAACCTGGGCGTCCAACCAAAGTGTGGATATTTTTACCCTCCTTCTGTTCCCCCATAGCTCCTTCCTCACAGGGGCTTTAGCTCCACTCTGGGGAGAAGTGGTAGATTTCTCTGGGTATATGTGGGAAGCTTTTCCAATATTCCTTCTATCTGGACATCCCATAGATGGTCCCATGGGGACATATTCCCAGGAACCTGGGATAATAGGTAAAGTGAGAGAGATAGAAATACAGGGAGATAATAGTCTCCTTTGAGAGAAAGAGAGAGAGAGAGATGTTAGGCTCCTTTGAAAGAGGGAGAGTGTGAGTCTAGGCTTCGTAGGGAGAGAGATAAAGGGTGAGATGCTAGAATCCTTGGAGAGAGAGAGAGATATGCTAGGCTTCTTTGAGAGAGAGAGGGGGTAGAGAGATGCTGTTCTACTTTGAGAGAGAGAGGGGGTAATGGTTGGCTCCTTTGAGAGAGAGAGTGAGAGAGAGAGAATCTAGGCTCCTTTGAGAAAAGAGAGATATACAGAGACAGAGAGATGCTATGCTTCGAGAGAGAGAGGGATGCTAGTCTCTTTTGAAAGAGAGAGAGAGTTACATGCTAGTCTCCTTTCACAGAGAGAGAAACAGAGAGAGATGCACAGAGAGAGATGATAGGCTCTTTTGTGAGAGAGAGAGAGGGATAATAGGCCACTCTGAGAGAGAGAGAGGGGGGTTGAGAGATTCTAGGTTCCTTAGAGAGTAAGAGAGATATACAGAGACAGAGAGATGCTAGGCTCCTTTGAGAGAGATGCTAGGCTCATTACAGAGAGAGACAGCGGGACAGTGAAGAGAGAGTATCTAGACTAATTTGAGAGAGAGAGAGAAAAGCTTGGCTTATTATAGAGAGAGAGACAGACAGAGATGCTATGCAACTCTTAGAGAGAGATTCTAGACTACTGTGAGAAAGAGAGAGAGATGCTAGACACCTTTGAGAGAAAGAGATAGATGCTAGGATCATTTGAGAAAGAGAGAGAGATACTAGACTCATTTGAGAGAGAGAGAGGGAGATACATGCTAGACAACTTAGAGAGAGAGATAGACAGAGAGACACTGAGAGATGATAGGCCCCTTTGTGAGAAGGAGAGATAGAAAGACAGGGAGTTGCTAGGCTCCTTTGGGAGAGACAGAGAGAGAGATGATTGGCTTCTTTGAGAGAGAGAGGGAGAGATATTCTAGGCTACTTTGAGAGAAAGAGAGATATACAGTAACAGAGATATGCTAGGCTCCTTCGATTGAGAGAGACATGCTCGGCTCCTTTGAATGAGAGAGATAAAGGGATACATGCAAGGCTCCGTTGAGAGACACAGAGAGAGAGTGAGGGATGCTAGGCTCCTTGGAGAGAAAGAGAGAAAAAAGACGGAGATTCTAGTCTCCTTTGAGAAAAAGAGATATAGTTAGACAGAGAGATGGTAAGCTCTTTTGAAAGAGAGAGAGTGTGATGCTAGTCTTCTTAGTGAGAGTGAGAAAGAGAGAGATGCTAGAATCCTTTGAGAGAGAGAGAGAGATGCTAGTCTCCTTTGAAAGAGAGCGAGTGTGATGGTAGGTATCTTATCGAGATGGAGAAAGATAGAGATCCTAGAATCCCTTTAGAGAGAGAGAGAAAGGGATGCTAGTACACTTTGACGGGGAGGGAGGGAGAGGGAGAGACGATTTACTCCTTGGAGAGAGAAAGAGTGAGAAGGTTGACACTGTTGAGAGCGAGAGAGAGAGAGGGAGAGAAATGCTAAGCTGCTTCGAGACAAAGAGAGAGGGAGAGATAGAGATATGCTAGGCTACTTTGAGAGAGAGGGAGGGAGAGATATGCTAGGCTTCTTAGAGAGAGAAAGCGGGATAGATTTGCTAGGCTTCTTTGAGAGAGAGAGAGAGAGCCCGGGAGAGACAGAGAGAGAGATGCTAGGCTCCTTTTAGAGAAAGAAAGATATAGAGAGACAGAGAGACTCCAGGCTACTTTGATAGAGAGAGTGATGCTAGACTCCTTTGAAAGAGAGACAGAGAGAGATACATGCTAGGTTCCGTTGCGAGAGAGAGAGACAGACAGAGAGAGATGAAAGACTCGTTAGAGAGAGGGAGAGAGAGTGAGGGATGCTCGGCGCTTTTGAGAGAAAGAGGGAGATAGAAAGACAGGGAGATTGTAGGCTCCTTTGAGAGAGAGAGAGAGAGAGAGAGAGATGCAAATCTTCTTAAGAGAGAGGAAGAGAGAGAGATGCTTGGCTCCATTGAGAGAGAGAGATGCTGAGCTCCTTTGAGAGACAGAGAGAGAGAGATGCTACTCTACTTTGAGAGTGAGAGACATAGGGATGCTAGACTCCTTTCAGAGAGAGAGAGTTGTATATGCAAGGATTCTTTGAGAGAGGCAGAGTGAGGGAGAGTGATTCTAGTCTCCTTTGAGAGAAAGAGAGAAAGGTAGAAAGAGAGATGCTGGGCAGATTTGAAAGAGAAAGAGTGTGATGCAAGGTCTCTTACGGAGACAGAGAAAGTGAGATGCTAATATCCTTTGATATATATATATGTATATATATGTATATATACTATACTTCTTTGAGAGAGACAGAAAGAGAGGGAGAGAGATGCTATTCTACTTTAAGAGAGAGAGAGAGAGGGCTGGTAGGCTCCTTTGAGATAGAGATAGAGAGAAATGGTAGGCTTCTTTGAGAGAGAGAGTGAGAGAGAGAGTGTCTAGTCTGATTTGGGAGGAAGAGAGAAATGTAGACGGATAGATATTAGGCTCCTTTCAAAGACAGACAGTGTGATGCAAGGCTTCTTAGGGAGAGAGAGGAAGAGAGCGATGCTAGAATCCTTTGAGAGAGAGAGAGAGATGCTAGGCTTCTTTGAGAGAGAGAGAGTCAGAGTGAGACAGAGAGATAGAGATTCTAAGTTCCTTTGAGAGAGTGAGAGCATTACACGCTGGCTCCTTGAGAGAGAGATAAACAGAGAGACAGAGAGAGAGGGAGAGAGAAGATAGGCTCCTTAGAGAGAGAGAGAGGTTGAGGGATGCTAGGCTCCTTTGAGAGAAATAGAGAGAGATAGAAAGACTGAGATTCTAGTCTATTTGAGAGAAAGAGGGAGAGATAGAGAGATGTTATGCTCCTTTGAAAGAGGGAGAGTGTGGTGCTAGGCTTCTTAGGGAGAGAGAGAATTAGAGAGATGCTAGAATCTTAGAGAGAGAGAGAGAGAGAGAGAGATGCTAGGCTTCTCTGAGAGAGAGACAGAGTGAGACAGAGAGATAGAGATTCTGGGTTCCTTTGAGAGAGAGAGAGCAATACATGCTGGCTCTTTGAGAGAGAGATAAACAGAGAGAGACAGAGAGGATATAGGCTCCTTTGAGAGAGACATGCTAGGATTCTTTGAGAGAATTAAGTAAAGAGAAAAAGTATGCAATTATACTGACTTTTATAATTACCTATAGAAGTACATTTACCAGTGTTTTCTGTTTGTTTGGATTCAGATAGCTGTCTCATTTAATTTAATTATTCAGTCTGAAGAAATTCCTGTAGCATTTATATTCCTTGTGTAGTTGTAATTCACATGTCATACAGTTCATCCCCTTAAAATACACAATAGAGTGGTGGCTGGTATATTCGCAGAGCTGTGCCACCATTGCTACCATCAATTTTCAGATATTTTCATTATGACACAAGGGAGAACTGCCCCTAGCCGTAGGTAATCACGAATCTACTTTCTGTCCTGTAGGCTCGGCTCTTCTGGACATTTCCTATAAGTGAGAATCATACAATGTGTGAATCTTTGTGTTTTCCTCCAGTTAGCATGAAAACTTAGGGTTTCACCCATGTTGTGTGTATCAGAACTTCATATTTCTCATGGCTGAATAATTCTCTCCCTTTAATGTTCCTTGTAAGACATGTCAGCTAGCAACAAGTTTCCTCAGTTTTTATTTACCTAAGGATGTCTTTTTTCACCTTAATCTGTGAAAGGTAATTTGCTGGATATAAGATTCTTGTTTGAGTTTTTACTTCCAGCAATGAGAACATGTTGTCCCCACTGCCTTCCAACTGCTATCATGTCTGATGAGAAGTCAGCTGTTAAGCTTACTGGAGTGTACATGTATATCACTTTATTTTTCTCTTTTTGCCTATAAGATCTTTATCTTTGGCTTTCGGTATTTTGCCTATGATGTGCCCAGATGGAGTGCTCTTTGTGTGTATGCTACTTGGAATTTATAGAGATTCTTGGATGTATGTATTGCTTTTTGGTCACATTTTGGGAATTTTCTGCCATTAAATACTTTAAATATTTTTCTGTTCCTTTCTCCAATCCTGCTTGTATTCGCAATGCACGTGTGGCTGCACTTATTGATGCCCCACATTTCTCTGTGGCTCTTCGTTTTGCTTCACTCATTAATTTTTCTCTCTGTTCTGCAAAATCCATAGTCTCCATGGATCTCGCTTTAAGTTGGCTGCTGGTTACTTCTGCCAGCTCAAATCTACATTTTGGTTATGGTTCTTAACTCCAAGATTTCCATTTGGTTCTAAAAAAATACAATTTCTACCTCTCAATAGTATTCTCTCTTTGATGAGCTTTTTTCACTGTACCTTCCTTTAGCTCTTTACGTATGAGAGCTGTGAGGAAAGGTACCCACTTTGTCCCTGCCTGCACCTCCCAGGAGTAGAGCACTCCAAGTAGAGCTTCTGATACACAGTGCATGGGTTTGGTAGGTAAGGTTACAAGTCATGCCTCAGATGCCACAAACTCACTATTCTTACCGACAAATACTCAGTTGTCCTGAATGAATATTTCTTAAAATGCTGTATACCTTTAGGATAACTTCTAGAGACTATAACGGCCTTAAAAATAATTTTTACCTATTACTTTGTTGATTTACAATTTGTCTTTCTAGAAGTCCCAGTCCTCTTCCACATGATTTTTAAACAATATTTGTTGTGGCTAGAAGAGTTAACATAAGACCTACCGTCTACCAGATGTTTTTTTTAGTGTTTAATGTAGTATTGTTGGCAGTGCCGTACAGCAGATCTCCAGAGTTTATTCATCTTCCTTAACTGAGACTTTACACTCCTTGTTTAGTAAATCCGCAATTCCCATGACCCTAACCCTGGCCAACACCATTCCACCATTTGGTTATATGAATTTGACTACTTTAGATACTACATGTTAAGTGTATTCATGCAGTATTTCTCTTTCTGTGACTGGCTTGTTTCATTTAATGTTCTCAAGGGGTTCATCCATGTTGTTGCATATTGCAAAATTTCCTTTTCTCAAGGATAAATTGGATTCCATTGTATGTATAAACCACATATTCTTTCCCCATTCATATGTCGATGGGCATCTTGGTTGTTACCACCTCTTAGCTATTCAGAATCACGTTGCAGTGAACAATGGAGTGCAGGTGTCTCGTTGAGAGCCCGATTTTAGTGCTTTTGGGTCAATACCCACAAGTGTGGTTGCTGGATCATACGGTAGTTCTGCTGTTAGTGTTCTGAGGGAGCTCCCGTCCTTGCAAGCTTGGAAACCCTGCTTTCAGCTGCTCTACAAAAGCAGGTAAAAGGGGATCCTGCATCACTTCCAGTCAGTGTTCTTGATGCTTTCTGTTGTGCGTTTTCTAGATCAACTGGATGACTCTTCTGGCAGCTATGTTATCAAGGATGACACCAAGCCCCACATTCGAATGTGAGTTTGAACAGACTTAGAACCTGGGCGTCCAACCAAAGTGTGGATATTTTTACCCTCCTTGTGTTCCCCCATAGCTCCTTCCTCACAGGGGCTTTAGCTCCACTCTGGGGAGAAGTGGTAGATTTCTCTGGGTGTATGTGGGAAGCTTTTCCAATATTCCTTCTATGTGGACATCCCATAGATGGTCCCATGGGGACATATTCCCAGGAACCTGGGATAATAGGTAAAGTGAGAGAGATAGAAATACAGGGAGATTATAGTCTCCTTTGAGAGAAAGAGAGAGAGAGAGATGTTAGGCTCCTTTGAATGATGGAGAGTGTGAGTCTAGGCTTCGTAGGGAGAGAGATAAAGGGTGAGATGCTAGAATCCTTGGACAGAGAGAGAGATATGCTAGGCTTCTTTGAGAGAGAGAGGGGGGAGAGAGATGCTGGTCTACTTTGAGAGAGAGAGGGGTTAATGGTTGGCTCCTTTGAGAGAGAGAGTGAGAGAGAGAGAGAATCTAGGCTCCTTTGAAAAAAGAGAGATATACAGAGACAGAGAGATGCTATGCTTCGAGAGAGAGAGGGATGCTAGTCTCTTTTGAAAGAGAGAGAGAGTTACATGCTAGTCTCCTTTCACAGAGAGAGAAACAGAGAGAGATGCACAGAGAGAGATGATAGGCTCTTTTGTGAGAGAGAGAGAGGGATAATAGGCCACTCTGAGAGAGAGAGAGGGGGGTTGAGAGATTCTAGGTTCCTTAGAGAGTAAGAGAGATATACAGAGACAGAGAGATGCTAGGCTCCTTTGAGAGAGATGCTAGGCTCATTACAGAGAGAGACAGCGGGACAGTGAAGAGAGAGTATCTAGACTAATTTGAGAGAGAGAGAGAAAAGCTTGGCTTATTATAGAGAGAGAGACAGACAGAGATGCTATGCAACTCTTAGAAAGAGATTCTAGACTACTGTGAGAAAGAGAGAGAGATGCTAGACACCTTTGAGAGAAAGAGATAGATGCTAGGATCATTTGAGAAAGAGAGAGAGATACTAGACTCATTTGAGAGAGAGAGAGGGAGATACATGCTAGACAACTTAGAGAGAGAGATAGACAGAGAGACACTGAGAGATGATAGGCCCCTTTGTGAGAAGGAGAGATAGAAAGACAGGGAGTTGCTAGGCTCCTTTGGGAGAGACAGAGAGAGAGATGATTGGCTTCTTTGAGAGAGAGAGGGAGAGATATTCTAGGCTACTTTGAGAGAAAGAGAGATATACAGTAACAGAGATATGCTAGGCTCCTTCGAGTGAGAGAGGCATGCTCGGCTCCTTTGAATGAGAGAGATAAAGGGATACATGCAAGGCTCCGTTGAGAGACACAGAGAGAGAGTGAGGGATGATAGGCTCCTTCTAGAGAAAGAGAGAAAAAAGACGGAGATTCTAGTCTCCTTTGAGAAAAAGATAGATAGTTAGACAGAGAGATGGTAAGCTCTTTTGAAAGAGAGAGAGTGTGATGCTAGACTTCTTACTGAGAGTGAGAAAGAGAGAGATGCTAGAATCCTTTGAGAGAGAGAGAGAGAGAGAGATGCTAGTCTCCTTTGAAAGAGAGCGAGTGTGATGGTAGGTACCTTATCGAGATGGAGAAAGATAGAGATCCTAGAAACCCTTTAGAGAGAGAGAGAAAGGGATGCTAGTACACTTTGACGGGGAGGGAGGGAGAGGGAGAGACGATTTACTCCTTGGAGAGAGAAAGAGTGAGAAGGTTGACACTGTTGAGAGCGAGAGAGAGAGAGGGAGAGAAATGCTAAGCTGCTTCGAGACAAAGAGAGAGGGAGAGATAGAGATATGCTAGGCTACTTTGAGAGAGAGGGAGGGAGAGATATGCTAGGCTCCTTAGAGAGAGAAAGCGGGATAGATTTGCTAGGCTTCTTTGAGAGAGAGAGAGAGAGCCCGGGAGAGACAGAGAGAGAGATGCTAGGCTCCTTTTAGAGAAAGAAAGATATAGAGAGACAGAGAGACTCCAGGCTACTTTGATAGAGAGAGTGATGCTAAACTCCTTTGAAAGAGAGACAGAGAGAGATACATGCTAGGTTCCGTTGCGAGAGAGAGAGACAGACAGAGAGAGATGAAAGACTCGTTAGAGAGAGGGAGAGAGAGTGAGGGATGCTCGGCGCTTTTGAGAGAAAGAGGGAGATAGAAAGACAGGGAGATTGTAGGCTCCTTTGAGAGAGAGAGAGAGAGAGAGAGAGAGAGAGAGAGAGAGAGAGAGAGATGCAAATCTTCTTGAGAGAGAGGAAGAGAGAGAGATGCTTGGCTCCATTGAGAGAGAGAGATGCTGAGCTCCTTATAGAGACAGAGAGAGAGAGAGATGCTACTCTACTTTGAGAGTGAGAGACATAGGGATGCTAGACTCCTTTCAGAGAGAGAGAGTTATATATGCAAGGATTCTTTGAGAGAGGCAGAGTGAGGGAGAGTGATTCTAGTCTCCTTTGAGAGAAAGAGAGAAAGGTAGAAAGAGAGATGCTGGGCAGATTTGAAAGAGAAAGAGTGTGATGCAAGGTCTCTTACGGAGACAGAGAAAGTGAGATGCTAATATCCTTTGATATATATATATATGTATATATATGTATATATACTATACTTCTTTGAGAGAGACAGAGAGAGAGGGAGAGAGATGCTATTCTACTTTAAGAGAGAGAGAGAGAGAGGGCTGGTAGGCTCCTTTGAGATAGAGATAGAGAGAGATGGTAGGCTTCTTTGAGAGAGAGAGTGAGAGAGAGAGTGTCTAGTCTGCTTTGGGAGGAAGAGAGAAATGTAGACGGATAGATATTAGGCTCCTTTGAAAGACAGACAGTGTGATGCTAGGCTTCTTAGGGAGAGAGAGAAAGAGAGCGATGCTAGAATCCTTTGAGAGAGAGAGAGAGATGCCAGGCTTCTTTGAGAGAGAGAGAGTCAGAGTGAGACAGAGAGATAGAGATTCTAAGTTCCTTTGAGAGAGTGAGAGCAATACACGCTGGCTCCTTGAGAGAGAGATAAACAGAGAGACAGAGAGAGAGGGAGAGAGAAGATAGGCTCCTTAGAGAGAGAGAGAGGTTGAGGGATGCTAGGCTCCTTTGAGAGAAATAGAGAGAGATAGAAAGACTGAGATTCTAGTCTATTTGAGAGAAAGAGGGAGAGATAGAGAGATGTTATGCTCCTTTGAAAGAGGGAGAGTGTGGTGCTAGGCTTCTTAGGGAGAGAGAGAATTTGAGAGATGCTAGAATCTTAGAGAGAGAGAGAGAGAGAGAGAGAGAGAGAGAGAGAGAGAGAGAGATGCTAGGCTTCTCTGAGAGAGAGACAGAGTGAGACAGAGAGATAGAGATTCTGGGTTCCTTTGAGAGAGAGAGAGCAATACATGCTGGCTCTTTGAGAGAGAGATAAACAGAGAGAGACAGAGAGGATATAGGCTCCTTTGAGAGAGACATGCTAGGATTCTTTGAGAGAATTAAGTAAAGAGAAAAAGTATGCAATTATACTGACTTTTATAATTACCTATAGAAGTACATTTACCAGTGTTTTCTGTTTGTTTGGATTCAGATAGCTGTCTCATTTAATTTAATTATTCAGTCTGAAGAAATTCCTGTAGCATTTATATTCCTTGTGTAGGTGTAATTCACATGTCATACAATTCATCCCCTTAAAATACACAATAGAGTGGTGGCTGGTATATTCGCAGAGCTGTGCCACCATTGCTACCATCAATTTTCAGATATTTTCATTATGACACAAGGGAGAACTGTCCCTAGCCGTAGGTAATCACGAATCTATTTTCTGTCCTGTAGGCTCGGCTCTTCTGGACATTTCCTATAAGTGAGAATCATACAATGTGTGAATCTTTGTGTTTTCCTCCAGTTAGCATGAAAACTTAGGGTTTCACCCATGTTGTGTGTATCAGAACTTCATATTTCTCATGGCTTAATAATTCTCTCCCTTTAATGTTCCTTGTAAGACATGTCAGCTAGCAACAAGTTTCCTCAGTTTTTATTTACCTAAGGATGTCTTTTTTCACCTTCATCTGTGAAAGGTAATTTGCTGGATATAAGATTCTTGTTTGAGTTTTTACTTCCAGCAATGAGAACATGTTGTCCCCACTGCCTTCCAACTGCTATCATGTCTGATGAGAAGTCAGCTGTTAAGCTTACTGGAGTGTACATGTATATCACGTTATTTTTATCTTTTTTGCCTATAAGATCTTTATCTTTGGCTTTTGGTATTTTGCCTATGATGTGCCCAGATGGAGTGCTCTTTGTGTGTATGCTACTTGGAATTTATAGAGTTTCTTGGATGTATGTATTGCTTTTTGGTCACATTTTGGGAATTTTCTGCCATTAAATACTTTAAATATTTTTCTGTTCCTTTCTCCAATCCTGCTTGTATTCGCAATGCACGTGTGGCTGCACTTATTGATGCCCCACATTTCTCTGTGGCTCTTCGTTTTGCTTCACTCATTAATTTTTCTCTCTGTTCTGCAAAATCCATAGTCTCCATGGATCTCGCTTTAAGTTGGCTGCTGGTTACTTCTGCCAGCTCAAATCTACATTTTGGTTATGGTTCTTAACTCCAAGATTTCCATTTGGTTCTAAAAAAATACAATTTCTACCTCTCAATAGTATTCTCTCTTTGATGAGCTTTTTTCACTGTACCTTCCTTTAGCTCTTTACGTATGAGAGCTGTGAGGAAAGGTACCCACTTTGTCCCTGCCTGCACCTCCCAGGAGTAGAGCACTCCAAGTAGAGCTTCTGATACACAGTGCATGGGTTTGGTAGGTAAGGTTACAAGTCATGCCTCAGATGCCACAAACTCACTATTCTTACCGACAAATACTCAGTTGTCCTGAATGAATATTTCTTAAAATGCTGTATACCTTTAGGATAACTTCTAGAGACTATAACGGCCTTAAAAATAATTTTTACCTATTACTTTGTTGATTTACAATTTGTCTTTCTAGAAGTCCCAGTCCTCTTCCACATGATTTTTAAACAATATTTGTTGTGGCTAGAAGAGTTAACATAAGACCTACCGTCTACCAGATGTTTTTTTTAGTGTTTAATGTAGTATTGTTGGCAGTGCCGTACAGCAGATCTCCAGAGTTTATTCATCTTCCTTAACTGAGACTTTACACTCCTTGTTTAGTAAATCCGCAATTCCCATGACCCTAACCCTGGCCAACACCATTCCACCATTTGGTTATATGAATTTGACTACTTTAGATACTACATGTTAAGTGTATTCATGCAGTATTTCTCTTTATGTGACTGGCTTGTTTCATTTAATGTTCTCAAGGGGTTCATCCATGTTGTTGCATATTGCAAAATTTCCTTTTCTCAAGGATAAATTGGATTCCATTGTATGTATAAACCACATATTCTTTCCCCATTCATATGTCGATGGGCATCTTGGTTGTTACCACCTCTTAGCTATTCAGAATCACGTTGCAGTGAACAATGGAGTGCAGGTGTCTCGTTGAGAGCCCGATTTTAGTCCTTTTGGGTCAATACCCACAAGTGTGGTTGCTGGATCATACGGTAGTTCTGCTGTTAGTGTTCTGAGGGAGCTCCCGTCCTTGCAAGCTTGGAAACCCTGCTTTCAGCTGCTCTACAAAAGCAGGTAAAAGGGGATCCTGCATCACTTCCAGTCAGTGTTCTTGATGCTTTCTGTTGTGCGTTTTCTAGATCAACTGGATGACTCTTCTGGCAGCTATGTTATCAAGGATGACACCAAGCCCCACATTCGAATGTGAGTTTGAACAGACTTAGAACCTGGGCGTCCAACCAAAGTGTGGATATTTTTACCCTCCTTGTGTTCCCCCATAGCTCCTTCCTCACAGGGGCTTTAGCTCCACTCTGGGGAGAAGTGGTAGATTTCTCTGGGTGTATGTGGGAAGCTTTTCCAATATTCCTTCTATGTGGACATCCCATAGATGGTCCCATGGGGACATATTCCCAGGAACCTGGGATAATAGGTAAAGTGAGAGAGATAGAAATACAGGGAGATTATAGTCTCCTTTGAGAGAAAGAGAGAGAGAGAGATGTTAGGCTCCTTTGAAAGAGGGTGAGTGTGAGTCTAGGCTTCGTAGGGAGAGAGATAAAGGGTGAGATGCTAGAATCCTTGGACAGAGAGAGAGATATGCTAGGCTTCTTTGAGAGAGAGAGGGGGGAGAGAGATGCTGGTCTACTTTGAGAGAGAGAGGGGGTAATGGTTGGCTCCATTGAGAGAGAGAGTGAGAGAGATAGAATCTAGGCTCCTTTGAGAAAAGAGAGATATACAGAGACAGAGAGATGCTATGCTTCGAGAGAGAGAGGGATGCTAGTCTCTTTTGAAAGAGAGAGAGAGTTACATGCTAGTCTCCTTTCACAGAGAGAGAAACAGAGAGAGATGCACAGAGAGAGATGATAGGCTCTTTTGTGAGAGAGAGAGAATGATAATAGGCCACTCTGAGAGAGAGAGAGGGGGGTTGAGAGATTCTAGGTTCCTTAGAGAGTAAGAGAGATATACAGAGACAGAGAGATGCTAGGCTCCTTTGAGAGAGATGCTAGGCTCATTACAGAGAGAGACAGCGGGACAGTGAAGAGAGAGTATCTAGACTAATTTGAGAGAGAGAGAGAAATGCTTGGCTTATTATAGAGAGAGAGACAGACAGAGATGCTATGCAACTCTTAGAGAGAGATTCTAGACTACTGTGAGAAAGAGAGAGAGATGCTAGACACCTTTGAGAGAAAGAGATAGATGCTAGGATCATTTGAGAAAGAGAGAGAGATACTAGACTCATTTGAGAGAGAGAGAGGGAGATACATGCTAGACAACTTAGAGAGAGAGATAGACAGAGAGACACTGAGAGATGATAGGCCCCTTTGTGAGAAGGAGAGATAGAAAGACAGGGAGTTGCTAGGCTCCTTTGGGAGAGACAGAGAGAGAGATGATTGGCTTCTTTGAGAGAGAGAGGGAGAGATATTCTAGGCTACTTTGAGAGAAAGAGAGATATACAGTAACAGAGATATGCTAGGCTCCTTCGAGTGAGAGAGACATGCTCGGCTCCTTTGAATGAGAGAGATAAAGGGATACATGCAAGGCTCCGTTGAGAGACACAGAGAGAGAGTGAGGGATGCTAGGCTCCTTGGAGAGAAAGAGAGAAAAAAGACGGAGATTCTAGTCTCCTTTGAGAAAAAGAGATATAGTTAGACAGAGAGATGGTAAGCTCTTTTGAAAGAGAGAGAGTGTGATGCTAGTCTTCTTAGTGAGAGTGAGAAAGAGAGAGATGCTAGAATCCTTTGAGAGAGAGAGAGAGATGCTAGTCTCCTTTGAAAGAGAGCGAGTGTGATGGTAGGTATCTTATCGAGATGGAGAAAGATAGAGATCCTAGAATCCCTTTAGAGAGAGAGAGAAAGGGATGCTAGTACACTTTGACGGGGAGGGAGGGAGAGGGAGAGACGATTTACTCCTTGGAGAGAGAAAGAGTGAGAAGGTTGACACTGTTGAGAGCGAGAGAGAGAGAGGGAGAGAAATGCTAAGCTGCTTCGAGACAAAGAGAGAGGGAGAGATAGAGATATGCTAGGCTACTTTGAGAGAGAGGGAGGGAGAGATATGCTAGGCTCCTTAGAGAGAGAAAGCGGGATAGATTTGCTAGGCTTCTTTGAGAGAGAGAGAGAGAGCCCGGGAGAGACAGAGAGAGAGATGCTAGGCTCCTTTTAGAGAAAGAAAGATATAGAGAGACAGAGAGACTCCAGGCTACTTTGATAGAGAGAGTGATGCTAGACTCCTTTGAAAGAGAGACAGAGAGAGATACATGCTAGGTTCCGTTGCGAGAGAGAGAGACAGACAGAGAGAGATGAAAGACTCGTTAGAGAGAGGGAGAGAGAGTGAGGGATGCTCGGCGCTTTTGAGAGAAAGAGGGAGATAGAAAGACAGGGAGATTGTAGGCTCCTTTGAGAGAGAGAGAGAGAGAGAGAGAGATGCAAATCTTCTTGAGAGAGAGGAAGAGAGAGAGATGCTTGGCTCCATTGAGAGAGAGAGATGCTGAGCTCCTTTGAGAGACAGAGAGAGAGAGATGCTACTCTACTTTGAGAGTGAGAGACATAGGGATGCTAGACTCCTTTCAGAGAGAGAGAGTTGTATATGCAAGGATTCTTTGAGAGAGGCAGAGTGAGGGAGAGTGATTCTAGTCTCCTTTGAGAGAAAGAGAGAAAGGTAGAAAGAGAGATGCTGGGCAGATTTGAAAGAGAAAGAGTGTGATGCAAGGTCTCTTACGGAGACAGAGAAAGTGAGATGCTAATATCCTTTGATATATATATATGTATATATATGTATATATACTATACTTCTTTGAGAGAGAAAGAGAGAGAGGGAGAGAGATGCTATTCTACTTTAAGAGAGAGAGAGAGAGGGCTGGTAGGCTCCTTTGAGATAGAGATAGAGAGAAATGGTAGGCTTCTTTGAGAGAGAGAGTGAGAGATAGAGTGTCTAGTCTGATTTGGGAGGAAGAGAGAAATGTAGACGGATAGATATTAGGCTCCTTTGAAAGACAGACAGTGTGATGCTAGGCTTCTTAGGGAGAGAGAGAAAGAGAGCGATGCTAGAATCCTTTGAGAGAGAGAGAGAGAGATGCTAGGCTTCTTTGAGAGAGAGAGAGTCAGAGTGAGACAGAGAGATAGAGTTTCTAAGTTCCTTTGAGAGAGTGAGAGCAATACACGCTGGCTCCTTGAGAGAGAGATAAACAGAGAGACAGAGAGAGAGGGAGAGAGAAGATAGGCTCCTTAGAGAGAGAGAGAGGTTGAGGGATGCTAGGCTCCTTTGAGAGAAATAGAGAGAGATAGAAAGACTGAGATTCTAGTCTATTTGAGAGAAAGAGGGAGAGATAGAGAGATGTTATGCTCCTTTGAAAGAGGGAGAGTGTGGTGCTAGGCTTCTTAGGGAGAGAGAGAATTTGAGAGGTGCTAGAATCTTAGAGAGAGAGAGAGAGAGAGAGAGATGCTAGGCTTCTCTGAGAGAGAGACAGAGTGAGACAGAGAGATAGAGATTCTGGGTTCCTTTGAGAGAGAGAGAGCAATACATGCTGGCTCTTTGAGAGAGAGATAAACAGAGAGAGACAGAGAGGATATAGGCTCCTTTGAGAGAGACATGCTAGGATTCTTTGAGAGAATTAAGTAAAGAGAAAAAGTATGCAATTATACTGACTTTTATAATTACCTATAGAAGTACATTTCCCTGTGTTTTCTGTTTGTTTGGATTCAGATAGCTGTCTCATTTAATTTAATTATTCAGTCTGAAGAAATTCCTGTAGCATTTATATTCCTTGTGTAGTTGTAATTCACATGTCATACAATTCATCCCCTTAAAATACACAATAGAGTGGTGGCTGGTATATTCGCAGAGCTGTGCCACCATTGCTACCATCAATTTTCAGATATTTTCATTATGACACAAGGGTGAACTGTCCCTAGCCGTAGGTAATCACGAATCTACTTTCTGTCCTGTAGGCTCGGATCTTCTGGACATTTCCTATAAGTGAGAATCATACAATGTGTGAATCTTTGTGTTTTCCTCCAGTTAGCATGAAAACTTAGGGTTTCACCCATGTTGTGTGTATCAGAACTTCATATTTCTCATGGCTGAATAATTCTCTCCCTTTAATGTTCCTTGTAAGACATGTCAGCTAGCAACAAGTTTCCTCAGTTTTTATTTACCTAAGGATGTCTTTTTTCACCTTCATCTGTGAAAGGTAATTTGCTGGATATAAGATTCTTGTTTGAGTTTTTACTTCCAGCAATGAGAACATGTTGTCCCCACTGCCTTCCAACTGCTATCATGTCTGATGAGAAGTCAGCTGTTAAGCTTACTGGAGTGTACATGTATATCACGTTATTTTTCTCTTTTTTGCCTATAAGATCTTTATCTTTGGCTTTTGGTATTTTGCCTATGATGTGCCCAGATGGAGTGCTCTTTGTGTGTATGCTACTTGGAATTTATAGAGTTTCTTGGATGTATGTATTGCTTTTTGGTCACATTTTGGGAATTTTCTGCCATTAAATACTTTAAATATTTTTCTGTTCCTTTCTCCAATCCTGCTTGTATTCGCAATGCACGTGTGGCTGCACTTATTGATGCCCCACATTTCTCTGTGGCTCTTCGTTTTGCTTCACTCATTAATTTTTCTCTCTGTTCTGCAAAATCCATAGTCTCCATGGATCTCGCTTTAAGTTGGCTGCTGGTTACTTCTGCCAGCTCAAATCTACATTTTGGTTATGGTTCTTAACTCCAAGATTTCCATTTGGTTCTAAAAAAATACAATTTCTACCTCTCAATAGTATTCTCTCTTTGATGAGCTTTTTTCACTGTACCTTCCTTTAGCTCTTTACGTATGAGAGCTGTGAGGAAAGGTACCCACTTTGTCCCTGCCTGCACCTCCCAGGAGTAGAGCACTCCAAGTAGAGCTTCTGATACACAGTGCATGGGTTTGGTAGGTAAGGTTACAAGTCATGCCTCAGATGCCACAAACTCACTATTCTTACCGACAAATACTCAGTTGTCCTGAATGAATATTTCTTAAAATGCTGTATACCTTTAGGATAACTTCTAGAGACTATAACGGCCTTAAAAATAATTTTTACCTATTACTTTGTTGATTTACAATTTGTCTTTCTAGAAGTCCCAGTCCTCTTCCACATGATTTTTAAACAATATTTGTTGTGGCTAGAAGAGTTAACATAAGACCTACCGTCTACCAGATGTTTTTTTTAGTGTTTAATGTAGTATTGTTGGCAGTGCCGTACAGCAGATCTCCAGAGTTTATTCATCTTCCTTAACTGAGACTTTACACTCCTTGTTTAGTAAATCCGCAATTCCCATGACCCTAACCCTGGCCAACACCATTCCACCATTTGGTTAGATGAATTTGACTACTTTAGATACTACATGTTAAGTGTATTCATGCAGTATTTCTCTTTCTGTGACTGGCTTGTTTCATTTAATGTTCTCAAGGGGTTCATCCATGTTGTTGCATATTGCAAAATTTCCTTTTCTCAAGGATAAATTGGATTCCATTGTATGTATAAACCACATATTCTTTCCCCATTCATATGTCGATGGGCATCTTGGTTGTTACCACCTCTTAGCTATTCAGAATCACGTTGCAGTGAACAATGGAGTGCAGGTGTCTCGTTGAGAGCCCGATTTTAGTGCTTTTGGGTCAATACCCACAAGTGTGGTTGCTGGATCATACGGTAGTTCTGCTGTTAGTGTTCTGAGGGAGCTCCCGTCCTTGCAAGCTTGGAAACCCTGCTTTCAGCTGCTCTACAAAAGCAGGTAAAAGGGGATCCTGCATCACTTCCAGTCAGTGTTCTTGATGCTTTCTGTTGTGCGTTTTCTAGATCAACTGGATGACTCTTCTGGCAGCTATGTTATCAAGGATGACACCAAGCCCCACATTCGAATGTGAGTTTGAACAGACTTAGAACCTGGGCGTCCAACCAAAGTGTGGATATTTTTACCCTCCTTGTGTTCCCCCATAGCTCCTTCCTCACAGGGGCTTTAGCTCCACTCTGGGGAGAAGTGGTAGATTTCTCTGGGTGTATGTGGGAAGCTTTTCCAATATTCCTTCTATCTGGACATCCCATAGATGGTCCCATGGGGACATATTCCCAGGAACCTGGGATAATAGGTAAAGTGAGAGAGATAGAAATACAGGGAGATTATAGTCTCCTTTGAGAGAAAGAGAGAGAGAGAGATGTTAGGATCCTTTGAAAGAGGGAGAGTGTGAGTCTAGGCTTCGTAGGGAGAGAGATAAAGGGTGAGATGCTAGAATCCTTGGAGAGAGAGAGAGATATGCTAGGCTTCTTTGAGAGAGAGAGGGGGTAGAGAGATGCTGGTCTACTTTGAGAGAGAGAGGGTGTAATGGTTGGCTCCTTTGAGAGAGAGAGTGAGAGAGAGAGAATCTAGGCTCCTTTGAGAAAAGAGAGATATACAGAGACAGAGAGATGCTATGCTTCGAGAGAGAGAGGGATGCTAGTCTCTTTTGAAAGAGAGAGAGAGTTACATGCTAGTCTCCTTTCACAGAGAGAGAAACAGAGAGAGATGCACAGAGAGAGATGATAGGTTCTTTTGTGAGAGAGAGAGAGGGATAATAGGCCACTCTGAGAGAGAGAGAGGGGGGTTGAGAGATTCTAGGTTCCTTAGAGAGTAAGAGAGATATACAGAGACAGAGAGATGCTAGGCTCCTTTGAGAGAGATGCTAGGCTCATTACAGAGAGAGACAGCGGGACAGTGAAGAGAGAGTATCTAGACTAATTTGAGAGAGAGAGAGAAATGCTTGGCTTATTATAGAGAGAGAGACAGACAGAGATGCTATGCAACTCTTAGAGAGAGATTCTAGACTACTGTGAGAAAGAGAGAGAGATGCTAGACACCTTTGAGAGAAAGAGATAGATGCTAGGATCATTTGAGAAAGAGAGAGAGATACTAGACTCATTTGAGAGAGAGAGAGGGAGATACATGCTAGACAACTTAGAGAGAGAGATAGACAGAGAGACACTGAGAGATGATAGGCCCCTTTGTGAGAAGGAGAGATAGAAAGACAGGGAGTTGCTAGGCTCCTTTGGGAGAGACAGAGAGAGAGATGATTGGCTTCTTTGAGAGAGAGAGGGAGAGATATTCTAGGCTACTTTGAGAGAAAGAGAGATATACAGTAACAGAGATATGCTAGGCTCCTTCGAGTGAGAGAGACATGCTCGGCTCCTTTGAATGAGAGAGATAAAGGGATACATGCAAGGCTCCGTTGAGAGACACAGAGAGAGAGTGAGGGATGCTAGGCTCCTTGGAGAGAAAGAGAGAAAAAAGACGGAGATTCTAGTCTCCTTTGAGAAAAAGAGATATAGTTAGACAGAGAGATGGTAAGCTCTTTTGAAAGAGAGAGAGTGTGATGCTAGTCTTCTTAGTGAGAGTGAGAAAGAGAGAGATGCTAGAATCCTTTGAGAGAGAGAGAGAGATGCTAGTCTCCTTTGAAAGAGAGCGAGTGTGATGGTAGGTATCTTATCGAGATGGAGAAAGATAGAGATCCTAGAATCCCTTTAGAGAGAGAGAGAAAGGGATGCTAGTACACTTTGACGGGGAGGGAGGGAGAGGGAGAGACGATTTACTCCTTGGAGAGAGAAAGAGTGAGAAGGTTGACACTGTTGAGAGCGAGAGAGAGAGAGGGAGAGAAATGCTAAGCTGCTTCGAGACAAAGAGAGAGGGAGAGATAGAGATATGCTAGGCTACTTTGAGAGAGAGGGAGGGAGAGATATGCTAGGCTCCTTAGAGAGAGAAAGCGGGATAGATTTGCTAGGCTTCTTTGAGAGAGAGAGAGAGAGCCCGGGAGAGACAGAGAGAGAGATGCTAGGCTCCTTTTAGAGAAAGAAAGATATAGAGAGACAGAGAGACTCCAGGCTACTTTGATAGAGAGAGTGATGCTAGACTCCTTTGAAAGAGAGACAGAGAGAGATACATGCTAGGTTCCGTTGCGAGAGAGAGAGACAGACAGAGAGAGATGAAAGACTCGTTAGAGAGAGGGAGAGAGAGTGAGGGATGCTCGGCGATTTGAGAGAAAGAGGGAGATAGAAAGACAGGGAGATTGTAGGCTCCTTTGAGAGAGAGAGAGAGAGAGAGAGATGCAAATCTTCTTGAGAGAGAGGAAGAGAGAGAGATGCTTGGCTCCATTGAGAGAGAGAGATGCTGAGCTCCTTTGAGAGACAGAGAGAGAGAGATGCTACTCTACTTTGAGAGTGAGAGACATAGGGATGCTAGACTCCTTTCAGAGAGAGAGAGTTGTATATGCAAGGATTCTTTGAGAGAGGCAGAGTGAGGGAGAGTGATTCTAGTCTCCTTTGAGAGAAAGAGAGAAAGGTAGAAAGAGAGATGCTGGGCAGATTTGAAAGAGAAAGAGTGTGATGCAAGGTCTCTTACGGAGACAGAGAAAGTGAGATGCTAATATCCTTTGATATATATATATGTATATATATGTATATATACTATACTTCTTTGAGAGAGAAAGAGAGAGAGGGAGAGAGATGCTATTCTACTTTAAGAGAGAGAGAGAGAGGGCTGGTAGGCTCCTTTGAGATAGAGATAGAGAGAAATGGTAGGCTTCTTTGAGAGAGAGAGTGAGAGATAGAGTGTCTAGTCTGATTTGGGAGGAAGAGAGAAATGTAGACGGATAGATATTAGGCTCCTTTGAAAGACAGACAGTGTGATGCTAGGCTTCTTAGGGAGAGAGAGAAAGAGAGCGATGCTAGAATCCTTTGAGAGAGAGAGAGAGAGATGCTAGGCTTCTTTGAGAGAGAGAGAGTCAGAGTGAGACAGAGAGATAGAGATTCTAAGTTCCTTTGAGAGAGTGAGAGCAATACACGCTGGCTCCTTGAGAGAGAGATAAACAGAGAGACAGAGAGAGAGGGAGAGAGAAGATAGGCTCCTTAGAGAGAGAGAGAGGTTGAGGGATGCTAGGCTCCTTTGAGAGAAATAGAGAGAGATAGAAAGACTGAGATTCTAGTCTATTTGAGAGAAAGAGGGAGAGATAGAGAGATGTTATGCTCCTTTGAAAGAGGGAGAGTGTGGTGCTAGGCTTCTTAGGGAGAGAGAGAATTTGAGAGGTGCTAGAATCTTAGAGAGAGAGAGAGAGAGAGAGATGCTAGGCTTCTCTGAGAGAGAGACAGAGTGAGACAGAGAGATAGAGATTCTGGGTTCCTTTGAGAGAGAGAGAGCAATACATGCTGGCTCTTTGAGAGAGAGATAAACAGAGAGAGACAGAGAGGATATAGGCTCCTTTGAGAGAGACATGCTAGGATTCTTTGAGAGAATTAAGTAAAGAGAAAAAGTATGCAATTATACTGACTTTTATAATTACCTATAGAAGTACATTTCCCTGTGTTTTCTGTTTGTTTGGATTCAGATAGCTGTCTCATTTAATTTAATTATTCAGTCTGAAGAAATTCCTGTAGCATTTATATTCCTTGTGTAGTTGTAATTCACATGTCATACAATTCATCCCCTTAAAATACACAATAGAGTGGTGGCTGGTATATTCGCAGAGCTGTGCCACCATTGCTACCATCAATTTTCAGATATTTTCATTATGACACAAGGGAGAACTGTCCCTAGCCGTAGGTAATCACGAATCTACTTTCTGTCCTGTAGGCTCGGCTCTTCTGGACATTTCCTATAAGTGAGAATCATACAATGTGTGAATCTTTGTGTTTTCCTCCAGTTAGCATGAAAACTTAGGGTTTCACCCATGTTGTGTGTATCAGAACTTCATATTTCTCATGGCTGAATAATTCTCTCCCTTTAATGTTCCTTGTAAGACATGTCAGCTAGCAACAAGTTTCCTCAGTTTTTATTTACCTAAGGATGTCTTTTTTCACCTTCATCTGTGAAAGGTAATTTGCTGGATATAAGATTCTTGTTTGAGTTTTTACTTCCAGCAATGAGAACATGTTGTCCCCACTGCCTTCCAACTGCTATCATGTCTGATGAGAAGTCAGCTGTTAAGCTTACTGGAGTGTACATGTATATCACTTTATTTTTCTCTTTTTGCCTATAAGATCTTTATCTTTGGCTTTCGGTATTTTGCCTATGATGTGCCCAGATGGAGTGCTCTTTGTGTGTATGCTACTTGGAATTTATAGAGTTTCTTGGATGTATGTATTGCTTTTTGGTCACATTTTGGGAATTTTCTGCCATTAAATACTTTAAATATTTTTCTGTTCCTTTCTCCAATCCTGCTTGTATTCGCATTGCACGTGTGGCTGCACTTATTGATGCCCCACATTTCTCTGTGGCTCTTCGTTTTGCTTCACTCATTAATTTTTCTCTCTGTTCTGCAAAATCCATAGTCTCCATGGATCTCGCTTTAAGTTGGCTGCTGGTTACTCCTGCCAGCTCAAATCTACATTTTGGTTATGGTTCTTAACTCCAAGATTTCCATTTGGTTCTAAAAAAATACAATTTCTACCTCTCAATAGTATTCTCTCTTTGATGAGCTTTTTTCACTGTACCTTCCTTTAGCTCTTTACGTATGAGAGCTGTGAGGAAAGGTACCCACTTTGTCCCTGCCTGCACCTCCCAGGAGTAGAGCACTCCAAGTAGAGCTTCTGATACACAGTGCATGGGTTTGGTAGGTAAGGTTACAAGTCATGCCTCAGATGCCACAAACTCACTATTCTTACCGACAAATACTCAGTTGTCCTGAATGAATATTTCTTAAAATGCTGTATACCTTTAGGATAACTTCTAGAGACTATAACGGCCTTAAAAATAATTTTTACCTATTACTTTGTTGATTTACAATTTGTCTTTCTAGAAGTCCCAGTCCTCTTCCACATGATTTTTAAACAATATTTGTTGTGGCTAGAAGAGTTAACATAAGACCTACCGTCTACCAGATGTTTTTTTTAGTGTTTAATGTAGTATTGTTGGCAGTGCCGTACAGCAGATCTCCAGAGTTTATTCATCTTCCTTAACTGAGACTTTACACTCCTTGTTTAGTAAATCCGCAATTCCCATGACCCTAACCCTGGCCAACACCATTCCACCATTTGGTTAGATGAATTTGACTACTTTAGATACTACATGTTAAGTGTATTCATGCAGTATTTCTCTTTCTGTGACTGGCTTGTTTCATTTAATGTTCTCAAGGGGTTCATCCATGTTGTTGCATATTGCAAAATTTCCTTTTCTCAAGGATAAATTGGATTCCATTGTATGTATAAACCACATATTCTTTCCCCATTCATATGTCGATGGGCATCTTGGTTGTTACCACCTCTTAGCTATTCAGAATCACGTTGCAGTGAACAATGGAGTGCAGGTGTCTCGTTGAGAGCCCGATTTTAGTGCTTTTGGGTCAATACCCACAAGTGTGGTTGCTGGATCATACGGTAGTTCTGCTGTTAGTGTTCTGAGGGAGCTCCCGTCCTTGCAAGCTTGGAAACCCTGCTTTCAGCTGCTCTACAAAAGCAGGTAAAAGGGGATCCTGCATCACTTCCAGTCAGTGTTCTTGATGCTTTCTGTTGTGCGTTTTCTAGATCAACTGGATGACTCTTCTGGCAGCTATGTTATCAAGGATGACACCAAGCCCCACATTCGAATGTGAGTTTGAACAGACTTAGAACCTGGGCGTCCAACCAAAGTGTGGATATTTTTACCCTCCTTGTGTTCCCCCATAGCTCCTTCCTCACAGGGGCTTTAGCTCCACTCTGGGGAGAAGTGGTAGATTTCTCTGGGTGTATGTGGGAAGCTTTTCCAATATTCCTTCTATCTGGACATCCCATAGATGGTCCCATGGGGACATATTCCCAGGAACCTGGGATAATAGGTAAAGTGAGAGAGATAGAAATACAGGGAGATTATAGTCTCCTTTGAGAGAAAGAGAGAGAGAGAGATGTTAGGCTCCTTTGAAAGAGGGAGAGTGTGAGTCTAGGCTTCGTAGGGAGAGAGATAAAGGGTGAGATGCTAGAATCCTTGGAGAGAGAGAGAGATATGCTAGGCTTCTTTGAGAGAGAGAGGGGGTAGAGAGATGCTGGTCTACTTTGAGAGAGAGAGGGTGTAATGGTTGGCTCCTTTGAGAGAGAGAGTGAGAGAGAGAGAATCTAGGCTCCTTTGAGAAAAGAGAGATATACAGAGACAGAGAGATGCTATGCTTCGAGAGAGAGAGGGATGCTAGTCTCTTTTGAAAGAGAGAGAGAGTTACATGCTAGTCTCCTTTCACAGAGAGAGAAACAGAGAGAGATGCACAGAGAGAGATGATAGGTTCTTTTGTGAGAGAGAGAGAGGGATAATAGGCCACTCTGAGAGAGAGAGAGGGGGTTGAGAGATTCTAGGTTCCTTAGAGAGTAAGAGAGATATACAGAGACAGAGAGATGCTAGGCTCCTTTGAGAGAGATGCTAGGCTCATTACAGAGAGAGACAGCAGGACAGTGAAGAGAGAGTATCTAGACTAATTTGAGAGAGAGAGAGAAATGCTTGGCTTATTATAGAGAGAGAGACAGACAGAGATGCTATGCAACTCTTAGAGAGAGATTCTAGACTACTGTGAGAAAGAGAGAGAGATGCTAGACACCTTTGAGAGAAAGAGATAGATGCTAGGATCATTTGAGAAAGAGAGAGAGATACTAGACTCATTTGAGAGAGAGAGAGGGAGATACATGCTAGACAACTTAGAGAGAGAGATAGACAGAGAGACACTGAGAGATGATAGGCCCCTTTGTGAGAAGGAGAGATAGAAAGACAGGGAGTTGCTAGGCTCCTTTGGGAGAGACAGAGAGAGAGATGATTGGCTTCTTTGAGAGAGAGAGGGAGAGATATTCTAGGCTACTTTGAGAGAAAGAGAGATATACAGTAACAGAGATATGCTAGGCTCCTTCGAGTGAGAGAGACATGCTCGGCTCCTTTGAATGAGAGAGATAAAGGGATACATGCAAGGCTCCGTTGAGAGACACAGAGAGAGAGTGAGGGATGCTAGGCTCCTTGGAGAGAAAGAGAGAAAAAAGACGGAGATTCTAGTCTCCTTTGAGAAAAAGAGATATAGTTAGACAGAGAGATGGTAAGCTCTTTTGAAAGAGAGAGAGTGTGATGCTAGTCTTCTTAGTGAGAGTGAGAAAGAGAGAGATGCTAGAATCCTTTGAGAGAGAGAGAGAGATGCTAGTCTCCTTTGAAAGAGAGCGAGTGTGATGGTAGGTATCTTATCGAGATGGAGAAAGATAGAGATCCTAGAATCCCTTTAGAGAGAGAGAGAAAGGGATGCTAGTACACTTTGACGGGGAGGGAGGGAGAGGGAGAGACGATTTACTCCTTGGAGAGAGAAAGAGTGAGAAGGTTGACACTGTTGAGAGCGAGAGAGAGAGAGGGAGAGAAATGCTAAGCTGCTTCGAGACAAAGAGAGAGGGAGAGATAGAGATATGCTAGGCTACTTTGAGAGAGAGGGAGGGAGAGATATGCTAGGCTCCTTAGAGAGAGAAAGCGGGATAGATTTGCTAGGCTTCTTTGAGAGAGAGAGAGAGAGCCCGGGAGAGACAGAGAGAGAGATGCTAGGCTCCTTTTAGAGAAAGAAAGATATAGAGAGACAGAGAGACTCCAGGCTACTTTGATAGAGAGAGTGATGCTAGACTCCTTTGAAAGAGAGACAGAGAGAGATACATGCTAGGTTCCGTTGCGAGAGAGAGAGACAGACAGAGAGAGATGAAAGACTCGTTAGAGAGAGGGAGAGAGAGTGAGGGATGCTCGGCGATTTGAGAGAAAGAGGGAGATAGAAAGACAGGGAGATTGTAGGCTCCTTTGAGAGAGAGAGAGAGAGAGAGAGATGCAAATCTTCTTGAGAGAGAGGAAGAGAGAGAGATGCTTGGCTCCATTGAGAGAGAGAGATGCTGAGCTCCTTTGAGAGACAGAGAGAGAGAGATGCTACTCTACTTTGAGAGTGAGAGACATAGGGATGCTAGACTCCTTTCAGAGAGAGAGAGTTGTATATGCAAGGATTCTTTGAGAGAGGCAGAGTGAGGGAGAGTGATTCTAGTCTCCTTTGAGAGAAAGAGAGAAAGGTAGAAAGAGAGATGCTGGGCAGATTTGAAAGAGAAAGAGTGTGATGCAAGGTCTCTTACGGAGACAGAGAAAGTGAGATGCTAATATCCTTTGATATATATATATGTATATATATGTATATATACTATACTTCTTTGAGAGAGAAAGAGAGAGAGGGAGAGAGATGCTATTCTACTTTAAGAGAGAGAGAGAGAGGGCTGGTAGGCTCCTTTGAGATAGAGATAGAGAGAAATGGTAGGCTTCTTTGAGAGAGAGAGTGAGAGATAGAGTGTCTAGTCTGATTTGGGAGGAAGAGAGAAATGTAGACGGATAGATATTAGGCTCCTTTGAAAGACAGACAGTGTGATGCTAGGCTTCTTAGGGAGAGAGAGAAAGAGAGCGATGCTAGAATCCTTTGAGAGAGAGAGAGAGAGATGCTAGGCTTCTTTGAGAGAGAGAGAGTCAGAGTGAGACAGAGAGATAGAGATTCTAAGTTCCTTTGAGAGAGTGAGAGCAATACACGCTGGCTCCTTGAGAGAGAGATAAACAGAGAGACAGAGAGAGAGGGAGAGAGAAGATAGGCTCCTTAGAGAGAGAGAGAGGTTGAGGGATGCTAGGCTCCTTTGAGAGAAATAGAGAGAGATAGAAAGACTGAGATTCTAGTCTGTTTGAGAGAAAGAGGGAGAGATAGAGAGATGTTATGCTCCTTTGAAAGAGGGAGAGTGTGGTGCTAGGCTTCTTAGGGAGAGAGAGAATTTGAGAGGTGCTAGAATCTTAGAGAGAGAGAGAGAGAGAGAGATGCTAGGCTTCTCTGAGAGAGAGACAGAGTGAGACAGAGAGATAGAGATTCTGGGTTCCTTTGAGAGAGAGAGAGCAATACATGCTGGCTCTTTGAGAGAGAGATAAACAGAGAGAGACAGAGAGGATATAGGCTCCTTTGAGAGAGACATGCTAGGATTCTTTGAGAGAATTAAGTAAAGAGAAAAAGTATGCAATTATACTGACTTTTATAATTACCTATAGAAGTACATTTCCCTGTGTTTTCTGTTTGTTTGGATTCAGATAGCTGTCTCATTTAATTTAATTATTCAGTCTGAAGAAATTCCTGTAGCATTTATATTCCTTGTGTAGTTGTAATTCACATGTCATACAATTCATCCCCTTAAAATACACAATAGAGTGGTGGCTGGTATATTCGCAGAGCTGTGCCACCATTGCTACCATCAATTTTCAGATATTTTCATTATGACACAAGGGAGAACTGTCCCTAGCCGTAGGTAATCACGAATCTACTTTCTGTCCTGTAGGCTCGGCTCTTCTGGACATTTCCTATAAGTGAGAATCATACAATGTGTGAATCTTTGTGTTTTCCTCCAGTTAGCATGAAAACTTAGGGTTTCACCCATGTTGTGTGTATCAGAACTTCATATTTCTCATGGCTGAATAATTCTCTCCCTTTAATGTTCCTTGTAAGACATGTCAGCTAGCAACAAGTTTCCTCAGTTTTTATTTACCTAAGGATGTCTTTTTTCACCTTCATCTGTGAAAGGTAATTTGCTGGATATAAGATTCTTGTTTGAGTTTTTACTTCCAGCAATGAGAACATGTTGTCCCCACTGCCTTCCAACTGCTATCATGTCTGATGAGAAGTCAGCTGTTAAGCTTACTGGAGTGTACATGTATATCACTTTATTTTTCTCTTTTTGCCTATAAGATCTTTATCTTTGGCTTTCGGTATTTTGCCTATGATGTGCCCAGATGGAGTGCTCTTTCTGTGTATGCTACTTGGAATTTATAGAGTTTCTTGGATGTATGTATTGCTTTTTGGTCACATTTTGGGAATTTTCTGCCATTAAATACTTTAAATATTTTTCTGTTCCTTTCTCCAATCCTGCTTGTATTCGCATTGCACGTGTGGCTGCACTTATTGATGCCCCACATTTCTCTGTGGCTCTTCGTTTTGCTTCACTCATTAATTTTTCTCTCTGTTCTGCAAAATCCATAGTCTCCATGGATCTCGCTTTAAGTTGGCTGCTGGTTACTCCTGCCAGCTCAAATCTACATTTTGGTTATGGTTCTTAACTCCAAGATTTCCATTTGGTTCTAAAAAAATACAATTTCTACCTCTCAATAGTATTCTCTCTTTGATGAGCTTTTTTCACTGTACCTTCCTTTAGCTCTTTACGTATGAGAGCTGTGAGGAAAGGTACCCACTTTGTCCCTGCCTGCACCTCCCAGGAGTAGAGCACTCCAAGTAGAGCTTCTGATACACAGTGCATGGGTTTGGTAGGTAAGGTTACAAGTCATGCCTCAGATGCCACAAACTCACTATTCTTACCGACAAATACTCAGTTGTCCTGAATGAATATTTCTTAAAATGCTGTATACCTTTAGGATAACTTCTAGAGACTATAACGGCCTTAAAAATAATTTTTACCTATTACTTTGTTGATTTACAATTTGTCTTTCTAGAAGTCCCAGTCCTCTTCCACATGATTTTTAAACAATATTTGTTGTGGCTAGAAGAGTTAACATAAGACCTACCGTCTACCAGATGTTTTTTTTAGTGTTTAATGTAGTATTGTTGGCAGTGCCGTACAGCAGATCTCCAGAGTTTATTCATCTTCCTTAACTGAGACTTTACACTCCTTGTTTAGTAAATCCGCAATTCCCATGACCCTAACCCTGGCCAACACCATTCCACCATTTGGTTATATGAATTTGACTACTTTAGATACTACATGTTAAGTGTATTCATGCAGTATTTCTCTTTCTGTGACTGGCTTGTTTCATTTAATGTTCTCAAGGGGTTCATCCATGTTGTTGCATATTGCAAAATTTCCTTTTCTCAAGGATAAATTGGATTCCATTGTATGTATAAACCACATATTCTTTCCCCATTCATATGTCGATGGGCATCTTGGTTGTTACCACCTCTTAGCTATTCAGAATCACGTTGCAGTGAACAATGGAGTGCAGGTGTCTCGTTGAGAGCCCGATTTTAGTCCTTTTGGGTCAATACCCACAAGTGTGGTTGCTGGATCATACGGTAGTTCTGCTGTTAGTGTTCTGAGGGAGCTCCCGTCCTTGCAAGCTTGGAAACCCTGCTTTCAGCTGCTCTACAAAAGCAGGTAAAAGGGGATCCTGCATCACTTCCAGTCAGTGTTCTTGATGCTTTCTGTTGTGCGTTTTCTAGATCAACTGGATGACTCTTCTGGCAGCTATGTTATCAAGGATGACACCAAGCCCCACATTCGAATGTGAGTTTGAACAGACTTAGAACCTGGGCGTCCAACCAAAGTGTGGATATTTTTACCCTCCTTCTGTTCCCCCATAGCTCCTTCCTCACAGGGGCTTTAGCTCCACTCTGGGGAGAAGTGGTAGATTTCTCTGGGTATATGTGGGAAGCTTTTCCAATATTCCTTCTATCTGGACATCCCATAGATGGTCCCATGGGGACATATTCCCAGGAACCTGGGATAATAGGTAAAGTGAGAGAGATAGAAATACAGGGAGATTATAGTCTCCTTTGAGAGAAAGAGAGAGAGAGAGATGTTAGGCTCCTTTGAAAGAGGGAGAGTGTGAGTCTAGGCTTCGTAGGGAGAGAGATAAAGGGTGAGATGCTAGAATCCTTGGAGAGAGAGAGAGATATGCTAGGCTTCTTTGAGAGAGAGAGGGGGGAGAGAGATGCTGGTCTACTTTGAGAGAGAGAGGGGGTAATGGTTGGCTCCTTTGAGAGAGAGAGTGAGAGAGAGAGAATCTAGGCTCCTTTGAGAAAAGAGAGATATACAGAGACAGAGAGATGCTATGCTTCGAGAGAGAGAGGGATGCTAGTCTCTTTTGAAAGAGAGAGAGAGTTACATGCTAGTCTCCTTTCACAGAGAGAGAAACAGAGAGAGATGCACAGAGAGAGATGATAGGCTCTTTTGTGAGAGAGAGAGAGGGATAATAGGCCACTCTGAGAGAGAGAGAGGGGGGTTGAGAGATTCTAGGTTCCTTAGAGAGTAAGAGAGATATACAGAGACAGAGAGATGCTAGGCTCCTTTGAGAGAGATGCTAGGCTCATTACAGAGAGAGACAGCGGGACAGTGAAGAGAGAGTATCTAGACTAATTTGAGAGAGAGAGAGAAAAGCTTGGCTTATTATAGAGAGAGAGACAGACAGAGATGCTATGCAACTCTTAGAGAGAGATTCTAGACTACTGTGAGAAAGAGAGAGAGATGCTAGACACCTTTGAGAGAAAGAGATAGATGCTAGGATCATTTGAGAAAGAGAGAGAGATACTAGACTCATTTGAGAGAGAGAGAGGGAGATACATGCTAGACAACTTAGAGAGAGAGATAGACAGAGAGACACTGAGAGATGATAGGCCCCTTTGTGAGAAGGAGAGATAGAAAGACAGGGAGTTGCTAGGCTCCTTTGGGAGAGACAGAGAGAGAGATGATTGGCTTCTTTGAGAGAGAGAGGGAGAGATATTCTAGGCTACTTTGAGAGAAAGAGAGATATACAGTAACAGAGATATGCTAGGCTCCTTCGATTGAGAGAGACATGCTCGGCTCCTTTGAATGAGAGAGATAAAGGGATACATGCAAGGCTCCGTTGAGAGACACAGAGAGAGAGTGAGGGATGCTAGGCTCCTTGGAGAGAAAGAGAGAAAAAAGACGGAGATTCTAGTCTCCTTTGAGAAAAAGAGATATAGTTAGACAGAGAGATGGTAAGCTCTTTTGAAAGAGAGAGAGTGTGATGCTAGTCTTCTTAGTGAGAGTGAGAAAGAGAGAGATGCTAGAATCCTTTGAGAGAGAGAGAGAGATGCTAGTCTCCTTTGAAAGAGAGCGAGTGTGATGGTAGGTATCTTATCGAGATGGAGAAAGATAGAGATCCTAGAATCCCTTTAGAGAGAGAGAGAAAGGGATGCTAGTACACTTTGACGGGGAGGGAGGGAGAGGGAGAGACGATTTACTCCTTGGAGAGAGAAAGAGTGAGAAGGTTGACACTGTTGAGAGCGAGAGAGAGAGAGGGAGAGAAATGCTAAGCTGCTTCGAGACAAAGAGAGAGGGAGAGATAGAGATATGCTAGGCTACTTTGAGAGAGAGGGAGGGAGAGATATGCTAGGCTCCTTAGAGAGAGAAAGCGGGATAGATTTGCTAGGCTTCTTTGAGAGAGAGAGAGAGAGCCCGGGAGAGACAGAGAGAGAGATGCTAGGCTCCTATTAGAGAAAGAAAGATATAGAGAGACAGAGAGACTCCAGGCTACTTTGATAGAGAGAGTGATGCTAGACTCCTTTGAAAGAGAGACAGAGAGAGATACATGCTAGGTTCCGTTGCGAGAGAGAGAGACAGACAGAGAGAGATGAAAGACTCGTTAGAGAGAGGGAGAGAGAGTGAGGGATGCTCGGCGCTTTTGAGAGAAAGAGGGAGATAGAAAGACAGGGAGATTGTAGGCTCCTTTGAGAGAGAGAGAGAGAGAGAGATGCAAATCTTCTTGAGAGAGAGGAAGAGAGAGAGATGCTTGGCTCCATTGAGAGAGAGAGATGCTGAGCTCCTTTGAGAGACAGAGAGAGAGATGCTACTCTACTTTGAGAGTGAGAGACATAGGGATGCTAGACTCCTTTCAGAGAGAGAGAGTTGTATATGCAAGGATTCTTTGAGAGAGGCAGAGTGAGGGAGAGTGATTCTAGTCTCCTTTGAGAGAAAGAGAGAAAGGTAGAAAGAGAGATGCTGGGCAGATTTGAAAGAGAAAGAGTGTGATGCAAGGTCTCTTACGGAGACAGAGAAAGTGAGATGCTAATATCCTTTGATATATATATATGTATATATATGTATATATACTATACTTCTTTGAGAGAGACAGAAAGAGAGGGAGAGAGATGCTATTCTACTTTAAGAGAGAGAGAGAGAGGGCTGGTAGGCTCCTTTGAGATAGAGATAGAGAGAAATGGTAGGCTTCTTTGAGAGAGAGAGTGAGAGAGAGAGTGTCTAGTCTGATTTGGGAGGAAGAGAGAAATGTAGACGAATAGATATTAGGCTCCTTTGAAAGACAGACAGTGTGATGCAAGGCTTCTTAGGGAGAGAGAGGAAGAGAGCGATGCTAGAATCCTTTGAGAGAGAGAGAGAGAGATGCTAGGCTTCTTTGAGAGAGAGAGAGTCAGAGTGAGACAGAGAGATAGAGATTCTAAGTTCCTTTGAGAGAGTGAGAGCAATACACGCTGGCTCCTTGAGAGAGAGATAAACAGAGAGACAGAGAGAGAGGGAGAGAGAAGATAGGCTCCTTAGAGAGAGAGAGAGGTTGAGGGATGCTAGGCTCCTTTGAGAGAAATAGAGAGAGATAGAAAGACTGAGATTCTAGTCTATTTGAGAGAAAGAGGGAGAGATAGAGAGATGTTATGCTCCTTTGAAAGAGGGAGAGTGTGGTGCTAGGCTTCTTAGGGAGAGAGAGAATTTGAGAGGTGCTAGAATCTCAGTGAGAGAGAGAGAGAGAGAGAGATGCTAGGCTTCTCTGAGAGAGAGACAGAGTGAGACAGAGAGATAGAGATTCTGGGTTCCTTTGAGAGAGAGAGAGCAATACATGCTGGCTCTTTGAGAGAGAGATAAACAGAGAGAGACAGAGAGGATATAGGCTCCTTTGAGAGAGACATGCTAGGATTCTTTGAGAGAATTAAGTAAAGAGAAAAAGTATGCAATTATACTGACTTTTATAATTACCTATAGAAGTACATTTCCCTGTGTTTTCTGTTTGTTTGGATTCAGATAGCTGTCTCATTTAATTTAATTATTCAGTCTGAAGAAATTCCTGTAGCATTTATATTCCTTGTGTAGTTGTAATTCACATGTCATACAGTTCATCCCCTTAAAATACACAATAGAGTGGTGGCTGGTATATTCGCAGAGCTGTGCCACCATTGCTACCATCAATTTTCAGATATTTTCATTATGACACAAGGGAGAACTGCCCCTAGCCGTAGGTAATCACGAATCTACTTTCTGTCCTGTAGGCTCGGCTCTTCTGGACATTTCCTATAAGTGAGAATCATACAATGTGTGAATCTTTGTGTTTTCCTCCAGTTAGCATGAAAACTTAGGGTTTCACCCATGTTGTGTGTATCAGAACTTCATATTTCTCATGGCTGAATAATTCTCTCCCTTTAATGTTCCTTGTAAGACATGTCAGCTAGCAACAAGTTTCCTCAGTTTTTATTTACCTAAGGATGTCTTTTTTCACCTTCATCTGTGAAAGGTAATTTGCTGGATATAAGATTCTTGTTTGAGTTTTTACTTCCAGCAATGAGAACATGTTGTCCCCACTGCCTTCCAACTGCTATCATGTCTGATGAGAAGTCAGCTGTTAAGCTTACTGGAGTGTACATGTATATCACGTTATTTTTCTCTTTTTGCCTATAAGATCTTTATCTTTGGCTTTCGGTATTTTGCCTATGATGTGCCCAGATGGAGTGCTCTTTGTGTGTATGCTACTTGGAATTTATAGAGTTTCTTGGATGTATGTATTGCTTTTTGGTCACATTTTGGGAATTTTCTGCCATTAAATACTTTAAATATTTTTCTGTTCCTTTCTCCAATCCTGCTTGTATTCGCAATGCACGTGTGGCTGCACTTATTGATGCCCCACATTTCTCTGTGGCTCTTCGTTTTGCTTCACTCATTAATTTTTCTCTCTGTTCTGCAAAATCCATAGTCTCCATGGATCTCGCTTTAAGTTGGCTGCTGGTTACTTCTGCCAGCTCAAATCTACATTTTGGTTATGGTTCTTAACTCCAAGATTTCCATTTGGTTCTAAAAAAAATACAATTTCTACCTCTCAATAGTATTCTCTCTTTGATGAGCTTTTTTCACTGTACCTTCCTTTAGCTCTTTACGTATGAGAGCTGTGAGGAAAGGTACCCACTTTGTCCCTGCCTGCACCTCCCAGGAGTAGAGCACTCCAAGTAGAGCTTCTGATACACAGTGCATGGGTTTGGTAGGTAAGGTTACAAGTCATGCCTCAGATGCCACAAACTCACTATTCTTACCGACAAATACTCAGTTGTCCTGAATGAATATTTCTTAAAATGCTGTATACCTTTAGGATAACTTCTAGAGACTATAACGGCCTTAAAAATAATTTTTACCTATTACTTTGTTGATTTACAATTTGTCTTTCTAGAAGTCCCAGTCCTCTTCCACATGATTTTTAAACAATATTTGTTGTGGCTAGAAGAGTTAACATAAGACCTACCGTCTACCAGATGTTTTTTTTAGTGTTTAATGTAGTATTGTTGGCAGTGCCGTACAGCAGATCTCCAGAGTTTATTCATCTTCCTTAACTGAGACTTTACACTCCTTGTTTAGTAAATCCGCAATTCCCATGACCCTAACCCTGGCCAACACCATTCCACCATTTGGTTAGATGAATTTGACTACTTTAGATACTACATGTTAAGTGTATTCATGCAGTATTTCTCTTTCTGTGACTGGCTTGTTTCATTTAATGTTCTCAAGGGGTTCATCCATGTTGTTGCATATTGCAAAATTTCCTTTTCTCAAGGATAAATTGGATTCCATTGTATGTATAAACCACATATTCTTTCCCCATTCATATGTCGATGGGCATCTTGGTTGTTACCACCTCTTAGCTATTCAGAATCACGTTGCAGTGAACAATGGAGTGCAGGTGTCTCGTTGAGAGCCCGATTTTAGTCCTTTTGGGTCAATACCCACAAGTGTGGTTGCTGGATCATACGGTAGTTCTGCTGTTAGTGTTCTGAGGGAGCTCCCGTCCTTGCAAGCTTGGAAACCCTGCTTTCAGCTGCTCTACAAAAGCAGGTAAAAGGGGATCCTGCATCACTTCCAGTCAGTGTTCTTGATGCTTTCTGTTGTGCGTTTTCTAGATCAACTGGATGACTCTTCTGGCAGCTATGTTATCAAGGATGACACCAAGCCCCACATTCGAATGTGAGTTTGAACAGACTTAGAACCTGGGCGTCCAACCAAAGTGTGGATATTTTTACCCTCCTTGTGTTCCCCCATAGCTCCTTCCTCACAGGGGCTTTAGCTCCACTCTGGGGAGAAGTGGTAGATTTCTCTGGGTGTATGTGGGAAGCTTTTCCAATATTCCTTCTATGTGGACATCCCATAGATGTCCCATGGGGACATATTCCCAGGAACCTGGGATAATAGGTAAAGTGAGAGAGATAGAAATACAGGGAGATTATAGTCTCCTTTGAGAGAAAGAGAGAGAGAGAGATGTTAGGCTCCTTTGAAAGATGGAGAGTGTGAGTCTAGGCTTCGTAGGGAGAGAGATAAAGGGTGAGATGCTAGAATCCTTGGACAGAGAGAGAGATATGCTAGGCTTCTTTGAGAGAGAGAGGGGGGAGAGAGATGCTGGTCTACTTTGAGAGAGAGAGGGGTTAATGGTTGGCTCCTTTGAGAGAGAGAGTGAGAGAGAGAGAGAATCTAGGCTCCTTTGAAAAAAGAGAGATATACAGAGACAGAGAGATGCTATGCTTCGAGAGAGAGAGGGATGCTAGTCTCTTTTGAAAGAGAGAGAGAGTTACATGCTAGTCTCCTTTCACAGAGAGAGAAACAGAGAGAGATGCACAGAAAGAGATGATAGGCTCTTTTGTGAGAGAGAGAGAGGGATAATAGGCCACTCTGAGAGAGAGAGAGGGGGGTTGAGAGATTCTAGGTTCCTTAGAGAGTAAGAGAGATATACAGAGACAGAGAGATGCTAGGCTCCTTTGAGAGAGATGCTAGGCTCATTACAGAGAGAGACAGCGGGACAGTGAAGAGAGAGTATCTAGACTAATTTGAGAGAGAGAGAGAAAAGCTTGGCTTATTATAGAGAGAGAGACAGACAGAGATGCTATGCAACTCTTAGAGATTCTAGACTACTGTGAGAAAGAGAGAGAGATGCTAGACACCTTTGAGAGAAAGAGATAGATGCTAGGATCATTTGAGAAAGAGAGAGAGATACTAGACTCATTTGAGAGAGAGAGAGGGAGATACATGCTAGACAACTTAGAGAGAGAGATAGACAGAGAGACACTGAGAGATGATAGGCCCCTTTGTGAGAAGGAGAGATAGAAAGACAGGGAGTTGCTAGGCTCCTTTGGGAGAGACAGAGAGAGAGATGATTGGCTTCTTTGAGAGAGAGAGGGAGAGATATTCTAGGCTACTTTGAGAGAAAGAGAGATATACAGTAACAGAGATATGCTAGGCTCCTTCGAGTGAGAGAGGCATGCTCGGCTCCTTTGAATGAGAGAGATAAAGGGATACATGCAAGGCTCCGTTGAGAGACACAGAGAGAGAGTGAGGGATGCTAGGCTCCTTGGAGAGAAAGAGAGAAAAAAGACGGAGATTCTAGTCTCCTTTGAGAAAAAGAGAGATAGTTAGACAGAGAGATGGTAAGCTCTTTTGAAAGAGAGAGAGTGTGATGCTAGACTTCTTACTGAGAGTGAGAAAGAGAGAGATGCTAGAATCCTTTGAGAGAGAGAGAGAGAGATGCTAGTCTCCTTTGAAAGAGAGCGAGTGTGATGTTAGGTACCTTATCGAGATGGAGAAAGATAGAGATCCTAGAAACCCTTTAGAGAGAGAGAGAAAGGGATGCTAGTACACTTTGACGGGGAGGGAGGGAGAGGGAGAGACGATTTACTCCTTGGAGAGAGAAAGAGTGAGAAGGTTGACACTGTTGAGAGCGAGAGAGAGAGAGGGAGAGAAATGCTAAGCTGCTTCGAGACAAAGAGAGAGGGAGAGATAGAGATATGCTAGGCTACTTTGAGAGAGAGGGAGGGAGAGATATGCTAGGCTCCTTAGAGAGAGAAAGCGGGATAGATTTGCTAGGCTTCTTTGAGAGAGAGAGAGAGAGCCCGGGAGAGACAGAGAGAGAGATGCTAGGCTCCTTTTAGAGAAAGAAAGATATAGAGAGACAGAGAGACTCCAGGCTACTTTGATAGAGAGAGTGATGCTAGACTCCTTTGAAAGAGAGACAGAGAGAGATACATGCTAGGTTCCGTTGCGAGAGAGAGAGACAGACAGAGAGAGATGAAAGACTCGTTAGAGAGAGGGAGAGAGAGTGAGGGATGCTCGGCGCTTTTGAGAGAAAGAGGGAGATAGAAAGACAGGGAGATTGTCTGCTCCATTGAGAGAGAGAGAGAGAGAGAGAGAGAGAGAGAGAGAGAGAGAGATACAAATCTTCTTGAGAGAGAGGAAGAGAGAGAGATGCTTGGCTCCATTGAGAGAGAGAGATGCTGAGCTCCTTTGAGAGACAGAGAGAGAGATGCTACTCTACTTTGAGAGTGAGAGACATAGGGATGCTAGACTCCTTTCAGAGAGAGAGAGTTATATATGCAAAGATTCTTTGAGAGAGGCAGAGTGAGGGAGAGTGATTCTAGTCTCCTTTGAGAGAAAGAGAGAAAGGTAGAAAGAGAGATGCTGGGCAGATTTGAAAGAGAAAGAGTGTGATGCAAGGTCTCTTACGGAGACAGAGAAAGTGAGATGCTAATATCCTTTGATATATATATATATATATATATATATATATATATATATATATATATATATATATATATATATATATATGTATATATACTATACTTCTTTGAGAGAGACAGAGAGAGAGGGAGAGAGATGCTATTCTACTTTAAGAGAGAGAGAGAGAGTGGGCTGGTAGGCTCCTTTGAGATAGAGATAGAGAGAGATTGTAGGCTTCTTTGAGAGAGAGAGTGAGAGAGAGAGTGTCTAGTCTGCTTTGGGAGGAAGAGAGAAATGTAGACGGATAGATATTAGGCTCCTTTGAAAGACAGACAGTGTGATGCTAGGCTTCTTAGGGAGAGAGAGAAAGAGAGCGATGCTAGAATCCTTTGAGAGACAGAGAGAGATGCTAGGCTTCTTTGAGAGAGAGAGAGTCAGAGTGAGACAGAGAGATAGAGATTCTAAGTTCCTTTGAGAGAGTGAGAGCAATACACGCTGGCTCCTTGAGAGAGAGATAAACAGAGAGACAGAGAGAGAGGGAGAGAGAAGATAGGCTCCTTAGAGAGAGAGAGAGGTTGAGGGATGCTAGGCTCCTTTGAGAGAAATAGAGAGAGATAGAAAGACTGAGATTCTAGTCTATTTGAGGAAAGAGGGAGAGATAGAGAGATGTTATGCTCCTTTGAAAGAGGGAGAGTGTGGTGCTAGGCTTCTTAGGGAGAGAGAGAATTAGAGAGATGCTAGAATCTTAGAGAGAGAGAGAGATGCTAAGCTTCTCTGAGAGAGAGACAGAGTGAGACAGAGAGATAGAGATTCTGGGTTCCTTTGAGAGAGAGAGAGCAATACATGCTGGCTCTTTGAGAGAGAGATAAACAGAGAGAGACAGAGAGGATATAGGCTCCTTTGAGAGAGACATGCTAGGATTCTTTGAGAGAATTAAGTAAAGAGAAAAAGTATGCAATTATACTGACTTTTATAATTACCTATAGAAGTACATTTACCAGTGTTTTCTGTTTGTTTGGATTCAGATAGCTGTCTCATTTAATTTAATTTTTCAGTCTGAAGAAATTCCTGTAGCATTTATATTCCTTGTGTAGGTGTAATTCACATGTCATACAATTCATCCCCTTAAAATACACAATAGAGTGGTGGCTGGTATATTCGCAGAGCTGTGCCACCATTGCTACCATCAATTTTCAGATATTTTCATTATGACACAAGGGAGAACTGTCCCTAGCCGTAGGTAATCACGAATCTACTTTCTGTCCTGTAGGCTCGGCTCTTCTGGACATTTCCTATAAGTGAGGATCATACAATGTGTGATTCTGTGTTTTCCTCCAGTTAGCATGAAAACTTAGGGTTTCACCCATGTTGTGTGTATCAGGACTTCATATTTCTCATGGCTGAATAATTCTCTCCCTTTAATGTTCCTTGTAAGACATGTCAGCTAGCAACAAGTTTCCTCAGTTTTTATTTACCTAAGGATGTCTTTTTTCACCTTCATCTGTGAAAGGTAATTTGCTGGATATAGGATTCTTGTTTGAGTTTTTACTTTCAGCAATGAGAACATGTTGTCCCCACTGCCTTCCAACTGCTATCATGTCTGATGAGAAGTCAGCTGTTAAGCTTACTGGAGTGTACATGTATATCACGTTATTTTTCTCTTTTGGCCTATAAGATCTTTATCTTTGGCTTTCGGTATTTTGCCTATGATGTGCCCAGATGGAGTGCTCTTTGTGTGTATGCTACTTGGAATTCATAGAGTTTCTTGGATGTATGTATTGCTTTTTGGTCACATTTTGGGAATTTTCTGCCATTAAATACTTTAAATATTTTTCTGTTCCTTTCTCCAATCCTGCTTGTATTCGCAATGCACGTGTGGCTGCACTTATTGATGCCCCACATTTCTCTGTGGCTCTTCGTTTTGCTTCACTCATTAATTTTTCTCTCTGTTCTGCAAAATCCATAGTCTCCATGGATCTCGCTTTAAGTTGGCTGCTGGTTACTTCTGCCAGCTCAAATCTACATTTTGGTTATGGTTCTTAACTCCAAGATTTCCATTTGGTTCTAAAAATATACAATTTCTACCTCTCAATAGTATTCTCTCTTTGATGAGCTTTTTTCACTGTACCTTCCTTTAGCTCTTTACGTATGAGAGCTGTGAGGAAAGGTACCCACTTTGTCCCTGCCTGCACCTCCCAGGAGTAGAGCACTCCAAGTAGAGCTTCTGATACACAGTGCATGGGTTTGGTAGGTAAGGTTACAAGTCATGCCTCAGATGCCACAAACTCACTATTCTTACCGACAAATACTCAGTTGTCCTGAATGAATATTTCTTAAAATGCTGTATACCTTTAGGATAACTTCTAGAGACTATAACGGCCTTAAAAATAATTTTTACCTATTACTTTGTTGATTTACAATTTGTCTTTCTAGAAGTCCCAGTCCTCTTCCACATGATTTTTAAACAATATTTGTTGTGGCTAGAAGAGTTAACATAAGACCTACCGTCTACCAGATGTTTTTTTTAGTGTTTAATGTAGTATTGTTGGCAGTGCCGTACAGCAGATCTACAGAGTTTATTCATCTTCCTTAACTGAGACTTTACACTCCTTGTTTAGTAAATCCGCAATTCCCATGACCCTAACCCTGGCCAACACCATTCCACCATTTGGTTAGATGAATTTGACTACTTTAGATACTACATGTTAAGTGTATTCATGCAGTATTTCTCTTTCTGTGACTGGCTTGTTTCATTTAATGTTCTCAAGGGGTTCATCCATGTTGTTGCATATTGCAAAATTTCCTTTTCTCAAGGATAAATTGGATTCCATTGTATGTATAAACCACATATTCTTTCCCCATTCATATGTCGATGGGCATCTTGGTTGTTACCACCTCTTAGCTATTCAGAATCACGTTGCAGTGAACAATGGAGTGCGGGTGTCTCGTTGAGAGCCCGATTTTAGTCCTTTTGGGTCAATACCCACAAGTGTGGTTGCTGGATCATACGGTAGTTCTGCTGTTAGTGTTCTGAGGGAGCTCCCGTCCTTGCAAGCTTGGAAACCCTGCTTTCAGCTGCTCTACAAAAGCAGGTAAAAGGGGATCCTGCATCACTTCCAGTCAGTGTTCTTGATGCTTTCTGTTGTGCGTTTTCTAGATCAACTGGATGACTCTTCTGGCAGCTATGTTATCAAGGATGACACCCAGCCCCACATTCGAATGTGAGTTTGAACAGACTTAGAACCTGGGCGTCCAACCAAAGTGTGGATATTTTTACCCTCCTTGTGTTCCCCCACAGCTCCTTCCTCACAGGGGCTTTAGCTCCACTCTGGGGAGAACTGGTAGATTTCTCTGGGTGTATGTGGGAAGCTTTTCCAATATTCCTTCTATCTGGACATCCCATAGATGGTCCCATGGGGACATATTCCCAGGAACCTGGGATAATAGGTAAAGTGAGAGAGATAGAAATACAGGGAGATTATAGTCTCCTTTGAGAGAAAGAGAGAGAGAGAGATGTTAGGCTCCTTTGAAAGAGGGAGAGTGTGAGTCTAGGCTTCGTAGGGAGAGAGATAAAGGGTGAGATGCTAGAATCCTTGGAGAGAGAGAGATATGCTAGGCTTCTTTGAGAGAGAGAGGGGGTAGAGAGATGCTGGTCTACTTTGAGAGAGAGAGGGGGTAATGGTTGGCTCCTTTGAGAGAGAGAGTGAGAGAGAGAGAGAATCTAGGCTCCTTTGAGAAAAGAGAGATATACAGAGACAGAGAGATGCTATGCTTCGAGAGAGAGAGGGATGCTAGTCTCTTTTGAAAGAGAGAGAGAGTTACATGCTAGTCTCCTTTCACAGAGAGAGAAACAGAGAGAGATGCACAGAGAGAGATGATAGGCTCTTTTGTGAGAGAGAGAGAGGGATAATAGGCCACTCTGAGAGAGAGAGAGGGGGGTTGAGAGATTCTAGGTTCCTTAGAGAGTAAGAGAGATATACAGAGACAGAGAGATGCTAGGCTCCTTTGAGAGAGATGCTAGGCTCATTACAGAGAGAGACAGCGGGACAGTGAAGAGAGAGTATCTAGACTAATTTGAGAGAGAGAGAGAAAAGCTTGGCTTATTATAGAGAGAGAGACAGACAGAGATGCTATGCAACTCTTAGAGAGAGATTCTAGACTACTGTGAGAAAGAGAGAGAGATGCTAGACACCTTTGAGAGAAAGAGATAGATGCTAGGATCATTTGAGAAAGAGAGAGAGAGATACTAGACTCATTTGAGAGAGAGAGAGGGAGATACATGCTAGACAACTTAGAGAGAGAGATAGACAGAGAGACACTGAGAGATGATAGGCCCCTTTGTGAGAAGGAGAGATAGAAAGACAGGGAGTTGCTAGGCTCCTTTGGGAGAGACAGAGAGAGAGATGATTGGCTTCTTTGAGAGAGAGAGGGAGAGATATTCTAGGCTACTTTGAGAGAAAGAGAGATATACAGTAACAGAGATATGCTAGGCTCCTTCGAGTGAGAGAGACATGCTCGGCTCCTTTGAATGAGAGAGATAAAGGGATACATGCAAGGCTCCGTTGAGAGACACAGAGAGAGAGTGAGGGATGCTAGGCTCCTTGGAGAGAAAGAGAGAAAAAAGACGGAGATTCTAGTCTCCTTTGAGAAAAAGAGAGATAGTTAGACAGAGAGATGGTAAGCTCTTTTGAAAGAGAGAGAGTGTGATGCTAGTCTTCTTAGTGAGAGTGAGAAAGAGAGAGATGCTAGAATCCTTTGAGAGAGAGAGAGAGATGCTAGTCTCCTTTGAAAGAGAGCGAGTGTGATGGTAGGTATCTTATCGAGATGGAGAAAGATAGAGATCCTAGAATCCCTTTAGAGAGAGAGAGAAAGGGATGCTAGTACACTTTGACGGGGAGGGAGGGAGAGGGAGAGACGATTTACTCCTTGGAGAGAGAAAGAGTGAGAAGGTTGACACTGTTGAGAGCGAGAGAGAGAGAGGGAGAGAAATGCTAAGCTACTTCGAGACAAAGAGAGAGGGAGAGATAGAGATATGCTTGGCTACTTTGAGAGAGAGGGAGGGAGAGATATGCTAGGCTCCTTAGAGAGAGAAAGCGGGATAGATTTGCTAGGCTTCTTTGAGAGAGATAGAGAGAGCCCGGGAGAGACAGAGAGAGAGATGCTAGGCTCCTTTTAGAGAAAGAAAGATATAGAGAGACAGAGAGACTCCAGGCTACTTTGATAGAGAGAGTGATGCTAGACTCCTTTGAAAGAGAGACAGAGAGAGATACATGCTAGGTTCCGTTGCGAGAGAGAGAGACAGACAGAGAGAGATGAAAGACTCGTTAGAGAGAGGGAGAGAGAGTGAGGGATGCTCGGCGCTTTTGAGAGAAAGAGGGAGATAGAAAGACATGGAGATTGTAGGCTCCTTTGAGAGAGAGAGAGAGAGAGAGAGAGAGAGAGAGAGAGAGAGAGATGCAAATCTTCTTGAGAGAGAGGAAGAGAGAGAGATGCTTGGCTCCATTGAGAGAGAGAGATGCTGAGCTCCTTTGAGAGACAGAGAGAGAGATGCTACTCTACTTTGAGAGTGAGAGACATAGGGATGCTAGACTCCTTTCAGAGAGAGAGAGTTATATATGCAAGGATTCTTTGAGAGAGGCAGAGTGAGAGAGAGTGATTCTAGTCTCCTTTGAGAGAAAGAGAGAAAGGTAGAAAGAGAGATGCTGGGCAGATTTGAAAGAGAAAGAGTGTGATGCAAGGTCTCTTACGGAGACAGAGAAAGTGAGATGCTAATATCCTTTGATATATATATATATATATATACATGTATATATACTATACTTCTTTGAGAGAGACAGAGAGAGAGGGAGAGAGATGCTATTCTACTTTAAGAGAGAGAGAGAGAGAGGGCTGGTAGGCTCCTTTGAGATAGAGATAGAGAGAGATTGTAGGCTTCTTTGAGAGAGAGAGTGTCTAGTCTGCTTTGGGAGGAAGAGAGAAATGTAGACGGATAGATATTAGGCTCCTTTGAAAGACAGACAGTGTGATGCTAGGCTTCTTAGGGAGAGAGAGAAAGAGAGCGATGCTAGAATCCTTTGAGAGAGAGAGAGAGATGCTAGGCTTCTTTGAGAGAGAGAGAGTCAGAGTGAGACAGAGAGATAGAGATTCTAAGTTCCTTTGAGAGAGTGAGAGCAATACACGCTGGCTCCTTGAGAGAGAGATAAACAGAGAGACAGAGAGAGAGGGAGAGAGAAGATAGGCTCCTTAGAGAGAGAGAGAGAGGTTGAGGGATGCTAGGCTCCTTTGAGAGAAATAGAGAGAGATAGAAAGACTGAGATTCTAGTCTATTTGAGAGAAAGAGGGAGAGATAGAGAGATGTTATGCTCCTTTGAAAGAGGGAGAGTGTGGTGCTAGGCTTCTTAGGGAGAGAGAGAATTAGAGAGATGCTAGAATCTTAGAGAGAGAGAGAGAGAGAGATGCTAGGCTTCTCTGAGAGAGAGACAGAGTGAGACAGAGAGATAGAGATTCTGGGTTCCTTTGAGAGAGAGAGAGCAATACATGCTGGCTCTTTGAGAGAGAGATGAACAGAGAGAGACAGAGAGGATATAGGCTCCTTTGAGAGAGACATGCTAGGATTCTTTGAGAGAATTAAGTAAAGAGAAAAAGTATGCAATTATACTGACTTTTATAATTACCTGTAGAAGTACATTTACCAGTGTTTTCTGTTTGTTTGGATTCAGATAGCTGTCTCATTTAATTTAATTATTCAGTCTGAAGAAATTCCTGTAGCATTTATATTCCTTGTGTAGTTGTAATTCACATGTCATACAGTTCATCCCCTTAAAATACACAATAGAGTGGTGGCTGGTATATTCGCAGAGCTGTGCCACCATTGCTACCATCAATTTTCAGATATTTTCATTATGACACAAGGGAGAACTGTCCCTAGCCGTAGGTAATCACGAATCTACTTTCTGTCCTGTAGGCTCGGCTCTTCTGGACATTTCCTATAAGTGAGAATCATACAATGTGTGAATCTTTGTATTTTCCTCCAGTTAGCATGAAAACTTAGGGTTTCACCCATGTTGTGTGTATCAGAACTTCATATTTCTCATGGCTGAATAATTCTCTCCCTTTAATGTTCCTTGTAAGACATGTCAGCTAGCAACAAGTTTCCTCAGTTTTTATTTACCTAAGGATGTCTTTTTTCACCTTCATCTGTGAAAGGTAATTTGCTGGATATAAGATTCTTGTTTGAGTTTTTACTTCCAGCAATGAGAACATGTTGTCCCCACTGCCTTCCAACTGCTATCATGTCTGATGAGAAGTCAGCTGTTAAGCTTACTGGAGTGTACATGTATATCACTTTATTTTTCTCTTTTTGCCTATAAGATCTTTATCTTTGGCTTTCGGTATTTTGCCTATGATGTGCCCAGATGGAGTGCTCTTTGTGTGTATGCTACTTGGAATTTATAGAGTTTCTTGGATGTATGTATTGCTTTTTGGTCACATTTTGGGAATTTTCTGCCATTAAATACTTTAAATATTTTTCTGTTCCTTTCTCCAATCCTGCTTGTATTCGCAATGCACGTGTGGCTGCACTTATTGATGCCCCACATTTCTCTGTGGCTCTTCGTTTTGCTTCACTCATTAATTTTTCTCTCTGTTCTGCAAAATCCATAGTCTCCATGGATCTCGCTTTAAGTTGGCTGCTGGTTACTTCTGCCAGCTCAAATCTACATTTTGGTTATGGTTCTTAACTCCAAGATTTCCATTTGGTTCTAAAAAAATACAATTTCTACCTCTCAATAGTATTCTCTCTTTGATGAGCTTTTTTCACTGTACCTTCCTTTAGCTCTTTACGTATGAGAGCTGTGAGGAAAGGTACCCACTTTGTCCCTGCCTGCACCTCCCAGGAGTAGAGCACTCCAAGTAGAGCTTCTGATACACAGTGCATGGGTTTGGTAGGTAAGGTTACAAGTCATGCCTCAGATGCCACAAACTCACTATTCTTACCGATAAATACTCAGTTGTCCTGAATGAATATTTCTTAAAATGCTGTATACCTTTAGGATAACTTCTAGAGACTATAACGGCCTTAAAAATAATTTTTACCTATTACTTTGTTGATTTACAATTTGTCTTTCTAGAAGTCCCAGTCCTCTTCCACATGATTTTTAAACAATATTTGTTGTGGCTAGAAGAGTTAACATAAGACCTACCGTCTACCAGATGTTTTTTTTAGTGTTTAATGTAGTATTGTTGGCAGTGCCGTACAGCAGATCTCCAGAGTTTATTCATCTTCCTTAACTGAGATTTTACACTCCTTGTTTAGTAAATCCGCAATTCCCATGACCCTAACCCTTGCCAACACCATTCCACCATTTGGTTAGATGAATTTGACTACTTTAGATACTACATGTTAAGTGTATTCATGCAGTATTTCTCTTTCTGTGACTGGCTTGTTTCATTTAATGTTCTCAAGGGGTTCATCCATGTTGTTGCATATTGCAAAATTTCCTTTTCTCAAGGATAAATTGGATTCCATTGTATGTATAAACCACATATTCTTTCCCCATTCATATGTCGATGGGCATCTTGGTTGTTACCACCTCTTAGCTATTCAGAATCACGTTGCAGTGAACAATGGAGTGCGGGTGTCTCGTTGAGAGCCCGATTTTAGTCCTTTTGGGTCAATACCCACAAGTGTGGTTGCTGGATCATACGGTAGTTCTGCTGTTAGTGTTCTGAGGGAGCTCCCGTCCTTGCAAGCTTGGAAACCCTGCTTTCAGCTGCTCTACAAAAGCAGGTAAAAGGGGATCCTGCATCACTTCCAGTCAGTGTTCTTGATGCTTTCTGTTGTGCGTTTTCTAGATCAACTGGATGACTCTTCTGGCAGCTATGTTATCAAGGATGACACCCAGCCCCACATTCGAATGTGAGTTTGAACAGACTTAGAACCTGGGCGTCCAACCAAAGTGTGGATATTTTTACCCTCCTTGTGTTCCCCCACAGCTCCTTCCTCACAGGGGCTTTAGCTCCACTCTGGGGAGAACTGGTAGATTTCTCTGGGTGTATGTGGGAAGCTTTTCCAATATTCCTTCTATCTGGACATCCCATAGATGGTCCCATGGGGACATATTCCCAGGAACCTGGGATAATAGGTAAAGTGAGAGAGATAGAAATACAGGGAGATTATAGTCTCCTTTGAGAGAAAGAGAGAGAGAGAGATGTTAGGCTCCTTTGAAAGAGGGAGAGTGTGAGTCTAGGCTTCGTAGGGAGAGAGATAAAGGGTGAGATGCTAGAATCCTTGGAGAGAGAGAGAGATATGCTAGGCTTCTTTGAGAGAGAGAGGGGGTAGAGAGATGCTGGTCTACTTTGAGAGAGAGAGGGGGTAATGGTTGGCTCCTTTGAGAGAGAGAGTGAGAGAGAGAGAGAATCTAGGCTCCTTTGAGAAAAGAGAGATATACAGAGACAGAGAGATGCTATGCTTCGAGAGAGAGAGGGATGCTAGTCTCTTTTGAAAGAGAGAGAGAGTTACATGCTAGTCTCCTTTCACAGAGAGAGAAACAGAGAGAGATGCACAGAGAGAGATGATAGGCTCTTTTGTGAGAGAGAGAGAGGGATAATAGGCCACTCTGAGAGAGAGAGAGGGGGGTTGAGAGATTCTAGGTTCCTTAGAGAGTAAGAGAGATATACAGAGACAGAGAGATGCTAGGCTCCTTTGAGAGAGATGCTAGGCTCATTACAGAGAGAGACAGCGGGACAGTGAAGAGAGAGTATCTAGACTAATTTGAGAGAGAGAGAGAAAAGCTTGGCTTATTATAGAGAGAGAGACAGACAGAGATGCTATGCAACTCTTAGAGAGAAATTCTAGACTACTGTGAGAAAGAGAGAGAGATGCTAGACACCTTTGAGAGAAAGAGATAGATGCTAGGATCATTTGAGAAAGAGAGAGAGATACTAGACTCATTTGAGAGAGAGAGAGGGAGATACATGCTAGACAACTTAGAGAGAGAGATAGACAGAGAGACACTGAGAGATGATAGGCCCCTTTGTGAGAAGGAGAGATAGAAAGACAGGGAGTTGCTAGGCTCCTTTGGGAGAGACAGAGAGAGAGATGATTGGCTTCTTTGAGAGAGAGAGGGAGAGATATTCTAGGCTACTTTGAGAGAAAGAGAGATATACAGTAACAGAGATATGCTAGGCTCCTTCGAGTGAGAGAGACATGCTCGGCTCCTTTGAATGAGAGAGATAAAGGGATACATGCAAGGCTCCGTTGAGAGACACAGAGAGAGAGTGAGGGATGCTAGGCTCCTTGGAGAGAAAGAGAGAAAAAAGACGGAGATTCTAGTCTCCTTTGAGAAAAAGAGAGATAGTTAGACAGAGAGATGGTAAGCTCTTTTGAAAGAGAGAGAGTGTGATGCTAGTCTTCTTAGTGAGAGTGAGAAAGAGAGAGATGCTAGAATCCTTTGAGAGAGAGAGAGAGATGCTAGTCTCCTTTGAAAGAGAGCGAGTGTGATGGTAGGTATCTTATCGAGATGGAGAAAGATAGAGATCCTAGAATCCCTTTAGAGAGAGAGAGAAAGGGATGCTAGTACACTTTGACGGGGAGGGAGGGAGAGGGAGAGACGATTTACTCCTTGGAGAGAGAAAGAGTGAGAAGGTTGACACTGTTGAGAGCGAGAGAGAGAGAGGGAGAGAAATGCTAAGCTACTTCGAGACAAAGAGAGAGGGAGAGATAGAGATATGCTTGGCTACTTTGAGAGAGAGGGAGGGAGAGATATGCTAGGCTCCTTAGAGAGAGAAAGCGGGATAGATTTGCTAGGCTTCTTTGAGAGAGATAGAGAGAGCCCGGGAGAGACAGAGAGAGAGATGCTAGGCTCCTTTTAGAGAAAGAAAGATATAGAGAGACAGAGAGACTCCAGGCTACTTTGATAGAGAGAGTGATGCTAGACTCCTTTGAAAGAGAGACAGAGAGAGATACATGCTAGGTTCCGTTGCGAGAGAGAGAGACAGACAGAGAGAGATGAAAGACTCGTTAGAGAGAGGGAGAGAGAGTGAGGGATGCTCGGCGCTTTTGAGAGAAAGAGGGAGATAGAAAGACATGGAGATTGTAGGCTCCTTTGAGAGAGAGAGAGAGAGAGAGAGAGAGAGAGAGAGAGAGAGAGAGATGCAAATCTTCTTGAGAGAGAGGAAGAGAGAGAGATGCTTGGCTCCATTGAGAGAGAGAGATGCTGAGCTCCTTTGAGAGACAGAGAGAGAGATGCTACTCTACTTTGAGAGTGAGAGACATAGGGATGCTAGACTCCTTTCAGAGAGAGAGAGTTATATATGCAAGGATTCTTTGAGAGAGGCAGAGTGAGAGAGAGTGATTCTAGTCTCCTTTGAGAGAAAGAGAGAAAGGTAGAAAGAGAGATGCTGGGCAGATTTGAAAGAGAAAGAGTGTGATGCAAGGTCTCTTACGGAGACAGAGAAAGTGAGATGCTAATATCCTTTGATATATATATATATATATATACATGTATATATACTATACTTCTTTGAGAGAGACAGAGAGAGAGGGAGAGAGATGCTATTCTACTTTAAGAGAGAGAGAGAGAGAGGGCTGGTAGGCTCCTTTGAGATAGAGATAGAGAGAGATTGTAGGCTTCTTTGAGAGAGAGAGTGTCTAGTCTGCTTTGGGAGGAAGAGAGAAATGTAGACGGATAGATATTAGGCTCCTTTGAAAGACAGACAGTGTGATGCTAGGCTTCTTAGGGAGAGAGAGAAAGAGAGCGATGCTAGAATCCTTTGAGAGAGAGAGAGAGATGCTAGGCTTCTTTGAGAGAGAGAGAGTCAGAGTGAGACAGAGAGATAGAGATTCTAAGTTCCTTTGAGAGAGTGAGAGCAATACACGCTGGCTCCTTGAGAGAGAGATAAACAGAGAGACAGAGAGAGAGGGAGAGAGAAGATAGGCTCCTTAGAGAGAGAGAGAGAGGTTGAGGGATGCTAGGCTCCTTTGAGAGAAATAGAGAGAGATAGAAAGACTGAGATTCTAGTCTATTTGAGAGAAAGAGGGAGAGATAGAGAGATGTTATGCTCCTTTGAAAGAGGGAGAGTGTGGTGCTAGGCTTCTTAGGGAGAGAGAGAATTAGAGAGATGCTAGAATCTTAGAGAGAGAGAGAGAGAGAGATGCTAGGCTTCTCTGAGAGAGAGACAGAGTGAGACAGAGAGATAGAGATTCTGGGTTCCTTTGAGAGAGAGAGAGCAATACATGCTGGCTCTTTGAGAGAGAGATGAACAGAGAGAGACAGAGAGGATATAGGCTCCTTTGAGAGAGACATGCTAGGATTCTTTGAGAGAATTAAGTAAAGAGAAAAAGTATGCAATTATACTGACTTTTATAATTACCTGTAGAAGTACATTTACCAGTGTTTTCTGTTTGTTTGGATTCAGATAGCTGTCTCATTTAATTTAATTATTCAGTCTGAAGAAATTCCTGTAGCATTTATATTCCTTGTGTAGTTGTAATTCACATGTCATACAGTTCATCCCCTTAAAATACACAATAGAGTGGTGGCTGGTATATTCGCAGAGCTGTGCCACCATTGCTACCATCAATTTTCAGATATTTTCATTATGACACAAGGGAGAACTGTCCCTAGCCGTAGGTAATCACGAATCTACTTTCTGTCCTGTAGGCTCGGCTCTTCTGGACATTTCCTATAAGTGAGAATCATACAATGTGTGAATCTTTGTATTTTCCTCCAGTTAGCATGAAAACTTAGGGTTTCACCCATGTTGTGTGTATCAGAACTTCATATTTCTCATGGCTGAATAATTCTCTCCCTTTAATGTTCCTTGTAAGACATGTCAGCTAGCAACAAGTTTCCTCAGTTTTTATTTACCTAAGGATGTCTTTTTTCACCTTCATCTGTGAAAGGTAATTTGCTGGATATAAGATTCTTGTTTGAGTTTTTACTTCCAGCAATGAGAACATGTTGTCCCCACTGCCTTCCAACTGCTATCATGTCTGATGAGAAGTCAGCTGTTAAGCTTACTGGAGTGTACATGTATATCACTTTATTTTTCTCTTTTTGCCTATAAGATCTTTATCTTTGGCTTTCGGTATTTTGCCTATGATGTGCCCAGATGGAGTGCTCTTTGTGTGTATGCTACTTGGAATTTATAGAGTTTCTTGGATGTATGTATTGCTTTTTGGTCACATTTTGGGAATTTTCTGCCATTAAATACTTTAAATATTTTTCTGTTCCTTTCTCCAATCCTGCTTGTATTCGCAATGCACGTGTGGCTGCACTTATTGATGCCCCACATTTCTCTGTGGCTCTTCGTTTTGCTTCACTCATTAATTTTTCTCTCTGTTCTGCAAAATCCATAGTCTCCATGGATCTCGCTTTAAGTTGGCTGCTGGTTACTTCTGCCAGCTCAAATCTACATTTTGGTTATGGTTCTTAACTCCAAGATTTCCATTTGGTTCTAAAAAAATACAATTTCTACCTCTCAATAGTATTCTCTCTTTGATGAGCTTTTTTCACTGTACCTTCCTTTAGCTCTTTACGTATGAGAGCTGTGAGGAAAGGTACCCACTTTGTCCCTGCCTGCACCTCCCAGGAGTAGAGCACTCCAAGTAGAGCTTCTGATACACAGTGCATGGGTTTGGTAGGTAAGGTTACAAGTCATGCCTCAGATGCCACAAACTCACTATTCTTACCGATAAATACTCAGTTGTCCTGAATGAATATTTCTTAAAATGCTGTATACCTTTAGGATAACTTCTAGAGACTATAACGGCCTTAAAAATAATTTTTACCTATTACTTTGTTGATTTACAATTTGTCTTTCTAGAAGTCCCAGTCCTCTTCCACATGATTTTTAAACAATATTTGTTGTGGCTAGAAGAGTTAACATAAGACCTACCGTCTACCAGATGTTTTTTTTAGTGTTTAATGTAGTATTGTTGGCAGTGCCGTACAGCAGATCTCCAGAGTTTATTCATCTTCCTTAACTGAGATTTTACACTCCTTGTTTAGTAAATCCGCAATTCCCATGACCCTAACCCTTGCCAACACCATTCCACCATTTGGTTAGATGAATTTGACTACTTTAGATACTACATGTTAAGTGTATTCATGCAGTATTTCTCTTTCTGTGACTGGCTTGTTTCATTTAATGTTCTCAAGGGGTTCATCCATGTTGTTGCATATTGCAAAATTTCCTTTTCTCAAGGATAAATTGGATTCCATTGTATGTATAAACCACATATTCTTTCCCCATTCATATGTCGATGGGCATCTTGGTTGTTACCACCTCTTAGCTATTCAGAATCACGTTGCAGTGAACAATGGAGTGCAGGTGTCTCGTTGAGAGCCCGATTTTAGTCCTTTTGGGTCAATACCCACAAGTGTGGTTGCTGGATCATACGGTAGTTCTGCTGTTAGTGTTCTGAGGGAGCTCCCGTCCTTGCAAGCTTGGAAACCCTGCTTTCAGCTGATCTACAAAAGCAGGTAAAAGGGGATCCTGCATCACTTCCAGTCAGTGTTCTTGATGCTTTCTGTTGTGCGTTTTCTAGATCAACTGGATGACTCTTCTTGCAGCTATGTTATCAAGGATGACACCAAGCCCCACATTCGAATGTGAGTTTGAACAGACTTAGAACCTGGGCGTCCAACCAAAGTGTGGATATTTTTACCCTCCTTGTGTTCCCCCATAGCTCCTTCCTCACAGGGGCTTTAGCTCCACTCTGGGGAGAAGTGGTAGATTTCTCTGGGTGTATGTGGGAAGCTTTTCCAATATTCCTTCTATGTGGACATCCCATAGATGGTCCCATGGGGACATATTCCCAGGAACCTGGGATAATAGGTAAAGTGAGAGAGATAGAAATACAGGGAGATTATAGTCTCCTTTGAGAGAAAGAGAGAGAGAGAGATGTTAGGCTCCTTTGAAAGAGGGAGAGTGTGAGTCTAGGCTTCGTAGGGAGAGAGATAAAGGGTGAGATGCTAGAATCCTTGGACAGAGAGAGAGATATGCTAGGCTTCTTTGAGAGAGAGAGGGGGGAGAGAGATGCTGGTCTACTTTGAGAGAGAGAGGGGGTAATGGTTGGCTCCTTTGAGAGAGAGAGTGAGAGAGAGAGCGAATCTAGGCTCCTTTGAAAAAAGAGAGATATACAGAGACAGAGAGATGCTATGCTTCGAGAGAGAGAGGGATGCTAGTCTCTTTTGAAAGAGAGAGAGAGTTACATGCTAGTCTCCTTTCACAGAGAGAGAAACAGAGAGAGATGCACAGAGAGAGATGATAGGCTCTTTTGTGAGAGAGAGAGAGGGATAATAGGCCACTCTGAGAGAGAGAGAGGGGGGTTGAGAGATTCTAGGTTCCTTAGAGAGTAAGAGAGATATACAGAGACAGAGAGATGCTAGGCTCCTTTGAGAGAGATGCTAGGCTCATTACAGAGAGAGACAGCGGGACAGTGAAGAGAGAGTATCTAGACTAATTTGAGAGAGAGAGAGAAAAGCTTGGCTTATTATAGAGAGAGAGACAGACAGAGATGCTATGCAACTCTTAGAGAGAGATTCTAGACTACTGTGAGAAAGAGAGAGAGATGCTAGACACCTTTGAGAGAAAGAGATGGATGCTAGGATCATTTGAGAAAGAGAGAGAGATACTAGACTCATTTGAGAGAGAGAGAGGGAGATACATGCTAGACAACTTAGAGAGAGAGATAGACAGAGAGACACTGAGAGATGATAGGCCCCTTTGTGAGAAGGAGAGATAGAAAGACAGGGAGTTGCTAGGCTCCTTTGGGAGAGACAGAGAGAGAGATGATTGGCTTCTTTGAGAGAGAGAGAGGGAGAGATATTCTAGGCTACTTTGAGAGAAAGAGAGATATACAGTAACAGAGATATGCTAGGCTCCTTCGAGTGAGAGAGGCATGCTCGGCTCCTTTGAATGAGAGAGATAAAGGGATACATGCAAGGCTCCGTTGAGAGACACAGAGAGAGAGTGAGGGATGCTAGGCCCCTTGGAGAGAAAGAGAGAAAAAAGACGGAGATTCTAGTCTCCTTTGAGAAAAAGATAGATAGTTAGACAGAGAGATGGTAAGCTCTTTTGAAAGAGAGAGAGTGTGATGCTAGACTTCTTACTGAGAGTGAGAAAGAGAGAGATGCTAGAATCCTTTGAGAGAGAGAGAGAGAGATGCTAGTCTCCTTTGAAAGAGAGCGAGTGTGATGGTAGGTACCTTATCGAGATGGAGAAAGATAGAGATCCTAGAAACCCTTTAGAGAGAGAGAGAAAGGGATGCTAGTACACTTTGACGGGGAGGGAGGGAGAGGGAGAGACGATTTACTCCTTGGAGAGAGAAAGAGTGAGAAGGTTGACACTGTTGAGAGCGAGAGAGAGAGAGGGAGAGAAATGCTAAGCTGCTTCGAGACAAAGAGAGAGGGAGAGATAGAGATATGCTAGGCTACTTTGAGAGAGAGGGAGGGAGAGATATGCTAGGCTCCTTAGAGAGAGAAAGCGGGATAGATTTGCTAGGCTTCTTTGAGAGAGAGAGAGAGAGAGCCCGGGAGAGACAGAGAGAGAGATGCTAGGCTCCTTTTAGAGAAAGAAAGATATAGAGAGACAGAGAGACTCCAGGCTACTTTGATAGAGAGAGTGATGCTAGACTCCTTTGAAAGAGAGACAGAGAGAGATACATGCTAGGTTCCGTTGCGAGAGAGAGAGACAGACAGAGAGAGATGAAAGACTCGTTAGAGAGAGGGAGAGAGAGTGAGGGATGCTCGGCGCTTTTGAGAGAAAGAGGGAGATAGAAAGACAGGGAGATTGTAGGCTCCTTTGAGAGATAGAGAGAGAGAGAGAGAGATGCAAATCTTCTTGAGAGAGAGGAAGAGAGAGAGATGCTTGGCTCCATTGAGAGAGAGAGATGCTGAGCTCCTTATAGAGACAGAGAGAGAGAGAGATGCTACTCTACTTTGAGAGTGAGAGACATAGGGATGCTAGACTCCTTTCAGAGAGAGAGAGTTATATATGCAAGGATTCTTTGAGAGAGGCAGAGTGAGGGAGAGTGATTCTAGTCTCCTTTGAGAGAAAGAGAGAAAGGTAGAAAGAGAGATGCTGGGCAGATTTGAAAGAGAAAGAGTGTGATGCAAGGTCTCTTACGGAGACAGAGAAAGTGAGATGCTAATATCCTTTGATATATATATATATATATATATATACATGTATATATACTATACTTCTTTGAGAGAGACAGAGAGAGAGGGAGAGAGATGCTATTCTACTTTAAGAGAGAGAGAGAGAGAGGGCTGGTAGGCTCCTTTGAGATAGAGATAGAGAGAGATTGTAGGCTTCTTTGAGAGAGAGAGTGTCTAGTCTGCTTTGGGAGGAAGAGAGAAATGTAGACGGATAGATATTAGGCTCCTTTGAAAGACAGACAGTGTGATGCTAGGCTTCTTAGGGAGAGAGAGAAAGAGAGCGATGCTAGAATCCTTTGAGAGAGAGAGAGAGATGCTAGGCTTCTTTGAGAGAGAGAGAGTCAGAGTGAGACAGAGAGATAGAGATTCTAAGTTCCTTTGAGAGAGTGAGAGCAATACACGCTGGCTCCTTGAGAGAGAGATAAACAGAGAGACAGAGAGAGAGGGAGAGAGAAGATAGGCTCCTTAGAGAGAGAGAGAGAGGTTGAGGGATGCTAGGCTCCTTTGAGAGAAATAGAGATAGAAAGACTGAGATTCTAGTCTATTTGAGAGAAAGAGGGAGAGATAGAGAGATGTTATGCTCCTTTGAAAGAGGGAGAGTGTGGTGCTAGGCTTCTTAGGGAGAGAGAGAATTAGAGAGATGCTAGAATCTTAGAGAGAGAGAGAGAGAGAGATGCTAGGCTTCTCTGAGAGAGAGACAGAGTGAGACAGAGAGATAGAGATTCTGGGTTCCTTTGAGAGAGAGAGAGCAATACATGCTGGCTCTTTGAGAGAGAGATAAACAGAGAGAGACAGAGAGGATATAGGCTCCTTTGAGAGAGACATGCTAGGATTCTTTGAGAGAATTAAGTAAAGAGAAAAAGTATGCAATTATACTGACTTTTATAATTACCTATAGAAGTACATTTACCAGTGTTTTCTGTTTGTTTGGATTCAGATAGCTGTCTCATTTAATTTAATTATTCAGTCTGAAGAAATTCCTGTAGCATTTATATTCCTTGTGTAGGTGTAATTCACATGTCATACAATTCATCCCCTTAAAATACACAATAGAGTGGTGGCTGGTATATTCGCAGAGCTGTGCCACCATTGCTACCATCAATTTTCAGATATTTTCATTATGACACAAGGGAGAACTGTCCCTAGCCGTAGGTAATCACGAATCTACTTTCTGTCCTGTAGGCTCGGATCTTCTGGACATTTCCTATAAGTGAGAATCATACAATGTGTGAATCTTTGTGTTTTCCTCCAGTTAGCATGAAAACTTAGGGTTTCACCCATGTTGTGTGTATCAGAACTTCATATTTCTCATGGCTGAATAATTCTCTCCCTTTAATGTTCCTTGTAAGACATGTCAGCTAGCAACAAGTTTCCTCAGTTTTTATTTACCTAAGGATGTCTTTTTTCACCTTCATCTGTGAAAGGTAATTTGCTGGATATAAGATTCTTGTTTGAGTTTTTACTTCCAGCAATGAGAACATGTTGTCCCCACTGCCTTCCAACTGCTATCATGTCTGATGAGAAGTCAGCTGTTAAGCTTACTGGAGTGTACATGTATATCACGTTATTTTTCTCTTTTTGCCTATAAGATCTTTATCTTTGGCTTTTGGTATTTTGCCTATGATGTGCCCAGATGGAGTGCTCTTTGTGTGTATGCTACTTGGAATTTATAGAGTTTCTTGGATGTATGTATTGCTTTTTGGTCACATTTTGGGAATTTTCTGCCATTAAATACTTTAAATATTTTTCTGTTCCTTTCTCCAATCCTGCTTGTATTCGCAATGCACGTGTGGCTGCACTTATTGATGCCCCACATTTCTCTGTGGCTCTTCGTTTTGCTTCACTCATTAATTTTTCTCTCTGTTCTGCAAAATCCATAGTCTCCATGGATATCGCTTTAAGTTGGCTGCTGGTTACTTCTGCCAGCTCAAATCTACATTTTGGTTATGGTTCTTAACTCCAAGATTTCCATTTGGTTCTAAAAAAATACAATTTCTTCCTCTCAATAGTATTCTCTCTTTGATGAGCTTTTTTCACTGTACCTTCCTTTAGCTCTTTACGTATGAGAGCTGTGAGGAAAGGTACCCACTTTGTCCCTGCCTGCACCTCCCAGGAGTAGAGCACTCCAAGTAGAGCTTCTGATACACAGTGCATGGGTTTGGTAGGTAAGGTTACAAGTCATGCCTCAGATGCCACAAACTCACTATTCTTACCGACAAATACTCAGTTGTCCTGAATGAATATTTCTTAAAATGCTGTATACCTTTAGGATAACTTCTAGAGACTATAACGGCCTTAAAATAATTTTTACCTATTACTTTGTTGATTTACAATTTGTCTTTCTAGAAGTCCCAGTCCTCTTCCACATGATTTTTAAACAATATTTGTTGTGGCTAGAAGAGTTAACATAAGACCTACCGTCTACCAGATGTTTTTTTTAGTGTTTAATGTAGTATTGTTGGCAGTGCCGTACAGCAGATCTCCAGAGTTTATTCATCTTCCTTAACTGAGACTTTACACTCCTTGTTTAGTAAATCCGCAATTCCCATGACCCTAACCCTGGCCAACACCATTCCACCATTTGGTTATATGAATTTGACTACTTTAGATACTACATGTTAAGTGTATTCATGCAGTATTTCTCTTTCTGTGACTGGCTTGTTTCATTTAATGTTCTCAAGGGGTTCATCCATGTTGTTGCATATTGCAAAATTTCCTTTTCTCAAGGATAAATTGGATTCCATTGTATGTATAAACCACATATTCTTTCCCCATTCATATGTCGATGGGCATCTTGGTTGTTACCACCTCTTAGCTATTCAGAATCACGTTGCAGTGAACAATGGAGTGCAGGTGTCTCGTTGAGAGCCCGATTTTAGTCCTTTTGGGTCAATACCCACAAGTGTGGTTGCTGGATCATACGGTAGTTCTGCTGTTAGTGTTCTGAGGGAGCTCCCGTCCTTGCAAGCTTGGAAACCCTGCTTTCAGCTGCTCTACAAAAGCAGGTAAAAGGGGATCCTGCATCACTTCCAGTCAGTGTTCTTGATGCTTTCTGTTGTGCGTTTTCTAGATCAACTGGATGACTCTTCTGGCAGCTATGTTATCAAGGATGACACCAAGCCCCACATTCGAATGTGAGTTTGAACAGACTTAGAACCTGGGCGTCCAACCAAAGTGTGGATATTTTTACCCTCCTTGTGTTCCCCCATAGCTCCTTCCTCACAGGGGCTTTAGCTCCACTCTGGGGAGAAGTGGTAGATTTCTCTGGGTGTATGTGGGAAGCTTTTCCAATATTCCTTCTATGTGGACATCCCATAGATGGTCCCATGGGGACATATTCCCAGGAACCTGGGATAATAGGTAAAGTGAGAGAGATAGAAATACAGGGAGATTGTAGTCTCCATTGAGAGAAAGAGAGAGAGAGAGATGTTAGGCTCCTTTGAAAGAGGGAGAGTGTGAGTCTAGGCTTCGTAGGGAGAGAGATAAAGGGTGAGATGCTAGAATCCTTGGACAGAGAGAGAGATATGCTAGGCTTCTTTGAGAGAGAGAGGGGGTAGAGAGATGCTGGTCTACTTTGAGAGAGAGAGGGGGTAATGGTTGGCTCCTTTGAGAGAGAGAGTGAGAAAGAGAGAGAATCTAGGCTCCTTTGAAAAAAGAGAGATATACAGAGACAGAGAGATGCTATGCTTCGAGAGAGAGAGGGATGCTAGTCTCTTTTGAAAGAGAGAGAGAGTTACATGCTAGTCTCCTTTCACAGAGAGAGAAACAGAGAGAGATGCACAGAGAGAGATGATAGGCTCTTTTGTGAGAGAGAGAGAGGGATAATAGGCCACTCTGAGAGAGAGAGAGGGGGGTTGAGAGATTCTAGGTTCCTTAGAGAGTAAGAGAGATATACAGAGACAGAGAGATGCTAGGCTCCTTTGAGAGAGATGCTAGGCTCATTACAGAGAGAGACAGCGGGACAGTGAAGAGAGAGTATCTAGACTAATTTGAGAGAGAGAGAGAAAAGCTTGGCTTATTATAGAGAGAGAGACAGACAGAGATGCTATGCAACTCTTAGAGAGAGATTCTAGACTACTGTGAGAAAGAGAGAGAGATGCTAGACACCTTTGAGAGAAAGAGATAGATGCTAGGATCATTTGAGAAAGAGAGAGAGATACTAGACTCATTTGAGAGAGAGAGAGGGAGATACATGCTAGACAACTTAGAGAGAGAGATAGACAGAGAGACACTGAGAGATGATAGGCCCCTTTGTGAGAAGGAGAGATAGAAAGACAGGGAGTTGCTAGGCTCCTTTGGGAGAGACAGAGAGAGAGATGATTGGCTTCTTTGAGAGAGAGAGGGAGAGATATTCTAGGCTACTTTGAGAGAAAGAGAGATATACAGTAACAGAGATATGCTAGGCTCCTTCGAGTGAGAGAGACATGCTCGGCTCCTTTGAATGAGAGAGATAAAGGGATACATGCAAGGCTCCGTTGAGAGACACAGAGAGAGAGTGAGGGATGCTAGGCTCCTTGGAGAGAAAGAGAGAAAAAAGACGGAGATTCTAGTCTCCTTTGAGAAAAAGAGAGATAGTTAGACAGAGGGATGGTAAGCTCTTTTGAAAGAGAGAGAGTGTGATGCTAGACTTCTTACTGAGAGTGAGAAAGAGAGAGATGCTAGAATCCTTTGAGAGAGAGAGAGAGAGATGCTAGTCTCCTTTGAAAGAGAGCGAGTGTGATGGTAGGTATCTTATCGAGATGGAGAAAGATAGAGATCCTAGAATCCCTTTAGAGAGAGAGAGAAAGGGATGCTAGTACACCTTGACGGGGAGGGAGGGAGAGGGAGAGACGATTTACTCCTTGGAGAGAGAAAGAGTGAGAAGGTTGACACTGTTGAGAGCGAGAGAGAGAGAGGGAGAGAAATGCTAAGCTGCTTCGAGACAAAGAGAGAGGGAGAGATAGAGATATGCTAGGCTACTTTGAGAGAGAGGGAGGGAGAGATATGCTAGGCTCCTTAGAGAGAGAAAGCGGGATAGATTTGCTAGGCTTCTTTGAGAGAGAGAGAGAGAGCCCGGGAGAGACAGAGAGAGAGATGCTAGGCTCCTTTTAGAGAAAGAAAGATATAGAGAGACAGAGAGACTCCAGGCTACTTTGATAGAGAGAGTGATGCTAGACTCCTTTGAAAGAGAGACAGAGAGAGATACATGCTAGGTTCCGTTGCGAGAGAGAGAGACAGACAGAGAGAGATGAAAGACTCGTTAGAGAGAGGGAGAGAGAGTGAGGGATGCTCGGCGCTTTTGAGAGAAAGAGGGAGATAGAAAGACAGGGAGATTGTAGGCTCCTTTGAGAGATAGAGAGAGAGAGAGAGAGATGCAAATCTTCTTGAGAGAGAGGAAGAGAGAGAGATGCTTGGCTCCATTGAGAGAGAGAGATGCTGAGCTCCTTATAGAGACAGAGAGAGAGAGAGATGCTACTCTACTTTGAGAGTGAGAGACATAGGGATGCTAGACTCCTTTCAGAGAGAGAGAGTTATATATGCAAGGATTCTTTGAGAGAGGCAGAGTGAGGGAGAGTGATTCTAGTCTCCTTTGAGAGAAAGAGAGAAAGGTAGAAAGAGAGATGCTGGGCAGATTTGAAAGAGAAAGAGTGTGATGCAAGGTCTCTTACGGAGACAGAGAAAGTGAGATGCTAATATCCTTTGATATATATATATATATATATATATATATGTATATATACTATACTTCTTTGAGAGAGACAGAGAGAGAGGGAGAGAGATGCTATTCTACTTTAAGAGAGAGAGAGAGAGAGGGCTGGTAGGCTCCTTTGAGATAGAGATAGAGAGAGATGGTAGGCTTCTTTGAGAGAGAGAGTGAGAGAGAGAGTGTCTAGTCTGCTTTGGGAGGAAGAGAGAAATGTAGACGGATAGATATTAGGCTCCTTTGAAAGACAGACAGTGTGATGCTAGGCTTCTTAGGGAGAGAGAGAAAGAGAGCGATGCTAGAATCCTTTGAGAGAGAGAGAGAGATGCCAGGCTTCTTTGAGAGAGAGAGAGTCAGAGTGAGACAGAGAGATAGAGATTCTAAGTTCCTTTGAGAGAGTGAGAGCAATACACGCTGGCTCCTTGAGAGAGAGATAAACAGAGAGACAGAGAGAGAGGGAGAGAGAAGATAGGCTCCTTAGAGAGAGAGAGAGGTTGAGGGATGCTAGGCTCCTTTGAGAGAAATAGAGAGAGATAGAAAGACTGAGATTCTAGTCTATTTGAGAGAAAGAGGGAGAGATAGAGAGATGTTATGCTCCTTTGAAAGAGGGAGAGTGTGGTGCTAGGCTTCTTAGGGAGAGAGACAATTTGAGAGATGCTAGAATCTTAGAGAGAGAGAGAGAGAGAGAGAGAGATGCTAGGCTTCTCTGAGAGAGAGACAGAGTGAGACAGAGAGATAGAGATTCTGGGTTCCTTTGAGAGAGAGAGAGCAATACATGCTGGCTCTTTGAGAGAGAGATAAACAGAGAGAGACAGAGAGGATATAGGCTCCTTTGAGAGAGACATGCTAGGATTCTTTGAGAGAATTAAGTAAAGAGAAAAAGTATGCAATTATACTGACTTTTATAATTACCTATAGAAGTACATTTACCAGTGTTTTCTGTTTGTTTGGATTCAGATAGCTGTCTCATTTAATTTAATTATTCAGTCTGAAGAAATTCCTGTAGCATTTATATTCCTTGTGTAGGTGTAATTCACATGTCATACAATTCATCCCCTTAAAATACACAATAGAGTGGTGGCTGGTATATTCGCAGAGCTGTGCCACCATTGCTACCATCAATTTTCAGATATTTTCATTATGACACAAGGGAGAACTGTCCCTAGCCGTAGGTAATCACGAATCTACTTTCTGTCCTGTAGGCTCGGATCTTCTGGACATTTCCTATAAGTGAGAATCATACAATGTGTGAATCTTTGTGTTTTCCTCCAGTTAGCATGAAAACTTAGGGTTTCACCCATGTTGTGTGTATCAGAACTTCATATTTCTCATGGCTGAATAATTCTCTCCCTTTAATGTTCCTTGTAAGACATGTCAGCTAGCAACAAGTTTCCTCAGTTTTTATTTACCTAAGGATGTCTTTTTTCACCTTCATCTGTGAAAGGTAATTTGCTGGATATAAGATTCTTGTTTGAGTTTTTACTTCCAGCAATGAGAACATGTTGTCCCCACTGCCTTCCAACTGCTATCATGTCTGATGAGAAGTCAGCTGTTAAGCTTACTGGAGTGTACATGTATATCACGTTATTTTTCTCTTTTTGCCTATAAGATCTTTATCTTTGGCTTTTGGTATTTTGCCTATGATGTGCCCAGATGGAGTGCTCTTTGTGTGTATGCTACTTGGAATTTATAGAGTTTCTTGGATGTATGTATTGCTTTTTGGTCACATTTTGGGAATTTTCTGCCATTAAATACTTTAAATATTTTTCTGTTCCTTTCTCCAATCCTGCTTGTATTCGCAATGCACGTGTGGCTGCACTTATTGATGCCCCACATTTCTCTGTGGCTCTTCGTTTTGCTTCACTCATTAATTTTTCTCTCTGTTCTGCAAAATCCATAGTCTCCATGGATCTCGCTTTAAGTTGGCTGCTGGTTACTTCTGCCAGCTCAAATCTACATTTTGGTTATGGTTCTTAACTCCAAGATTTCCATTTGGTTCTAAAAAAATACAATTTCTACCTCTCAATAGTATTCTCTCTTTGATGAGCTTTTTTCACTGTACCTTCCTTTAGCTATTTACGTATGAGAGCTGTGAGGAAAGGTACCCACTTTGTCCCTGCCTGCACCTCCCAGGAGTATAGCACTCCAAGTAGAGCTTCTGATACACAGTGCATGGGTTTGGTAGTTAAGGGAGCAAGTCATGCCTCAGATGCCACAAACTCACTATTCTTACCGACAAATACTCAGTTGTCCTGAATGAATATTTCTTAAAATGCTGTATACCTTTAGGATAACTTCTAGAGACTATAACGGCCTTAAAAATAATTTTTACCTATTACTTTGTTGATTTACAATTTGTCTTTCTAGAAGTCCCAGTCCTCTTCCACATGATTTTTAAACAATATTTGTTGTGGCTAGAAGAGTTAACATAAGACCTACCGTCTACCAGATGTTTTTTTTAGTGTTTAATGTAGTATTGTTGGCAGTGCCGTACAGCAGATCTCCAGAGTTTATTCATCTTCCTTAACTGAGACTTTACACTCCTTGTTTAGTAAATCCGCAATTCCCATGACCCTAACCCTGGCCAACACCATTCCACCATTTGGTTATATGAATTTGACTACTTTAGATACTACATGTTAAGTGTATTCATGCAGTATTTCTCTTTCTGTGACTGGCTTGTTTCATTTAATGTTCTCAAGGGGTTCATCCATGTTGTTGCATATTGCAAAATTTCCTTTTCTCAAGGATAAATTGGATTCCATTGTATGTATAAACCACATATTCTTTCCCCATTCATATGTCGATGGGCATCTTGGTTGTTACCACCTCTTAGCTATTCAGAATCACGTTGCAGTGAACAATGGAGTGCAGGTGTCTCGTTGAGAGCCCGATTTTAGTCCTTTTGGGTCAATACCCACAAGTGTGGTTGCTGGATCATACGGTAGTTCTGCTGTTAGTGTTCTGAGGGAGCTCCCGTCCTTGCAAGCTTGGAAACCCTGCTTTCAGCTGCTCTACAAAAGCAGGTAAAAGGGGATCCTGCATCACTTCCAGTCAGTGTTCTTGATGCTTTCTGTTGTGCGTTTTCTAGATCAACTGGATGACTCTTCTGGCAGCTATGTTATCAAGGATGACACCAAGCCCCACATTCGAATGTGAGTTTGAACAGACTTAGAACCTGGGCGTCCAACCAAAGTGTGGATATTTTTACCCTCCTTGTGTTCCCCCATAGCTCCTTCCTCACAGGGGCTTTAGCTCCACTCTGGGGAGAAGTGGTAGATTTCTCTGGGTGTATGTGGGAAGCTTTTCCAATATTCCTTCTATGTGGACATCCCATAGATGGTCCCATGGGGACATATTCCCAGGAACCTGGGATAATAGGTAAAGTGAGAGAGATAGAAATACAGGGAGATTGTAGTCTCCATTGAGAGAAAGAGAGAGAGAGAGATGTTAGGCTCCTTTGAAAGAGGGAGAGTGTGAGTCTAGGCTTCGTAGGGAGAGAGATAAAGGGTGAGATGCTAGAATCCTTGGACAGAGAGAGAGATATGCTAGGCTTCTTTGAGAGAGAGAGGGGGTAGAGAGATGCTGGTCTACTTTGAGAGAGAGAGGGGGTAATGGTTGGCTCCTTTGAGGGAGAGAGTGAGAGAGAGAGAGAATCTAGGCTCCTTTGAAAAAAGAGAGATATACAGAGACAGAGAGATGCTATGCTTCGAGAGAGAGAGGGATGCTAGTCTCTTTTGAAAGAGAGAGAGAGTTACATGCTAGTCTCCTTTCACAGAGAGAGAAACAGAGAGAGATGCACAGAGAGAGATGATAGGCTCTTTTGTGAGAGAGAGAGAGGGATAATAGGCCACTCTGAGAGAGAGAGAGGGGGGTTGAGAGATTCTAGGTTCCTTAGAGAGTAAGAGAGATATACAGAGACAGAGAGATGCTAGGCTCCTTTGAGAGAGATGCTAGGCTCATTACAGAGAGAGACAGCGGGACAGTGAAGAGAGAGTATCTAGACTAATTTGAGAGAGAGAGAGAAAAGCTTGGCTTATTATAGAGAGAGAGACAGACAGAGATGCTATGCAACTCTTAGAGAGAGATTCTAGACTACTGTGAGAAAGAGAGAGAGATGCTAGACACCTTTGAGAGAAAGAGATAGATGCTAGGATCATTTGAGAAAGAGAGAGAGATACTAGACTCATTTGAGAGAGAGAGAGGGAGATACATGCTAGACAACTTAGAGAGAGAGATAGACAGAGAGACACTGAGAGATGATAGGCCCCTTTGTGAGAAGGAGAGATAGAAAGACAGGGAGTTGCTAGGCTCCTTTGGGAGAGACAGAGAGAGAGATGATTGGCTTCTTTGAGAGAGAGAGGGAGAGATATTCTAGGCTACTTTGAGAGAAAGAGAGATATACAGTAACAGAGATATGCTAGGCTCCTTCGAGTGAGAGAGACATGCTCGGCTCCTTTGAATGAGAGAGATAAAGGGATACATGCAAGGCTCCGTTGAGAGACACAGAGAGAGAGTGAGGGATGCTAGGCTCCTTGGAGAGAAAGAGAGAAAAAAGACGGAGATTCTAGTCTCCTTTGAGAAAAAGAGAGATAGTTAGACAGAGGGATGGTAAGCTCTTTTGAAAGAGAGAGAGTGTGATGCTAGACTTCTTACTGAGAGTGAGAAAGAGAGAGATGCTAGAATCCTTTGAGAGAGAGAGAGAGAGATGCTAGTCTCCTTTGAAAGAGAGCGAGTGTGATGGTAGGTATCTTATCGAGATGGAGAAAGATAGAGATCCTAGAATCCCTTTAGAGAGAGAGAGAAAGGGATGCTAGTACACCTTGACGGGGAGGGAGGGAGAGGGAGAGACGATTTACTCCTTGGAGAGAGAAAGAGTGAGAAGGTTGACACTGTTGAGAGCGAGAGAGAGAGAGGGAGAGAAATGCTAAGCTGCTTCGAGACAAAGAGAGAGGGAGAGATAGAGATATGCTAGGCTACTTTGAGAGAGAGGGAGGGAGAGATATGCTAGGCTCCTTAGAGAGAGAAAGCGGGATAGATTTGCTAGGCTTCTTTGAGAGAGAGAGAGAGAGCCCGGGAGAGACAGAGAGAGAGATGCTAGGCTCCTTTTAGAGAAAGAAAGATATAGAGAGACAGAGAGACTCCAGGCTACTTTGATAGAGAGAGTGATGCTAGACTCCTTTGAAAGAGAGACAGAGAGAGATACATGCTAGGTTCCGTTGCGAGAGAGAGAGACAGACAGAGAGAGATGAAAGACTCGTTAGAGAGAGGGAGAGAGAGTGAGGGATGCTCGGCGCTTTTGAGAGAAAGAGGGAGATAGAAAGACAGGGAGATTGTAGGCTCCTTTGAGAGAGAGAGAGAGAGAGAGAGAGATGCAAATCTTCTTGAGAGAGAGGAAGAGAGAGAGATGCTTGGCTCCATTGAGAGAGAGAGATGCTGAGCTCCTTATAGAGACAGAGAGAGAGAGAGATGCTACTCTACTTTGAGAGTGAGAGACATAGGGATGCTAGACTCCTTTCAGAGAGAGAGAGTTATATATGCAAGGATTCTTTGAGAGAGGCAGAGTGAGGGAGAGTGATTCTAGTCTCCTTTGAGAGAAAGAGAGAAAGGTAGAAAGAGAGATGCTGGGCAGATTTGAAAGAGAAAGAGTGTGATGCAAGGTCTCTTACGGAGACAGAGAAAGTGAGATGCTAATATCCTTTGATATATATATATATATATATGTATATATACTATACTTCTTTGAGAGAGACAGAGAGAGAGGGAGAGAGATGCTATTCTACTTTAAGAGAGAGAGAGAGAGAGGGCTGGTAGGCTCCTTTGAGATAGAGATAGAGAGAGATGGTAGGCTTCTTTGAGAGAGAGAGTGAGAGAGAGAGTGTCTAGTCTGCTTTGGGAGGAAGAGAGAAATGTAGACGGATAGATATTAGGCTCCTTTGAAAGACAGACAGTGTGATGCTAGGCTTCTTAGGGAGAGAGAGAAAGAGAGCGATGCTAGAATCCTTTGAGAGAGAGAGAGAGATGCCAGGCTTCTTTGAGAGAGAGAGAGTCAGAGTGAGACAGAGAGATAGAGATTCTAAGTTCCTTTGAGAGAGTGAGAGCAATACACGCTGGCTCCTTGAGAGAGAGATAAACAGAGAGACAGAGAGAGAGGGAGAGAGAAGATAGGCTCCTTAGAGAGAGAGAGAGGTTGAGGGATGCTAGGCTCCTTTGAGAGAAATAGAGAGAGATAGAAAGACTGAGATTCTAGTCTATTTGAGAGAAAGAGGGAGAGATAGAGAGATGTTATGCTCCTTTGAAAGAGGGAGAGTGTGGTGCTAGGCTTCTTAGGGAGAGAGACAATTTGAGAGATGCTAGAATCTTAGAGAGAGAGAGAGAGAGAGAGAGAGATGCTAGGCTTCTCTGAGAGAGAGACAGAGTGAGACAGAGAGATAGAGATTCTGGGTTCCTTTGAGAGAGAGAGAGCAATACATGCTGGCTCTTTGAGAGAGAGATAAACAGAGAGAGACAGAGAGGATATAGGCTCCTTTGAGAGAGACATGCTAGGATTCTTTGAGAGAATTAAGTAAAGAGAAAAAGTATGCAATTATACTGACTTTTATAATTACCTATAGAAGTACATTTACCAGTGTTTTCTGTTTGTTTGGATTCAGATAGCTGTCTCATTTAATTTAATTATTCAGTCTGAAGAAATTCCTGTAGCATTTATATTCCTTGTGTAGGTGTAATTCACATGTCATACAATTCATCCCCTTAAAATACACAATAGAGTGGTGGCTGGTATATTCGCAGAGCTGTGCCACCATTGCTACCATCAATTTTCAGATATTTTCATTATGACACAAGGGAGAACTGTCCCTAGCCGTAGGTAATCACGAATCTACTTTCTGTCCTGTAGGCTCGGATCTTCTGGACATTTCCTATAAGTGAGAATCATACAATGTGTGAATCTTTGTGTTTTCCTCCAGTTAGCATGAAAACTTAGGGTTTCACCCATGTTGTGTGTATCAGAACTTCATATTTCTCATGGCTGAATAATTCTCTCCCTTTAATGTTCCTTGTAAGACATGTCAGCTAGCAACAAGTTTCCTCAGTTTTTATTTACCTAAGGATGTCTTTTTTCACCTTCATCTGTGAAAGGTAATTTGCTGGATATAAGATTCTTGTTTGAGTTTTTACTTCCAGCAATGAGAACATGTTGTCCCCACTGCCTTCCAACTGCTATCATGTCTGATGAGAAGTCAGCTGTTAAGCTTACTGGAGTGTACATGTATATCACGTTATTTTTCTCTTTTTGCCTATAAGATCTTTATCTTTGGCTTTTGGTATTTTGCCTATGATGTGCCCAGATGGAGTGCTCTTTGTGTGTATGCTACTTGGAATTTATAGAGTTTCTTGGATGTATGTATTGCTTTTTGGTCACATTTTGGGAATTTTCTGCCATTAAATACTTTAAATATTTTTCTGTTCCTTTCTCCAATCCTGCTTGTATTCGCAATGCACGTGTGGCTGCACTTATTGATGCCCCACATTTCTCTGTGGCTCTTCGTTTTGCTTCACTCATTAATTTTTCTCTCTGTTCTGCAAAATCCATAGTCTCCATGGATCTCGCTTTAAGTTGGCTGCTGGTTACTTCTGCCAGCTCAAATCTACATTTTGGTTATGGTTCTTAACTCCAAGATTTCCATTTGGTTCTAAAAAAATACAATTTCTACCTCTCAATAGTATTCTCTCTTTGATGAGCTTTTTTCACTGTACCTTCCTTTAGCTCTTTACGTATGAGAGCTGTGAGGAAAGGTACCCACTTTGTCCCTGCCTGCACCTCCCAGGAGTAGAGCACTCCAAGTAGAGCTTCTGATACACAGTGCATGGGTTTGGTAGGTAAGGTTACAAGTCATGCCTCAGATGCCACAAACTCACTATTCTTACCGATAAATACTCAGTTGTCCTGAATGAATATTTCTTAAAATGCTGTATACCTTTAGGATAACTTCTAGAGACTATAACGGCCTTAAAAATAATTTTTACCTATTACTTTGTTGATTTACAATTTGTCTTTCTAGAAGTCCCAGTCCTCTTCCACATGATTTTTAAACAATATTTGTTGTGGCTAGAAGAGTTAACATAAGACCTACCGTCTACCAGATGTTTTTTTTAGTGTTTAATGTAGTATTGTTGGCAGTGCCGTACAGCAGATCTCCAGAGTTTATTCATCTTCCTTAACTGAGATTTTACACTCCTTGTTTAGTAAATCCGCAATTCCCATGACCCTAACCCTTGCCAACACCATTCCACCATTTGGTTAGATGAATTTGACTACTTTAGATACTACATGTTAAGTGTATTCATGCAGTATTTCTCTTTCTGTGACTGGCTTGTTTCATTTAATGTTCTCAAGGGGTTCATCCATGTTGTTGCATATTGCAAAATTTCCTTTTCTCAAGGATAAATTGGATTCCATTGTATGTATAAACCACATATTCTTTCCCCATTCATATGTCGATGGGCATCTTGGTTGTTACCACCTCTTAGCTATTCAGAATCACGTTGCAGTGAACAATGGAGTGCAGGTGTCTCGTTGAGAGCCCGATTTTAGTCCTTTTGGGTCAATACCCACAAGTGTGGTTGCTGGATCATACGGTAGTTCTGCTGTTAGTGTTCTGAGGGAGCTCCCGTCCTTGCAAGCTTGGAAACCCTGCTTTCAGCTGCTCTACAAAAGCAGGTAAAAGGGGATCCTGCATCACTTCCAGTCAGTGTTCTTGATGCTTTCTGTTGTGCGTTTTCTAGATCAACTGGATGACTCTTCTGGCAGCTATGTTATCAAGGATGACACCAAGCCCCACATTCGAATGTGAGTTTGAACAGACTTAGAACCTGGGCGTCCAACCAAAGTGTGGATATTTTTACCCTCCTTGTGTTCCCCCATAGCTCCTTCCTCACAGGGGCTTTAGCTCCACTCTGGGGAGAAGTGGTAGATTTCTCTGGGTGTATGTGGGAAGCTTTTCCAATATTCCTTCTATGTGGACATCCCATAGATGGTCCCATGGGGACATATTCCCAGGAACCTGGGATAATAGGTAAAGTGAGAGAGATAGAAATACAGGGAGATTATAGTCTCCTTTGAGAGAAAGAGTGAGAGAGAGATGTTAGGCTCCTTTGAAAGAGGGAGAGTGTGAGTCTAGGCTTCGTAGGGAGAGAGATAAAGGGTGAGATGCTAGAATCCTTGGACAGAGAGAGAGATATGCTAGGCTTCTTTGAGAGAGAGAGGGGGGAGAGAGATGCTGGTCTACTTTGAGAGAGAGAGGGGGTAATGGTTGGCTCCTTTGAGAGAGAGAGTGAGAGAGAGAGCGAATCTAGGCTCCTTTGAAAAAAGAGAGATATACAGAGACAGAGAGATGCTATGCTTCGATTGAGAGAGGGATGCTAGTCTCTTTTGAAAGAGAGAGAGAGTTACATGCTAGTCTCCTTTCACAGAGAGAGAAACAGAGAGAGATGCACAGAGAGAGATGATAGGCTCTTTTGTGAGAGAGAGAGAGGGATAATAGGCCACTCTGAGAGAGAGAGAGGGGGGTTGAGAGATTCTAGGTTCCTTAGAGAGTAAGAGAGATATACAGAGACAGAGAGATGCTAGGCTCCTTTGAGAGAGATGCTAGGCTCATTACAGAGAGAGACAGCGGGACAGTGAAGAGAGAGTATCTAGACTAATTTGAGAGAGAGAGAGAAAAGCTTGGCTTATTATAGAGAGAGAGACAGACAGAGATGCTATGCAACTCTTAGAGAGAGATTCTAGACTACTGTGAGAAAGAGAGAGAGATGCTAGACACCTTTGAGAGAAAGAGATGGATGCTAGGATCATTTGAGAAAGAGAGAGAGATACTAGACTCATTTGAGAGAGAGAGAGGGAGATACATGCTAGACAACTTAGAGAGAGAGATAGACAGAGAGACACTGAGAGATGATAGGCCCCTTTGTGAGAAGGAGAGATAGAAAGACAGGGAGTTGCTAGGCTCCTTTGGGAGAGACAGAGAGAGAGATGATTGGCTTCTTTGAGAGAGAGAGAGGGAGAGATATTCTAGGCTACTTTGAGAGAAAGAGAGATATACAGTAACAGAGATATGCTAGGCTCCTTCGAGTGAGAGAGGCATGCTCGGCTCCTTTGAATGAGAGAGATAAAGGGATACATGCAAGGCTCCGTTGAGAGACACAGAGAGAGAGTGAGGGATGCTAGGCCCCTTGGAGAGAAAGAGAGAAAAAAGACGGAGATTCTAGTCTCCTTTGAGAAAAAGATAGATAGTTAGACAGAGAGATGGTAAGCTCTTTTGAAAGAGAGAGAGTGTGATGCTAGACTTCTTACTGAGAGTGAGAAAGAGAGAGATGCTAGAATCCTTTGAGAGAGAGAGAGAGAGATGCTAGTCTCCTTTGAAAGAGAGCGAGTGTGATGGTAGGTACCTTATCGAGATGGAGAAAGATAGAGATCCTAGAAACCCTTTAGAGAGAGAGAGAAAGGGATGCTAGTACACTTTGACGGGGAGGGAGGGAGAGGGAGAGACGATTTACTCCTTGGAGAGAGAAAGAGTGAGAAGGTTGACACTGTTGAGAGCGAGAGAGAGAGAGGGAGAGAAATGCTAAGCTGCTTCGAGACAAAGAGAGAGGGAGAGATAGAGATATGCTAGGCTACTTTGAGAGAGAGGGAGGGAGAGATATGCTAGGCTCCTTAGAGAGAGAAAGCGGGATAGATTTGCTAGGCTTCTTTGAGAGAGAGAGAGAGAGAGCCCGGGAGAGACAGAGAGAGAGATGCTAGGCTCCTTTTAGAGAAAGAAAGATATAGAGAGACAGAGAGACTCCAGGCTACTTTGATAGAGAGAGTGATGCTAGACTCCTTTGAAAGAGAGACAGAGAGAGATACATGCTAGGTTCCGTTGCGAGAGAGAGAGACAGACAGAGAGAGATGAAAGACTCGTTAGAGAGAGGGAGAGAGAGTGAGGGATGCTCGGCGCTTTTGAGAGAAAGAGGGAGATAGAAAGACAGGGAGATTGTAGGCTCCTTTGAGAGATAGAGAGAGAGAGAGAGAGATGCAAATCTTCTTGAGAGAGAGGAAGAGAGAGAGATGCTTGGCTCCATTGAGAGAGAGAGATGCTGAGCTCCTTATAGAGACAGAGAGAGAGAGAGATGCTACTCTACTTTGAGAGTGAGAGACATAGGGATGCTAGACTCCTTTCAGAGAGAGAGAGTTATATATGCAAGGATTCTTTGAGAGAGGCAGAGTGAGGGAGAGTGATTCTAGTCTCCTTTGAGAGAAAGAGAGAAAGGTAGAAAGAGAGATGCTGGGCAGATTTGAAAGAGAAAGAGTGTGATGCAAGGTCTCTTACGGAGACAGAGAAAGTGAGATGCTAATATCCTTTGATATATATATATATATATATATATATACATGTATATATACTATACTTCTTTGAGAGAGACAGAGAGAGAGGGAGAGAGATGCTATTCTACTTTAAGAGAGAGAGAGAGAGAGGGCTGGTAGGCTCCTTTGAGATAGAGATAGAGAGAGATTGTAGGCTTCTTTGAGAGAGAGAGTGTCTAGTCTGCTTTGGGAGGAAGAGAGAAATGTAGACGGATAGATATTAGGCTCCTTTGAAAGACAGACAGTGTGATGCTAGGCTTCTTAGGGAGAGAGAGAAAGAGAGCGATGCTAGAATCCTTTGAGAGAGAGAGAGAGATGCTAGGCTTCTTTGAGAGAGAGAGAGTCAGAGTGAGACAGAGAGATAGAGATTCTAAGTTCCTTTGAGAGAGTGAGAGCAATACACGCTGGCTCCTTGAGAGAGAGATAAACAGAGAGACAGAGAGAGAGGGAGAGAGAAGATAGGCTCCTTAGAGAGAGAGAGAGAGGTTGAGGGATGCTAGGCTCCTTTGAGAGAAATAGAGAGAGATAGAAAGACTGAGATTCTAGTCTATTTGAGAGAAAGAGGGAGAGATAGAGAGATGTTATGCTCCTTTGAAAGAGGGAGAGTGTGGTGCTAGGCTTCTTAGGGAGAGAGAGAATTAGAGAGATGCTAGAATCTTAGAGAGAGAGAGAGAGAGAGATGCTAGGCTTCTCTGAGAGAGAGACAGAGTGAGACAGAGAGATAGAGATTCTGGGTTCCTTTGAGAGAGAGAGAGCAATACATGCTGGCTCTTTGAGAGAGAGATAAACAGAGAGAGACAGAGAGGATATAGGCTCCTTTGAGAGAGACATGCTAGGATTCTTTGAGAGAATTAAGTAAAGAGAAAAAGTATGCAATTATACTGACTTTTATAATTACCTATAGAAGTACATTTACCAGTGTTTTCTGTTTGTTTGGATTCAGATAGCTGTCTCATTTAATTTAATTATTCAGTCTGAAGAAATTCCTGTAGCATTTATATTCCTTGTGTAGGTGTAATTCACATGTCATACAATTCATCCCCTTAAAATACACAATAGAGTGGTGGCTGGTATATTCGCAGAGCTGTGCCACCATTGCTACCATCAATTTTCAGATATTTTCATTATGACACAAGGGAGAACTGTCCCTAGCCGTAGGTAATCACGAATCTACTTTCTGTCCTGTAGGCTCGGATCTTCTGGACATTTCCTATAAGTGAGAATCATACAATGTGTGAATCTTTGTGTTTTCCTCCAGTTAGCATGAAAACTTAGGGTTTCACCCATGTTGTGTGTATCAGAACTTCATATTTCTCATGGCTGAATAATTCTCTCCCTTTAATGTTCCTTGTAAGACATGTCAGCTAGCAACAAGTTTCCTCAGTTTTTATTTACCTAAGGATGTCTTTTTTCACCTTCATCTGTGAAAGGTAATTTGCTGGATATAAGATTCTTGTTTGAGTTTTTACTTCCAGCAATGAGAACATGTTGTCCCCACTGCCTTCCAACTGCTATCATGTCTGATGAGAAGTCAGCTGTTAAGCTTACTGGAGTGTACATGTATATCACGTTATTTTTCTCTTTTTGCCTATAAGATCTTTATCTTTGGCTTTTGGTATTTTGCCTATGATGTGCCCAGATGGAGTGCTCTTTGTGTGTATGCTACTTGGAATTTATAGAGTTTCTTGGATGTATGTATTGCTTTTTGGTCACATTTTGGGAATTTTCTGCCATTAAATACTTTAAATATTTTTCTGTTCCTTTCTCCAATCCTGCTTGTATTCGCAATGCACGTGTGGCTGCACTTATTGATGCCCCACATTTCTCTGTGGCTCTTCGTTTTGCTTCACTCATTAATTTTTCTCTCTGTTCTGCAAAATCCATAGTCTCCATGGATATCGCTTTAAGTTGGCTGCTGGTTACTTCTGCCAGCTCAAATCTACATTTTGGTTATGGTTCTTAACTCCAAGATTTCCATTTGGTTCTAAAAAAATACAATTTCTACCTCTCAATAGTATTCTCTCTTTGATGAGCTTTTTTCACTGTACCTTCCTTTAGCTCTTTACGTATGAGAGCTGTGAGGAAAGGTACCCACTTTGTCCCTGCCTGCACCTCCCAGGAGTAGAGCACTCCAAGTAGAGCTTCTGATACACAGTGCATGGGTTTGGTAGGTAAGGTTACAAGTCATGCCTCAGATGCCACAAACTCACTATTCTTACCGACAAATACTCAGTTGTCCTGAATGAATATTTCTTAAAATGCTGTATACCTTTAGGATAACTTCTAGAGACTATAACGGCCTTAAAAATAATTTTTACCTATTACTTTGTTGATTTACAATTTGTCTTTCTAGAAGTCCCAGTCCTCTTCCACATGATTTTTAAACAATATTTGTTGTGGCTAGAAGAGTTAACATAAGACCTACCGTCTACCAGATGTTTTTTTTAGTGTTTAATGTAGTATTGTTGGCAGTGCCGTACAGCAGATCTCCAGAGTTTATTCATCTTCCTTAACTGAGACTTTACACTCCTTGTTTAGTAAATCCGCAATTCCCATGACCCTAACCCTGGCCAACACCATTCCACCATTTGGTTATATGAATTTGACTACTTTAGATACTACATGTTAAGTGTATTCATGCAGTATTTCTCTTTCTGTGACTGGCTTGTTTCATTTAATGTTCTCAAGGGGTTCATCCATGTTGTTGCATATTGCAAAATTTCCTTTTCTCAAGGATAAATTGGATTCCATTGTATGTATAAACCACATATTCTTTCCCCATTCATATGTCGATGGGCATCTTGGTTGTTACCACCTCTTAGCTATTCAGAATCACGTTGCAGTGAACAATGGAGTGCAGGTGTCTCGTTGAGAGCCCGATTTTAGTCCTTTTGGGTCAATACCCACAAGTGTGGTTGCTGGATCATACGGTAGTTCTGCTGTTAGTGTTCTGAGGGAGCTCCCGTCCTTGCAAGCTTGGAAACCCTGCTTTCAGCTGCTCTACAAAAGCAGGTAAAAGGGGATCCTGCATCACTTCCAGTCAGTGTTCTTGATGCTTTCTGTTGTGCGTTTTCTAGATCAACTGGATGACTCTTCTGGCAGCTATGTTATCAAGGATGACACCAAGCCCCACATTCGAATGTGAGTTTGAACAGACTTAGAACCTGGGCGTCCAACCAAAGTGTGGATATTTTTACCCTCCTTGTGTTCCCCCATAGCTCCTTCCTCACAGGGGCTTTAGCTCCACTCTGGGGAGAAGTGGTAGATTTCTCTGGGTGTATGTGGGAAGCTTTTCCAATATTCCTTCTATGTGGACATCCCATAGATGGTCCCATGGGGACATATTCCCAGGAACCTGGGATAATAGGTAAAGTGAGAGAGATAGAAATACAGGGAGATTGTAGTCTCCATTGAGAGAAAGAGAGAGAGAGAGATGTTAGGCTCCTTTGAAAGAGGGAGAGTGTGAGTCTAGGCTTCGTAGGGAGAGAGATAAAGGGTGAGATGCTAGAATCCTTGGACAGAGAGAGAGATATGCTAGGCTTCTTTGAGAGAGAGAGGGGGTAGAGAGATGCTGGTCTACTTTGAGAGAGAGAGGGGGTAATGGTTGGCTCCTTTGAGAGAGAGAGTGAGAAAGAGAGAGAATCTAGGCTCCTTTGAAAAAAGAGAGATATACAGAGACAGAGAGATGCTATGCTTCGAGAGAGAGAGGGATGCTAGTCTCTTTTGAAAGAGAGAGAGAGTTACATGCTAGTCTCCTTTCACAGAGAGAGAAACAGAGAGAGATGCACAGAGAGAGATGATAGGCTCTTTTGTGAGAGAGAGAGAGGGATAATAGGCCACTCTGAGAGAGAGAGAGGGGGGTTGAGAGATTCTAGGTTCCTTAGAGAGTAAGAGAGATATACAGAGACAGAGAGATGCTAGGCTCCTTTGAGAGAGATGCTAGGCTCATTACAGAGAGAGACAGCGGGACAGTGAAGAGAGAGTATCTAGACTAATTTGAGAGAGAGAGAGAAAAGCTTGGCTTATTATAGAGAGAGAGACAGACAGAGATGCTATGCAACTCTTAGAGAGAGATTCTAGACTACTGTGAGAAAGAGAGAGAGATGCTAGACACCTTTGAGAGAAAGAGATAGATGCTAGGATCATTTGAGAAAGAGAGAGAGATACTAGACTCATTTGAGAGAGAGAGAGGGAGATACATGCTAGACAACTTAGAGAGAGAGATAGACAGAGAGACACTGAGAGATGATAGGCCCCTTTGTGAGAAGGAGAGATAGAAAGACAGGGAGTTGCTAGGCTCCTTTGGGAGAGACAGAGAGAGAGATGATTGGCTTCTTTGAGAGAGAGAGGGAGAGATATTCTAGGCTACTTTGAGAGAAAGAGAGATATACAGTAACAGAGATATGCTAGGCTCCTTCGAGTGAGAGAGACATGCTCGGCTCCTTTGAATGAGAGAGATAAAGGGATACATGCAAGGCTCCGTTGAGAGACACAGAGAGAGAGTGAGGGATGCTAGGCTCCTTGGAGAGAAAGAGAGAAAAAAGACGGAGATTCTAGTCTCCTTTGAGAAAAAGAGAGATAGTTAGACAGAGGGATGGTAAGCTCTTTTGAAAGAGAGAGAGTGTGATGCTAGACTTCTTACTGAGAGTGAGAAAGAGAGAGATGCTAGAATCCTTTGAGAGAGAGAGAGAGAGATGCTAGTCTCCTTTGAAAGAGAGCGAGTGTGATGGTAGGTATCTTATCGAGATGGAGAAAGATAGAGATCCTAGAATCCCTTTAGAGAGAGAGAGAAAGGGATGCTAGTACACCTTGACGGGGAGGGAGGGAGAGGGAGAGACGATTTACTCCTTGGAGAGAGAAAGAGTGAGAAGGTTGACACTGTTGAGAGCGAGAGAGAGAGAGGGAGAGAAATGCTAAGCTGCTTCGAGACAAAGAGAGAGGGAGAGATAGAGATATGCTAGGCTACTTTGAGAGAGAGGGAGGGAGAGATATGCTAGGCTCCTTAGAGAGAGAAAGCGGGATAGATTTGCTAGGCTTCTTTGAGAGAGAGAGAGAGAGCCCGGGAGAGACAGAGAGAGAGATGCTAGGCTCCTTTTAGAGAAAGAAAGATATAGAGAGACAGAGAGACTCCAGGCTACTTTGATAGAGAGAGTGATGCTAGACTCCTTTGAAAGAGAGACAGAGAGAGATACATGCTAGGTTCCGTTGCGAGAGAGAGAGACAGACAGAGAGAGATGAAAGACTCGTTAGAGAGAGGGAGAGAGAGTGAGGGATGCTCGGCGCTTTTGAGAGAAAGAGGGAGATAGAAAGACAGGGAGATTGTAGGCTCCTTTGAGAGATAGATAGAGAGAGAGAGAGATGCAAATCTTCTTGAGAGAGAGGAAGAGAGAGAGATGCTTGGCTCCATTGAGAGAGAGAGATGCTGAGCTCCTTATAGAGACAGAGAGAGAGAGAGATGCTACTCTACTTTGAGAGTGAGAGACATAGGGATGCTAGACTCCTTTCAGAGAGAGAGAGTTATATATGCAAGGATTCTTTGAGAGAGGCAGAGTGAGGGAGAGTGATTCTAGTCTCCTTTGAGAGAAAGAGAGAAAGGTAGAAAGAGAGATGCTGGGCAGATTTGAAAGAGAAAGAGTGTGATGCAAGGTCTCTTACGGAGACAGAGAAAGTGAGATGCTAATATCCTTTGATATATATATATATATATATATATATATGTATATATACTATACTTCTTTGAGAGAGACAGAGAGAGAGGGAGAGAGATGCTATTCTACTTTAAGAGAGAGAGAGAGAGAGGGCTGGTAGGCTCCTTTGAGATAGAGATAGAGAGAGATGGTAGGCTTCTTTGAGAGAGAGAGTGAGAGAGAGAGTGTCTAGTCTGCTTTGGGAGGAAGAGAGAAATGTAGACGGATAGATATTAGGCTCCTTTGAAAGACAGACAGTGTGATGCTAGGCTTCTTAGGGAGAGAGAGAAAGAGAGCGATGCTAGAATCCTTTGAGAGAGAGAGAGAGATGCCAGGCTTCTTTGAGAGAGAGAGAGTCAGAGTGAGACAGAGAGATAGAGATTCTAAGTTCCTTTGAGAGAGTGAGAGCAATACACGCTGGCTCCTTGAGAGAGAGATAAACAGAGAGACAGAGAGAGAGGGAGAGAGAAGATAGGCTCCTTAGAGAGAGAGAGAGGTTGAGGGATGCTAGGCTCCTTTGAGAGAAATAGAGAGAGATAGAAAGACTGAGATTCTAGTCTATTTGAGAGAAAGAGGGAGAGATAGAGAGATGTTATGCTCCTTTGAAAGAGGGAGAGTGTGGTGCTAGGCTTCTTAGGGAGAGAGACAATTTGAGAGATGCTAGAATCTTAGAGAGAGAGAGAGAGAGAGAGATGCTAGGCTTCTCTGAGAGAGAGACAGAGTGAGACAGAGAGATAGAGATTCTGGGTTCCTTTGAGAGAGAGAGAGCAATACATGCTGGCTCTTTGAGAGAGAGATAAACAGAGAGAGACAGAGAGGATATAGGCTCCTTTGAGAGAGACATGCTAGGATTCTTTGAGAGAATTAAGTAAAGAGAAAAAGTATGCAATTATACTGACTTTTATAATTACCTATAGAAGTACATTTACCAGTGTTTTCTGTTTGTTTGGATTCAGATAGCTGTCTCATTTAATTTAATTATTCAGTCTGAAGAAATTCCTGTAGCATTTATATTCCTTGTGTAGGTGTAATTCACATGTCATACAATTCATCCCCTTAAAATACACAATAGAGTGGTGGCTGGTATATTCGCAGAGCTGTGCCACCATTGCTACCATCAATTTTCAGATATTTTCATTATGACACAAGGGAGAACTGTCCCTAGCCGTAGGTAATCACGAATCTACTTTCTGTCCTGTAGGCTCGGATCTTCTGGACATTTCCTATAAGTGAGAATCATACAATGTGTGAATCTTTGTGTTTTCCTCCAGTTAGCATGAAAACTTAGGGTTTCACCCATGTTGTGTGTATCAGAACTTCATATTTCTCATGGCTGAATAATTCTCTCCCTTTAATGTTCCTTGTAAGACATGTCAGCTAGCAACAAGTTTCCTCAGTTTTTATTTACCTAAGGATGTCTTTTTTCACCTTCATCTGTGAAAGGTAATTTGCTGGATATAAGATTCTTGTTTGAGTTTTTACTTCCAGCAATGAGAACATGTTGTCCCCACTGCCTTCCAACTGCTATCATGTCTGATGAGAAGTCAGCTGTTAAGCTTACTGGAGTGTACATGTATATCACGTTATTTTTCTCTTTTTGCCTATAAGATCTTTATCTTTGGCTTTTGGTATTTTGCCTATGATGTGCCCAGATGGAGTGCTCTTTGTGTGTATGCTACTTGGAATTTATAGAGTTTCTTGGATGTATGTATTGCTTTTTGGTCACATTTTGGGAATTTTCTGCCATTAAATACTTTAAATATTTTTCTGTTCCTTTCTCCAATCCTGCTTGTATTCGCAATGCACGTGTGGCTGCACTTATTGATGCCCCACATTTCTCTGTGGCTCTTCGTTTTGCTTCACTCATTAATTTTTCTCTCTGTTCTGCAAAATCCATAGTCTCCATGGATCTCGCTTTAAGTTGGCTGCTGGTTACTTCTGCCAGCTCAAATCTACATTTTGGTTATGGTTCTTAACTCCAAGATTTCCATTTGGTTCTAAAAAAATACAATTTCTACCTCTCAATAGTATTCTCTCTTTGATGAGCTTTTTTCACTGTACCTTCCTTTAGCTCTTTACGTATGAGAGCTGTGAGGAAAGGTACCCACTTTGTCCCTGCCTGCACCTCCCAGGAGTAGAGCACTCCAAGTAGAGCTTCTGATACACAGTGCATGGGTTTGGTAGGTAAGGTTACAAGTCATGCCTCAGATGCCACAAACTCACTATTCTTACCGATAAATACTCAGTTGTCCTGAATGAATATTTCTTAAAATGCTGTATACCTTTAGGATAACTTCTAGAGACTATAACGGCCTTAAAAATAATTTTTACCTATTACTTTGTTGATTTACAATTTGTCTTTCTAGAAGTCCCAGTCCTCTTCCACATGATTTTTAAACAATATTTGTTGTGGCTAGAAGAGTTAACATAAGACCTACCGTCTACCAGATGTTTTTTTTAGTGTTTAATGTAGTATTGTTGGCAGTGCCGTACAGCAGATCTCCAGAGTTTATTCATCTTCCTTAACTGAGATTTTACACTCCTTGTTTAGTAAATCCGCAATTCCCATGACCCTAACCCTTGCCAACACCATTCCACCATTTGGTTAGATGAATTTGACTACTTTAGATACTACATGTTAAGTGTATTCATGCAGTATTTCTCTTTCTGTGACTGGCTTGTTTCATTTAATGTTCTCAAGGGGTTCATCCATGTTGTTGCATATTGCAAAATTTCCTTTTCTCAAGGATAAATTGGATTCCATTGTATGTATAAACCACATATTCTTTCCCCATTCATATGTCGATGGGCATCTTGGTTGTTACCACCTCTTAGCTATTCAGAATCACGTTGCAGTGAACAATGGAGTGCAGGTGTCTCGTTGAGAGCCCGATTTTAGTCCTTTTGGGTCAATACCCACAAGTGTGGTTGCTGGATCATACGGTAGTTCTGCTGTTAGTGTTCTGAGGGAGCTCCCGTCCTTGCAAGCTTGGAAACCCTGCTTTCAGCTGCTCTACAAAAGCAGGTAAAAGGGGATCCTGCATCACTTCCAGTCAGTGTTCTTGATGCTTTCTGTTGTGCGTTTTCTAGATCAACTGGATGACTCTTCTGGCAGCTATGTTATCAAGGATGACACCAAGCCCCACATTCGAATGTGAGTTTGAACAGACTTAGAACCTGGGCGTCCAACCAAAGTGTGGATATTTTTACCCTCCTTGTGTTCCCCCATAGCTCCTTCCTCACAGGGGCTTTAGCTCCACTCTGGGGAGAAGTGGTAGATTTCTCTGGGTGTATGTGGGAAGCTTTTCCAATATTCCTTCTATGTGGACATCCCATAGATGGTCCCATGGGGACATATTCCCAGGAACCTGGGATAATAGGTAAAGTGAGAGAGATAGAAATACAGGGAGATTATAGTCTCCTTTGAGAGAAAGAGTGAGAGAGAGATGTTAGGCTCCTTTGAAAGAGGGAGAGTGTGAGTCTAGGCTTCGTAGGGAGAGAGATAAAGGGTGAGATGCTAGAATCCTTGGACAGAGAGAGAGATATGCTAGGCTTCTTTGAGAGAGAGAGGGGGGAGAGAGATGCTGGTCTACTTTGAGAGAGAGAGGGGGTAATGGTTGGCTCCTTTGAGAGAGAGAGTGAGAGAGAGAGCGAATCTAGGCTCCTTTGAAAAAAGAGAGATATACAGAGACAGAGAGATGCTATGCTTCGATTGAGAGAGGGATGCTAGTCTCTTTTGAAAGAGAGAGAGAGTTACATGCTAGTCTCCTTTCACAGAGAGAGAAACAGAGAGAGATGCACAGAGAGAGATGATAGGCTCTTTTGTGAGAGAGAGAGAGGGATAATAGGCCACTCTGAGAGAGAGAGAGGGGGGTTGAGAGATTCTAGGTTCCTTAGAGAGTAAGAGAGATATACAGAGACAGAGAGATGCTAGGCTCCTTTGAGAGAGATGCTAGGCTCATTACAGAGAGAGACAGCGGGACAGTGAAGAGAGAGTATCTAGACTAATTTGAGAGAGAGAGAGAAAAGCTTGGCTTATTATAGAGAGAGAGACAGACAGAGATGCTATGCAACTCTTAGAGAGAGATTCTAGACTACTGTGAGAAAGAGAGAGAGATGCTAGACACCTTTGAGAGAAAGAGATGGATGCTAGGATCATTTGAGAAAGAGAGAGAGATACTAGACTCATTTGAGAGAGAGAGAGGGAGATACATGCTAGACAACTTAGAGAGAGAGATAGACAGAGAGACACTGAGAGATGATAGGCCCCTTTGTGAGAAGGAGAGATAGAAAGACAGGGAGTTGCTAGGCTCCTTTGGGAGAGACAGAGAGAGAGATGATTGGCTTCTTTGAGAGAGAGAGAGGGAGAGATATTCTAGGCTACTTTGAGAGAAAGAGAGATATACAGTAACAGAGATATGCTAGGCTCCTTCGAGTGAGAGAGGCATGCTCGGCTCCTTTGAATGAGAGAGATAAAGGGATACATGCAAGGCTCCGTTGAGAGACACAGAGAGAGAGTGAGGGATGCTAGGCCCCTTGGAGAGAAAGAGAGAAAAAAGACGGAGATTCTAGTCTCCTTTGAGAAAAAGATAGATAGTTAGACAGAGAGATGGTAAGCTCTTTTGAAAGAGAGAGAGTGTGATGCTAGACTTCTTACTGAGAGTGAGAAAGAGAGAGATGCTAGAATCCTTTGAGAGAGAGAGAGAGAGATGCTAGTCTCCTTTGAAAGAGAGCGAGTGTGATGGTAGGTACCTTATCGAGATGGAGAAAGATAGAGATCCTAGAAACCCTTTAGAGAGAGAGAGAAAGGGATGCTAGTACACTTTGACGGGGAGGGAGGGAGAGGGAGAGACGATTTACTCCTTGGAGAGAGAAAGAGTGAGAAGGTTGACACTGTTGAGAGCGAGAGAGAGAGAGGGAGAGAAATGCTAAGCTGCTTCGAGACAAAGAGAGAGGGAGAGATAGAGATATGCTAGGCTACTTTGAGAGAGAGGGAGGGAGAGATATGCTAGGCTCCTTAGAGAGAGAAAGCGGGATAGATTTGCTAGGCTTCTTTGAGAGAGAGAGAGAGAGAGCCCGGGAGAGACAGAGAGAGAGATGCTAGGCTCCTTTTAGAGAAAGAAAGATATAGAGAGACAGAGAGACTCCAGGCTACTTTGATAGAGAGAGTGATGCTAGACTCCTTTGAAAGAGAGACAGAGAGAGATACATGCTAGGTTCCGTTGCGAGAGAGAGAGACAGACAGAGAGAGATGAAAGACTCGTTAGAGAGAGGGAGAGAGAGTGAGGGATGCTCGGCGCTTTTGAGAGAAAGAGGGAGATAGAAAGACAGGGAGATTGTAGGCTCCTTTGAGAGATAGAGAGAGAGAGAGAGAGATGCAAATCTTCTTGAGAGAGAGGAAGAGAGAGAGATGCTTGGCTCCATTGAGAGAGAGAGATGCTGAGCTCCTTATAGAGACAGAGAGAGAGAGAGATGCTACTCTACTTTGAGAGTGAGAGACATAGGGATGCTAGACTCCTTTCAGAGAGAGAGAGTTATATATGCAAGGATTCTTTGAGAGAGGCAGAGTGAGGGAGAGTGATTCTAGTCTCCTTTGAGAGAAAGAGAGAAAGGTAGAAAGAGAGATGCTGGGCAGATTTGAAAGAGAAAGAGTGTGATGCAAGGTCTCTTACGGAGACAGAGAAAGTGAGATGCTAATATCCTTTGATATATATATATATATATATATATATACATGTATATATACTATACTTCTTTGAGAGAGACAGAGAGAGAGGGAGAGAGATGCTATTCTACTTTAAGAGAGAGAGAGAGAGAGGGCTGGTAGGCTCCTTTGAGATAGAGATAGAGAGAGATTGTAGGCTTCTTTGAGAGAGAGAGTGTCTAGTCTGCTTTGGGAGGAAGAGAGAAATGTAGACGGATAGATATTAGGCTCCTTTGAAAGACAGACAGTGTGATGCTAGGCTTCTTAGGGAGAGAGAGAAAGAGAGCGATGCTAGAATCCTTTGAGAGAGAGAGAGAGATGCTAGGCTTCTTTGAGAGAGAGAGAGTCAGAGTGAGACAGAGAGATAGAGATTCTAAGTTCCTTTGAGAGAGTGAGAGCAATACACGCTGGCTCCTTGAGAGAGAGATAAACAGAGAGACAGAGAGAGAGGGAGAGAGAAGATAGGCTCCTTAGAGAGAGAGAGAGAGGTTGAGGGATGCTAGGCTCCTTTGAGAGAAATAGAGAGAGATAGAAAGACTGAGATTCTAGTCTATTTGAGAGAAAGAGGGAGAGATAGAGAGATGTTATGCTCCTTTGAAAGAGGGAGAGTGTGGTGCTAGGCTTCTTAGGGAGAGAGAGAATTAGAGAGATGCTAGAATCTTAGAGAGAGAGAGAGAGAGAGATGCTAGGCTTCTCTGAGAGAGAGACAGAGTGAGACAGAGAGATAGAGATTCTGGGTTCCTTTGAGAGAGAGAGAGCAATACATGCTGGCTCTTTGAGAGAGAGATAAACAGAGAGAGACAGAGAGGATATAGGCTCCTTTGAGAGAGACATGCTAGGATTCTTTGAGAGAATTAAGTAAAGAGAAAAAGTATGCAATTATACTGACTTTTATAATTACCTATAGAAGTACATTTACCAGTGTTTTCTGTTTGTTTGGATTCAGATAGCTGTCTCATTTAATTTAATTATTCAGTCTGAAGAAATTCCTGTAGCATTTATATTCCTTGTGTAGGTGTAATTCACATGTCATACAATTCATCCCCTTAAAATACACAATAGAGTGGTGGCTGGTATATTCGCAGAGCTGTGCCACCATTGCTACCATCAATTTTCAGATATTTTCATTATGACACAAGGGAGAACTGTCCCTAGCCGTAGGTAATCACGAATCTACTTTCTGTCCTGTAGGCTCGGATCTTCTGGACATTTCCTATAAGTGAGAATCATACAATGTGTGAATCTTTGTGTTTTCCTCCAGTTAGCATGAAAACTTAGGGTTTCACCCATGTTGTGTGTATCAGAACTTCATATTTCTCATGGCTGAATAATTCTCTCCCTTTAATGTTCCTTGTAAGACATGTCAGCTAGCAACAAGTTTCCTCAGTTTTTATTTACCTAAGGATGTCTTTTTTCACCTTCATCTGTGAAAGGTAATTTGCTGGATATAAGATTCTTGTTTGAGTTTTTACTTCCAGCAATGAGAACATGTTGTCCCCACTGCCTTCCAACTGCTATCATGTCTGATGAGAAGTCAGCTGTTAAGCTTACTGGAGTGTACATGTATATCACGTTATTTTTCTCTTTTTGCCTATAAGATCTTTATCTTTGGCTTTTGGTATTTTGCCTATGATGTGCCCAGATGGAGTGCTCTTTGTGTGTATGCTACTTGGAATTTATAGAGTTTCTTGGATGTATGTATTGCTTTTTGGTCACATTTTGGGAATTTTCTGCCATTAAATACTTTAAATATTTTTCTGTTCCTTTCTCCAATCCTGCTTGTATTCGCAATGCACGTGTGGCTGCACTTATTGATGCCCCACATTTCTCTGTGGCTCTTCGTTTTGCTTCACTCATTAATTTTTCTCTCTGTTCTGCAAAATCCATAGTCTCCATGGATATCGCTTTAAGTTGGCTGCTGGTTACTTCTGCCAGCTCAAATCTACATTTTGGTTATGGTTCTTAACTCCAAGATTTCCATTTGGTTCTAAAAAAATACAATTTCTACCTCTCAATAGTATTCTCTCTTTGATGAGCTTTTTTCACTGTACCTTCCTTTAGCTCTTTACGTATGAGAGCTGTGAGGAAAGGTACCCACTTTGTCCCTGCCTGCACCTCCCAGGAGTAGAGCACTCCAAGTAGAGCTTCTGATACACAGTGCATGGGTTTGGTAGGTAAGGTTACAAGTCATGCCTCAGATGCCACAAACTCACTATTCTTACCGACAAATACTCAGTTGTCCTGAATGAATATTTCTTAAAATGCTGTATACCTTTAGGATAACTTCTAGAGACTATAACGGCCTTAAAAATAATTTTTACCTATTACTTTGTTGATTTACAATTTGTCTTTCTAGAAGTCCCAGTCCTCTTCCACATGATTTTTAAACAATATTTGTTGTGGCTAGAAGAGTTAACATAAGACCTACCGTCTACCAGATGTTTTTTTTAGTGTTTAATGTAGTATTGTTGGCAGTGCCGTACAGCAGATCTCCAGAGTTTATTCATCTTCCTTAACTGAGACTTTACACTCCTTGTTTAGTAAATCCGCAATTCCCATGACCCTAACCCTGGCCAACACCATTCCACCATTTGGTTATATGAATTTGACTACTTTAGATACTACATGTTAAGTGTATTCATGCAGTATTTCTCTTTCTGTGACTGGCTTGTTTCATTTAATGTTCTCAAGGGGTTCATCCATGTTGTTGCATATTGCAAAATTTCCTTTTCTCAAGGATAAATTGGATTCCATTGTATGTATAAACCACATATTCTTTCCCCATTCATATGTCGATGGGCATCTTGGTTGTTACCACCTCTTAGCTATTCAGAATCACGTTGCAGTGAACAATGGAGTGCAGGTGTCTCGTTGAGAGCCCGATTTTAGTCCTTTTGGGTCAATACCCACAAGTGTGGTTGCTGGATCATACGGTAGTTCTGCTGTTAGTGTTCTGAGGGAGCTCCCGTCCTTGCAAGCTTGGAAACCCTGCTTTCAGCTGCTCTACAAAAGCAGGTAAAAGGGGATCCTGCATCACTTCCAGTCAGTGTTCTTGATGCTTTCTGTTGTGCGTTTTCTAGATCAACTGGATGACTCTTCTGGCAGCTATGTTATCAAGGATGACACCAAGCCCCACATTCGAATGTGAGTTTGAACAGACTTAGAACCTGGGCGTCCAACCAAAGTGTGGATATTTTTACCCTCCTTGTGTTCCCCCATAGCTCCTTCCTCACAGGGGCTTTAGCTCCACTCTGGGGAGAAGTGGTAGATTTCTCTGGGTGTATGTGGGAAGCTTTTCCAATATTCCTTCTATGTGGACATCCCATAGATGGTCCCATGGGGACATATTCCCAGGAACCTGGGATAATAGGTAAAGTGAGAGAGATAGAAATACAGGGAGATTGTAGTCTCCATTGAGAGAAAGAGAGAGAGAGAGATGTTAGGCTCCTTTGAAAGAGGGAGAGTGTGAGTCTAGGCTTCGTAGGGAGAGAGATAAAGGGTGAGATGCTAGAATCCTTGGACAGAGAGAGAGATATGCTAGGCTTCTTTGAGAGAGAGAGGGGGTAGAGAGATGCTGGTCTACTTTGAGAGAGAGAGGGGGTAATGGTTGGCTCCTTTGAGAGAGAGAGTGAGAAAGAGAGAGAATCTAGGCTCCTTTGAAAAAAGAGAGATATACAGAGACAGAGAGATGCTATGCTTCGAGAGAGAGAGGGATGCTAGTCTCTTTTGAAAGAGAGAGAGAGTTACATGCTAGTCTCCTTTCACAGAGAGAGAAACAGAGAGAGATGCACAGAGAGAGATGATAGGCTCTTTTGTGAGAGAGAGAGAGGGATAATAGGCCACTCTGAGAGAGAGAGAGGGGGGTTGAGAGATTCTAGGTTCCTTAGAGAGTAAGAGAGATATACAGAGACAGAGAGATGCTAGGCTCCTTTGAGAGAGATGCTAGGCTCATTACAGAGAGAGACAGCGGGACAGTGAAGAGAGAGTATCTAGACTAATTTGAGAGAGAGAGAGAAAAGCTTGGCTTATTATAGAGAGAGAGACAGACAGAGATGCTATGCAACTCTTAGAGAGAGATTCTAGACTACTGTGAGAAAGAGAGAGAGATGCTAGACACCTTTGAGAGAAAGAGATAGATGCTAGGATCATTTGAGAAAGAGAGAGAGATACTAGACTCATTTGAGAGAGAGAGAGGGAGATACATGCTAGACAACTTAGAGAGAGAGATAGACAGAGAGACACTGAGAGATGATAGGCCCCTTTGTGAGAAGGAGAGATAGAAAGACAGGGAGTTGCTAGGCTCCTTTGGGAGAGACAGAGAGAGAGATGATTGGCTTCTTTGAGAGAGAGAGGGAGAGATATTCTAGGCTACTTTGAGAGAAAGAGAGATATACAGTAACAGAGATATGCTAGGCTCCTTCGAGTGAGAGAGACATGCTCGGCTCCTTTGAATGAGAGAGATAAAGGGATACATGCAAGGCTCCGTTGAGAGACACAGAGAGAGAGTGAGGGATGCTAGGCTCCTTGGAGAGAAAGAGAGAAAAAAGACGGAGATTCTAGTCTCCTTTGAGAAAAAGAGAGATAGTTAGACAGAGGGATGGTAAGCTCTTTTGAAAGAGAGAGAGTGTGATGCTAGACTTCTTACTGAGAGTGAGAAAGAGAGAGATGCTAGAATCCTTTGAGAGAGAGAGAGAGAGATGCTAGTCTCCTTTGAAAGAGAGCGAGTGTGATGGTAGGTATCTTATCGAGATGGAGAAAGATAGAGATCCTAGAATCCCTTTAGAGAGAGAGAGAAAGGGATGCTAGTACACCTTGACGGGGAGGGAGGGAGAGGGAGAGACGATTTACTCCTTGGAGAGAGAAAGAGTGAGAAGGTTGACACTGTTGAGAGCGAGAGAGAGAGAGGGAGAGAAATGCTAAGCTGCTTCGAGACAAAGAGAGAGGGAGAGATAGAGATATGCTAGGCTACTTTGAGAGAGAGGGAGGGAGAGATATGCTAGGCTCCTTAGAGAGAGAAAGCGGGATAGATTTGCTAGGCTTCTTTGAGAGAGAGAGAGAGAGCCCGGGAGAGACAGAGAGAGAGATGCTAGGCTCCTTTTAGAGAAAGAAAGATATAGAGAGACAGAGAGACTCCAGGCTACTTTGATAGAGAGAGTGATGCTAGACTCCTTTGAAAGAGAGACAGAGAGAGATACATGCTAGGTTCCGTTGCGAGAGAGAGAGACAGACAGAGAGAGATGAAAGACTCGTTAGAGAGAGGGAGAGAGAGTGAGGGATGCTCGGCGCTTTTGAGAGAAAGAGGGAGATAGAAAGACAGGGAGATTGTAGGCTCCTTTGAGAGATAGATAGAGAGAGAGAGAGATGCAAATCTTCTTGAGAGAGAGGAAGAGAGAGAGATGCTTGGCTCCATTGAGAGAGAGAGATGCTGAGCTCCTTATAGAGACAGAGAGAGAGAGAGATGCTACTCTACTTTGAGAGTGAGAGACATAGGGATGCTAGACTCCTTTCAGAGAGAGAGAGTTATATATGCAAGGATTCTTTGAGAGAGGCAGAGTGAGGGAGAGTGATTCTAGTCTCCTTTGAGAGAAAGAGAGAAAGGTAGAAAGAGAGATGCTGGGCAGATTTGAAAGAGAAAGAGTGTGATGCAAGGTCTCTTACGGAGACAGAGAAAGTGAGATGCTAATATCCTTTGATATATATATATATATATATATATATATGTATATATACTATACTTCTTTGAGAGAGACAGAGAGAGAGGGAGAGAGATGCTATTCTACTTTAAGAGAGAGAGAGAGAGAGGGCTGGTAGGCTCCTTTGAGATAGAGATAGAGAGAGATGGTAGGCTTCTTTGAGAGAGAGAGTGAGAGAGAGAGTGTCTAGTCTGCTTTGGGAGGAAGAGAGAAATGTAGACGGATAGATATTAGGCTCCTTTGAAAGACAGACAGTGTGATGCTAGGCTTCTTAGGGAGAGAGAGAAAGAGAGCGATGCTAGAATCCTTTGAGAGAGAGAGAGAGATGCCAGGCTTCTTTGAGAGAGAGAGAGTCAGAGTGAGACAGAGAGATAGAGATTCTAAGTTCCTTTGAGAGAGTGAGAGCAATACACGCTGGCTCCTTGAGAGAGAGATAAACAGAGAGACAGAGAGAGAGGGAGAGAGAAGATAGGCTCCTTAGAGAGAGAGAGAGGTTGAGGGATGCTAGGCTCCTTTGAGAGAAATAGAGAGAGATAGAAAGACTGAGATTCTAGTCTATTTGAGAGAAAGAGGGAGAGATAGAGAGATGTTATGCTCCTTTGAAAGAGGGAGAGTGTGGTGCTAGGCTTCTTAGGGAGAGAGACAATTTGAGAGATGCTAGAATCTTAGAGAGAGAGAGAGAGAGAGAGATGCTAGGCTTCTCTGAGAGAGAGACAGAGTGAGACAGAGAGATAGAGATTCTGGGTTCCTTTGAGAGAGAGAGAGCAATACATGCTGGCTCTTTGAGAGAGAGATAAACAGAGAGAGACAGAGAGGATATAGGCTCCTTTGAGAGAGACATGCTAGGATTCTTTGAGAGAATTAAGTAAAGAGAAAAAGTATGCAATTATACTGACTTTTATAATTACCTATAGAAGTACATTTACCAGTGTTTTCTGTTTGTTTGGATTCAGATAGCTGTCTCATTTAATTTAATTATTCAGTCTGAAGAAATTCCTGTAGCATTTATATTCCTTGTGTAGGTGTAATTCACATGTCATACAATTCATCCCCTTAAAATACACAATAGAGTGGTGGCTGGTATATTCGCAGAGCTGTGCCACCATTGCTACCATCAATTTTCAGATATTTTCATTATGACACAAGGGAGAACTGTCCCTAGCCGTAGGTAATCACGAATCTACTTTCTGTCCTGTAGGCTCGGATCTTCTGGACATTTCCTATAAGTGAGAATCATACAATGTGTGAATCTTTGTGTTTTCCTCCAGTTAGCATGAAAACTTAGGGTTTCACCCATGTTGTGTGTATCAGAACTTCATATTTCTCATGGCTGAATAATTCTCTCCCTTTAATGTTCCTTGTAAGACATGTCAGCTAGCAACAAGTTTCCTCAGTTTTTATTTACCTAAGGATGTCTTTTTTCACCTTCATCTGTGAAAGGTAATTTGCTGGATATAAGATTCTTGTTTGAGTTTTTACTTCCAGCAATGAGAACATGTTGTCCCCACTGCCTTCCAACTGCTATCATGTCTGATGAGAAGTCAGCTGTTAAGCTTACTGGAGTGTACATGTATATCACGTTATTTTTCTCTTTTTGCCTATAAGATCTTTATCTTTGGCTTTTGGTATTTTGCCTATGATGTGCCCAGATGGAGTGCTCTTTGTGTGTATGCTACTTGGAATTTATAGAGTTTCTTGGATGTATGTATTGCTTTTTGGTCACATTTTGGGAATTTTCTGCCATTAAATACTTTAAATATTTTTCTGTTCCTTTCTCCAATCCTGCTTGTATTCGCAATGCACGTGTGGCTGCACTTATTGATGCCCCACATTTCTCTGTGGCTCTTCGTTTTGCTTCACTCATTAATTTTTCTCTCTGTTCTGCAAAATCCATAGTCTCCATGGATCTCGCTTTAAGTTGGCTGCTGGTTACTTCTGCCAGCTCAAATCTACATTTTGGTTATGGTTCTTAACTCCAAGATTTCCATTTGGTTCTAAAAAAATACAATTTCTACCTCTCAATAGTATTCTCTCTTTGATGAGCTTTTTTCACTGTACCTTCCTTTAGCTATTTACGTATGAGAGCTGTGAGGAAAGGTACCCACTTTGTCCCTGCCTGCACCTCCCAGGAGTATAGCACTCCAAGTAGAGCTTCTGATACACAGTGCATGGGTTTGGTAGTTAAGGGAGCAAGTCATGCCTCAGATGCCACAAACTCACTATTCTTACCGACAAATACTCAGTTGTCCTGAATGAATATTTCTTAAAATGCTGTATACCTTTAGGATAACTTCTAGAGACTATAACGGCCTTAAAAATAATTTTTACCTATTACTTTGTTGATTTACAATTTGTCTTTCTAGAAGTCCCAGTCCTCTTCCACATGATTTTTAAACAATATTTGTTGTGGCTAGAAGAGTTAACATAAGACCTACCGTCTACCAGATGTTTTTTTTAGTGTTTAATGTAGTATTGTTGGCAGTGCCGTACAGCAGATCTCCAGAGTTTATTCATCTTCCTTAACTGAGACTTTACACTCCTTGTTTAGTAAATCCGCAATTCCCATGACCCTAACCCTGGCCAACACCATTCCACCATTTGGTTATATGAATTTGACTACTTTAGATACTACATGTTAAGTGTATTCATGCAGTATTTCTCTTTCTGTGACTGGCTTGTTTCATTTAATGTTCTCAAGGGGTTCATCCATGTTGTTGCATATTGCAAAATTTCCTTTTCTCAAGGATAAATTGGATTCCATTGTATGTATAAACCACATATTCTTTCCCCATTCATATGTCGATGGGCATCTTGGTTGTTACCACCTCTTAGCTATTCAGAATCACGTTGCAGTGAACAATGGAGTGCAGGTGTCTCGTTGAGAGCCCGATTTTAGTCCTTTTGGGTCAATACCCACAAGTGTGGTTGCTGGATCATACGGTAGTTCTGCTGTTAGTGTTCTGAGGGAGCTCCCGTCCTTGCAAGCTTGGAAACCCTGCTTTCAGCTGCTCTACAAAAGCAGGTAAAAGGGGATCCTGCATCACTTCCAGTCAGTGTTCTTGATGCTTTCTGTTGTGCGTTTTCTAGATCAACTGGATGACTCTTCTGGCAGCTATGTTATCAAGGATGACACCAAGCCCCACATTCGAATGTGAGTTTGAACAGACTTAGAACCTGGGCGTCCAACCAAAGTGTGGATATTTTTACCCTCCTTGTGTTCCCCCATAGCTCCTTCCTCACAGGGGCTTTAGCTCCACTCTGGGGAGAAGTGGTAGATTTCTCTGGGTGTATGTGGGAAGCTTTTCCAATATTCCTTCTATGTGGACATCACATAGATGGTCCCATGGGGACATATTCCCAGGAACCTGGGATAATAGGTAAAGTGAGAGAGATAGAAATACAGGGAGATTGTAGTCTCCATTGAGAGAAAGAGAGAGAGAGAGATGTTAGGCTCCTTTGAAAGAGGGAGAGTGTGAGTCTAGGCTTCGTAGGGAGAGAGATAAAGGGTGAGATGCTAGAATCCTTGGACAGAGAGAGAGATATGCTAGGCTTCTTTGAGAGAGAGAGGGGGTAGAGAGATGCTGGTCTACTTTGAGAGAGAGAGGGGGTAATGGTTGGCTCCTTTGAGGGAGAGAGTGAGAGAGAGAGAGAATCTAGGCTCCTTTGAAAAAAGAGAGATATACAGAGACAGAGAGATGCTATGCTTCGAGAGAGAGAGGGATGCTAGTCTCTTTTGAAAGAGAGAGAGAGTTACATGCTAGTCTCCTTTCACAGAGAGAGAAACAGAGAGAGATGCACAGAGAGAGATGATAGGCTCTTTTGTGAGAGAGAGAGAGGGATAATAGGCCACTCTGAGAGAGAGAGAGGGGGGTTGAGAGATTCTAGGTTCCTTAGAGAGTAAGAGAGATATACAGAGACAGAGAGATGCTAGGCTCCTTTGAGAGAGATGCTAGGCTCATTACAGAGAGAGACAGCGGGACAGTGAAGAGAGAGTATCTAGACTAATTTGAGAGAGAGAGAGAAAAGCTTGGCTTATTATAGAGAGAGAGACAGACAGAGATGCTATGCAACTCTTAGAGAGAGATTCTAGACTACTGTGAGAAAGAGAGAGAGATGCTAGACACCTTTGAGAGAAAGAGATAGATGCTAGGATCATTTGAGAAAGAGAGAGAGATACTAGACTCATTTGAGAGAGAGAGAGGGAGATACATGCTAGACAACTTAGAGAGAGAGATAGACAGAGAGACACTGAGAGATGATAGGCCCCTTTGTGAGAAGGAGAGATAGAAAGACAGGGAGTTGCTAGGCTCCTTTGGGAGAGACAGAGAGAGAGATGATTGGCTTCTTTGAGAGAGAGAGGGAGAGATATTCTAGGCTACTTTGAGAGAAAGAGAGATATACAGTAACAGAGATATGCTAGGCTCCTTCGAGTGAGAGAGACATGCTCGGCTCCTTTGAATGAGAGAGATAAAGGGATACATGCAAGGCTCCGTTGAGAGACACAGAGAGAGAGTGAGGGATGCTAGGCTCCTTGGAGAGAAAGAGAGAAAAAAGACGGAGATTCTAGTCTCCTTTGAGAAAAAGAGAGATAGTTAGACAGAGGGATGGTAAGCTCTTTTGAAAGAGAGAGAGTGTGATGCTAGACTTCTTACTGAGAGTGAGAAAGAGAGAGATGCTAGAATCCTTTGAGAGAGAGAGAGAGAGATGCTAGTCTCCTTTGAAAGAGAGCGAGTGTGATGGTAGGTATCTTATCGAGATGGAGAAAGATAGAGATCCTAGAATCCCTTTAGAGAGAGAGAGAAAGGGATGCTAGTACACCTTGACGGGGAGGGAGGGAGAGGGAGAGACGATTTACTCCTTGGAGAGAGAAAGAGTGAGAAGGTTGACACTGTTGAGAGCGAGAGAGAGAGAGGGAGAGAAATGCTAAGCTGCTTCGAGACAAAGAGAGAGGGAGAGATAGAGATATGCTAGGCTACTTTGAGAGAGAGGGAGGGAGAGATATGCTAGGCTCCTTAGAGAGAGAAAGCGGGATAGATTTGCTAGGCTTCTTTGAGAGAGAGAGAGAGAGCCCGGGAGAGACAGAGAGAGAGATGCTAGGCTCCTTTTAGAGAAAGAAAGATATAGAGAGACAGAGAGACTCCAGGCTACTTTGATAGAGAGAGTGATGCTAGACTCCTTTGAAAGAGAGACAGAGAGAGATACATGCTAGGTTCCGTTGCGAGAGAGAGAGACAGACAGAGAGAGATGAAAGACTCGTTAGAGAGAGGGAGAGAGAGTGAGGGATGCTCGGCGCTTTTGAGAGAAAGAGGGAGATAGAAAGACAGGGAGATTGTAGGCTCCTTTGAGAGATAGAGAGAGAGAGAGAGAGATGCAAATCTTCTTGAGAGAGAGGAAGAGAGAGAGATGCTTGGCTCCATTGAGAGAGAGAGATGCTGAGCTCCTTATAGAGACAGAGAGAGAGAGAGATGCTACTCTACTTTGAGAGTGAGAGACATAGGGATGCTAGACTCCTTTCAGAGAGAGAGAGTTATATATGCAAGGATTCTTTGAGAGAGGCAGAGTGAGGGAGAGTGATTCTAGTCTCCTTTGAGAGAAAGAGAGAAAGGTAGAAAGAGAGATGCTGGGCAGATTTGAAAGAGAAAGAGTGTGATGCAAGGTCTCTTACGGAGACAGAGAAAGTGAGATGCTAATATCCTTTGATATATATATATATATATATATGTATATATACTATACTTCTTTGAGAGAGACAGAGAGAGAGGGAGAGAGATGCTATTCTACTTTAAGAGAGAGAGAGAGAGAGGGCTGGTAGGCTCCTTTGAGATAGAGATAGAGAGAGATGGTAGGCTTCTTTGAGAGAGAGAGTGAGAGAGAGAGTGTCTAGTCTGCTTTGGGAGGAAGAGAGAAATGTAGACGGATAGATATTAGGCTCCTTTGAAAGACAGACAGTGTGATGCTAGGCTTCTTAGGGAGAGAGAGAAAGAGAGCGATGCTAGAATCCTTTGAGAGAGAGAGAGAGATGCCAGGCTTCTTTGAGAGAGAGAGAGTCAGAGTGAGACAGAGAGATAGAGATTCTAAGTTCCTTTGAGAGAGTGAGAGCAATACACGCTGGCTCCTTGAGAGAGAGATAAACAGAGAGACAGAGAGAGAGGGAGAGAGAAGATAGGCTCCTTAGAGAGAGAGAGAGGTTGAGGGATGCTAGGCTCCTTTGAGAGAAATAGAGAGAGATAGAAAGACTGAGATTCTAGTCTATTTGAGAGAAAGAGGGAGAGATAGAGAGATGTTATGCTCCTTTGAAAGAGGGAGAGTGTGGTGCTAGGCTTCTTAGGGAGAGAGACAATTTGAGAGATGCTAGAATCTTAGAGAGAGAGAGAGAGAGAGAGAGAGAGATGCTAGGCTTCTCTGAGAGAGAGACAGAGTGAGACAGAGAGATAGAGATTCTGGGTTCCTTTGAGAGAGAGAGAGCAATACATGCTGGCTCTTTGAGAGAGAGATAAACAGAGAGAGACAGAGAGGATATAGGCTCCTTTGAGAGAGACATGCTAGGATTCTTTGAGAGAATTAAGTAAAGAGAAAAAGTATGCAATTATACTGACTTTTATAATTACCTATAGAAGTACATTTACCAGTGTTTTCTGTTTGTTTGGATTCAGATAGCTGTCTCATTTAATTTAATTATTCAGTCTGAAGAAATTCCTGTAGCATTTATATTCCTTGTGTAGGTGTAATTCACATGTCATACAATTCATCCCCTTAAAATACACAATAGAGTGGTGGCTGGTATATTCGCAGAGCTGTGCCACCATTGCTACCATCAATTTTCAGATATTTTCATTATGACACAAGGGAGAACTGTCCCTAGCCGTAGGTAATCACGAATCTACTTTCTGTCCTGTAGGCTCGGATCTTCTGGACATTTCCTATAAGTGAGAATCATACAATGTGTGAATCTTTGTGTTTTCCTCCAGTTAGCATGAAAACTTAGGGTTTCACCCATGTTGTGTGTATCAGAACTTCATATTTCTCATGGCTGAATAATTCTCTCCCTTTAATGTTCCTTGTAAGACATGTCAGCTAGCAACAAGTTTCCTCAGTTTTTATTTACCTAAGGATGTCTTTTTTCACCTTCATCTGTGAAAGGTAATTTGCTGGATATAAGATTCTTGTTTGAGTTTTTACTTCCAGCAATGAGAACATGTTGTCCCCACTGCCTTCCAACTGCTATCATGTCTGATGAGAAGTCAGCTGTTAAGCTTACTGGAGTGTACATGTATATCACGTTATTTTTCTCTTTTTGCCTATAAGATCTTTATCTTTGGCTTTTGGTATTTTGCCTATGATGTGCCCAGATGGAGTGCTCTTTGTGTGTATGCTACTTGGAATTTATAGAGTTTCTTGGATGTATGTATTGCTTTTTGGTCACATTTTGGGAATTTTCTGCCATTAAATACTTTAAATATTTTTCTGTTCCTTTCTCCAATCCTGCTTGTATTCGCAATGCACGTGTGGCTGCACTTATTGATGCCCCACATTTCTCTGTGGCTCTTCGTTTTGCTTCACTCATTAATTTTTCTCTCTGTTCTGCAAAATCCATAGTCTCCATGGATCTCGCTTTAAGTTGGCTGCTGGTTACTTCTGCCAGCTCAAATCTACATTTTGGTTATGGTTCTTAACTCCAAGATTTCCATTTGGTTCTAAAAAAATACAATTTCTACCTCTCAATAGTATTCTCTCTTTGATGAGCTTTTTTCACTGTACCTTCCTTTAGCTATTTACGTATGAGAGCTGTGAGGAAAGGTACCCACTTTGTCCCTGCCTGCACCTCCCAGGAGTATAGCACTCCAAGTAGAGCTTCTGATACACAGTGCATGGGTTTGGTAGTTAAGGGAGCAAGTCATGCCTCAGATGCCACAAACTCACTATTCTTACCGACAAATACTCAGTTGTCCTGAATGAATATTTCTTAAAATGCTGTATACCTTTAGGATAACTTCTAGAGACTATAACGGCCTTAAAAATAATTTTTACCTATTACTTTGTTGATTTACAATTTGTCTTTCTAGAAGTCCCAGTCCTCTTCCACATGATTTTTAAACAATATTTGTTGTGGCTAGAAGAGTTAACATAAGACCTACCGTCTACCAGATGTTTTTTTTAGTGTTTAATGTAGTATTGTTGGCAGTGCCGTACAGCAGATCTCCAGAGTTTATTCATCTTCCTTAACTGAGACTTTACACTCCTTGTTTAGTAAATCCGCAATTCCCATGACCCTAACCCTGGCCAACACCATTCCACCATTTGGTTATATGAATTTGACTACTTTAGATACTACATGTTAAGTGTATTCATGCAGTATTTCTCTTTCTGTGACTGGCTTGTTTCATTTAATGTTCTCAAGGGGTTCATCCATGTTGTTGCATATTGCAAAATTTCCTTTTCTCAAGGATAAATTGGATTCCATTGTATGTATAAACCACATATTCTTTCCCCATTCATATGTCGATGGGCATCTTGGTTGTTACCACCTCTTAGCTATTCAGAATCACGTTGCAGTGAACAATGGAGTGCAGGTGTCTCGTTGAGAGCCCGATTTTAGTCCTTTTGGGTCAATACCCACAAGTGTGGTTGCTGGATCATACGGTAGTTCTGCTGTTAGTGTTCTGAGGGAGCTCCCGTCCTTGCAAGCTTGGAAACCCTGCTTTCAGCTGCTCTACAAAAGCAGGTAAAAGGGGATCCTGCATCACTTCCAGTCAGTGTTCTTGATGCTTTCTGTTGTGCGTTTTCTAGATCAACTGGATGACTCTTCTGGCAGCTATGTTATCAAGGATGACACCAAGCCCCACATTCGAATGTGAGTTTGAACAGACTTAGAACCTGGGCGTCCAACCAAAGTGTGGATATTTTTACCCTCCTTGTGTTCCCCCATAGCTCCTTCCTCACAGGGGCTTTAGCTCCACTCTGGGGAGAAGTGGTAGATTTCTCTGGGTGTATGTGGGAAGCTTTTCCAATATTCCTTCTATGTGGACATCCCATAGATGGTCCCATGGGGACATATTCCCAGGAACCTGGGATAATAGGTAAAGTGAGAGAGATAGAAATACAGGGAGATTGTAGTCTCCATTGAGAGAAAGAGAGAGAGAGAGATGTTAGGCTCCTTTGAAAGAGGGAGAGTGTGAGTCTAGGCTTCGTAGGGAGAGAGATAAAGGGTGAGATGCTAGAATCCTTGGACAGAGAGAGAGATATGCTAGGCTTCTTTGAGAGAGAGAGGGGGTAGAGAGATGCTGGTCTACTTTGAGAGAGAGAGGGGGTAATGGTTGGCTCCTTTGAGGGAGAGAGTGAGAGAGAGAGAGAATCTAGGATCCTTTGAAAAAAGAGAGATATACAGAGACAGAGAGATGCTATGCTTCGAGAGAGAGAGGGATGCTAATCTCTTTTGAAAGAGAGAGAGAGTTACATGCTAGTCTCCTTTCACAGAGAGAGAAACAGAGAGAGATGCACAGAGAGAGATGATAGGCTCTTTTGTGAGAGAGAGAGAGGGATAATAGGCCACTCTGAGAGAGAGAGAGGGGGGTTGAGAGATTCTAGGTTCCTTAGAGAGTAAGAGAGATATACAGAGACAGAGAGATGCTAGGCTCCTTTGAGAGAGATGCTAGGCTCATTACAGAGAGAGACAGCGGGACAGTGAAGAGAGAGTATCTAGACTAATTTGAGAGAGAGAGAGAAAAGCTTGGCTTATTATAGAGAGAGAGACAGACAGAGATGCTATGCAACTCTTAGAGAGAGATTCTAGACTACTGTGAGAAAGAGAGAGAGATGCTAGACACCTTTGAGAGAAAGAGATAGATGCTAGGATCATTTGAGAAAGAGAGAGAGATACTAGACTCATTTGAGAGAGAGAGAGGGAGATACATGCTAGACAACTTAGAGAGAGAGATAGACAGAGAGACACTGAGAGATGATAGGCCCCTTTGTGAGAAGGAGAGATAGAAAGACAGGGAGTTGCTAGGCTCCTTTGGGAGAGACAGAGAGAGAGATGATTGGCTTCTTTGAGAGAGAGAGGGAGAGATATTCTAGGCTACTTTGAGAGAAAGAGAGATATACAGTAACAGAGATATGCTAGGCTCCTTCGAGTGAGAGAGACATGCTCGGCTCCTTTGAATGAGAGAGATAAAGGGATACATGCAAGGCTCCGTTGAGAGACACAGAGAGAGAGTGAGGGATGCTAGGCTCCTTGGAGAGAAAGAGAGAAAAAAGACGGAGATTCTAGTCTCCTTTGAGAAAAAGAGAGATAGTTAGACAGAGGGATGGTAAGCTCTTTTGAAAGAGAGAGAGTGTGATGCTAGACTTCTTACTGAGAGTGAGAAAGAGAGAGATGCTAGAATCCTTTGAGAGAGAGAGAGAGAGATGCTAGTCTCCTTTGAAAGAGAGCGAGTGTGATGGTAGGTATCTTATCGAGATGGAGAAAGATAGAGATCCTAGAATCCCTTTAGAGAGAGAGAGAAAGGGATGCTAGTACACTTTGACGGGGAGGGAGGGAGAGGGAGAGACGATTTACTCCTTGGAGAGAGAAAGAGTGAGAAGGTTGACACTGTTGAGAGCGAGAGAGAGAGAGGGAGAGAAATGCTAAGCTGCTTCGACACAAAGAGAGAGGGAGAGATAGAGATATGCTAGGCTACTTTGAGAGAGGGAGGGAGAGATATGCTAGGCTCCTTAGAGAGAGAAAGCGGGATAGATTTGCTAGGCTTCTTTGAGAGAGAGAGAGAGAGCCCGGGAGAGACAGAGAGAGAGATGCTAGGCTCCTTTTAGAGAAAGAAAGATATAGAGAGACAGAGAGACTCCAGGCTACTTTGATAGAGAGAGTGATGCTAGACTCCTTTGAAAGAGAGACAGAGAGAGATACATGCTAGGTTCTGTTGCGAGAGAGAGAGACAGACAGAGAGAGATGAAAGACTCGTTAGAGAGAGGGAGAGAGAGTGAGGGATGCTCGGCGCTTTTGAGAGAAAGAGGGAGATAGAAAGACAGGGAGATTGTAGGCTCCTTTGAGAGATAGAGAGAGAGAGAGAGAGATGCAAATCTTCTTGAGAGAGAGGAAGAGAGAGAGATGCTTGGCTCCATTGAGAGAGAGAGATGCTGAGCTCCTTATAGAGACAGAGAGAGAGAGAGATGCTACTCTACTTTGAGAGTGAGAGACATAGGGATGCTAGACTCCTTTCAGAGAGAGAGAGTTATATATGCAAGGATTCTTTGAGAGAGGCAGAGTGAGGGAGAGTGATTCTAGTCTCCTTTGAGAGAAAGAGAGAAAGGTAGAAAGAGAGATGCTGGGCAGATTTGAAAGAGAAAGAGTGTGATGCAAGGTCTCTTACGGAGACAGAGAAAGTGAGATGCTAATATCCTTTGATATATATATATATATATGTATATATACTATACTTCTTTGAGAGAGACAGAGAGAGAGGGAGAGAGATGCTATTCTACTTTAAGAGAGAGAGAGAGAGAGGGCTGGTAGGCTCCTTTGAGATAGAGATAGAGAGAGATGGTAGGCTTCTTTGAGAGAGAGAGTGAGAGAGAGAGTGTCTAGTCTGCTTTGGGAGGAAGAGAGAAATGTAGACGGATAGATATTAGGCTCCTTTGAAAGACAGACAGTGTGATGCTAGGCTTCTTAGGGAGAGAGAGAAAGAGAGCGATGCTAGAATCCTTTGAGAGAGAGAGAGAGATGCCAGGCTTCTTTGAGAGAGAGAGAGTCAGAGTGAGACAGAGAGATAGAGATTCTAAGTTCCTTTGAGAGAGTGAGAGCAATACACGCTGGCTCCTTGAGAGAGAGATAAACAGAGAGACAGAGAGAGAGGGAGAGAGAAGATAGGCTCCTTAGAGAGAGAGAGAGGTTGAGGGATGCTAGGCTCCTTTGAGAGAAATAGAGAGAGATAGAAAGACTGAGATTCTAGTCTATTTGAGAGAAAGAGGGAGAGATAGAGAGATGTTATGCTCCTTTGAAAGAGGAAGAGTGTGGTGCTAGGCTTCTTAGGGAGAGAGACAATTTGAGAGATGCTAGAATCTTAGAGAGAGAGAGAGAGAGGTGCTAGGCTTCTCTGAGAGAGAGACAGAGTGAGACAGAGAGATAGAGATTCTGGGTTCCTTTGAGAGAGAGAGAGCAATACATGCTGGCTCTTTGAGAGAGAGATAAACAGAGAGAGACAGAGAGGATATAGGCTCCTTTGAGAGAGACATGCTAGGATTCTTTGAGAGAATTAAGTAAAGAGAAAAAGTATGCAATTATACTGACTTTTATAATTACCTATAGAAGTACATTTACCAGTGTTTTCTGTTTGTTTGGATTCAGATAGCTGTCTCATTTAATTTAATTATTCAGTCTGAAGAAATTCCTGTAGCATTTATATTCCTTGTGTAGGTGTAATTCACATGTCATACAATTCATCCCCTTAAAATACACAATAGAGAGGTGGCTGGTATATTCGCAGAGCTGTGCCACCATTGCTACCATCAATTTTCAGATATTTTCATTATGACACAAGGGAGAACTGTCCCTAGCCGTAGGTAATCACGAATCTACTTTCTGTCCTGTAGGCTCGGATCTTCTGGACATTTCCTATAAGTGAGAATCATACAATGTGTGAATCTTTGTGTTTTCCTCCAGTTAGCATGAAAACTTAGGGTTTCACCCATGTTGTGTGTATCAGAACTTCATATTTCTCATGGCTGAATAATTCTCTCCCTTTAATGTTCCTTGTAAGACATGTCAGCTAGCAACAAGTTTCCTCAGTTTTTATTTACCTAAGGATGTCTTTTTTCACCTTCATCTGTGAAAGGTAATTTGCTGGATATAAGATTCTTGTTTGAGTTTTTACTTCCAGCAATGAGAACATGTTGTCCCCACTGCCTTCCAACTGCTATCATGTCTGATGAGAAGTCAGCTGTTAAGCTTACTGGAGTGTACATGTATATCACGTTATTTTTCTCTTTTTGCCTATAAGATCTTTATCTTTGGCTTTTGGTATTTTGCCTATGATGTGCCCAGATGGAGTGCTCTTTGTGTGTATGCTACTTGGAATTTATAGAGTTTCTTGGATGTATGTATTGCTTTTTGGTCACATTTTGGGAATTTTCTGCCATTAAATACTTTAAATATTTTTCTGTTCCTTTCTCCAATCCTGCTTGTATTCGCAATGCACGTGTGGCTGCACTTATTGATGCCCCACATTTCTCTGTGGCTCTTCGTTTTGCTTCACTCATTAATTTTTCTCTCTGTTCTGCAAAATCCATAGTCTCCATGGATCTCGCTTTAAGTTGGCTGCTGGTTACTTCTGCCAGCTCAAATCTACATTTTGGTTATGGTTCTTAACTCCAAGATTTCCATTTGGTTCTAAAAAAATACAATTTCTACCTCTCAATAGTATTCTCTCTTTGATGAGCTTTTTTCACTGTACCTTCCTTTAGCTCTTTACGTATGAGAGCTGTGAGGAAAGGTACCCACTTTGTCCCTGCCTGCACCTCCCAGGAGTAGAGCACTCCAAGTAGAGCTTCTGATACACAGTGCATGGGTTTGGTAGGTAAGGTTACAAGTCATGCCTCAGATGCCACAAACTCACTATTCTTACCGACAAATACTCAGTTGTCCTGAATGAATATTTCTTAAAATGCTGTATACCTTTAGGATAACTTCTAGAGACTATAACGGCCTTAAAAATAATTTTTACCTATTACTTTGTTGATTTACAATTTGTCTTTCTAGAAGTCCCAGTCCTCTTCCACATGATTTTTAAACAATATTTGTTGTGGCTAGAAGAGTTAACATAAGACCTACCGTCTACCAGATGTTTTTTTTAGTGTTTAATGTAGTATTGTTGGCAGTGCCGTACAGCAGATCTCCAGAGTTTATTCATCTTCCTTAACTGAGACTTTACACTCCTTGTTTAGTAAATCCGCAATTCCCATGACCCTAACCCTGGCCAACACCATTCCACCATTTGGTTATATGAATTTGACTACTTTAGATACTACATGTTAAGTGTATTCATGCAGTATTTCTCTTTCTGTGACTGGCTTGTTTCATTTAATGTTCTCAAGGGGTTCATCCATGTTGTTGCATATTGCAAAATTTCCTTTTCTCAAGGATAAATTGGATTCCATTGTATGTATAAACCACATATTCTTTCCCCATTCATATGTCGATGGGCATCTTGGTTGTTACCACCTCTTAGCTATTCAGAATCACGTTGCAGTGAACAATGGAGTGCAGGTGTCTCGTTGAGAGCCCGATTTTAGTCCTTTTGGGTCAATACCCACAAGTGTGGTTGCTGGATCATACGGTAGTTCTGCTGTTAGTGTTCTGAGGGAGCTCCCGTCCTTGCAAGCTTGGAAACCCTGCTTTCAGCTGCTCTACAAAAGCAGGTAAAAGGGGATCCTGCATCACTTCCAGTCAGTGTTCTTGATGCTTTCTGTTGTGCGTTTTCTAGATCAACTGGATGACTCTTCTGGCAGCTATGTTATCAAGGATGACACCAAGCCCCACATTCGAATGTGAGTTTGAACAGACTTAGAACCTGGGCGTCCAACCAAAGTGTGGATATTTTTACCCTCCTTGTGTTCCCCCATAGCTCCTTCCTCACAGGGGCTTTAGCTCCACTCTGGGGAGAAGTGGTAGATTTCTCTGGGTGTATGTGGGAAGCTTTTCCAATATTCCTTCTATGTGGACATCCCATAGATGGTCCCATGGGGACATATTCCCAGGAACCTGGGATAATAGGTAAAGTGAGAGAGATAGAAATACAGGGAGATTGTAGTCTCCATTGAGAGAAAGAGAGAGAGAGAGATGTTAGGCTCCTTTGAAAGAGGGAGAGTGTGAGTCTAGGCTTCGTAGGGAGAGAGATAAAGGGTGAGATGCTAGAATCCTTGGACAGAGAGAGAGATATGCTAGGCTTCTTTGAGAGAGAGAGGGGGGAGAGAGATGCTGGTCTACTTTGAGAGAGAGAGGGGGTAATGGTTGGCTCCTTTGAGAGAGAGAGTGAGAGAGAGAGAGAATCTAGGCTCCTTTGAAAAAAGAGAGATATACAGAGACAGAGAGATGCTATGCTTCGAGAGAGAGAGGGATGCTAGTCTCTTTTGAAAGAGAGAGAGAGTTACATGCTAGTCTCCTTTCACAGAGAGAGAAACAGAGAGAGATGCACAGAGAGAGATGATAGGCTCTTTTGTGAGAGAGAGAGAGGGATAATAGGCCACTCTGAGAGAGAGAGAGGGGGGTTGAGAGATTCTAGGTTCCTTAGAGAGTAAGAGAGATATACAGAGACAGAGAGATGCTAGGCTCCTTTGAGAGAGATGCTAGGCTCATTACAGAGAGAGACAGCGGGACAGTGAAGAGAGAGTATCTAGACTAATTTGAGAGAGAGAGAGAAAAGCTTGGCTTATTATAGAGAGAGAGACAGACAGAGATGCTATGCAACTCTTAGAGAGAGATTCTAGACTACTGTGAGAAAGAGAGAGAGATGCTAGACACCTTTGAGAGAAAGAGATAGATGCTAGGATCATTTGAGAAAGAGAGAGAGATACTAGACTCATTTGAGAGAGAGAGAGGGAGATACATGCTAGACAACTTAGAGAGAGAGATAGACAGAGAGACACTGAGAGATGATAGGCCCCTTTGTGAGAAGGAGAGATAGAAAGACAGGGAGTTGCTAGGCTCCTTTGGGAGAGACAGAGAGAGAGATGATTGGCTTCTTTGAGAGAGAGAGGGAGAGATATTCTAGGCTACTTTGAGAGAAAGAGAGATATACAGTAACAGAGATATGCTAGGCTCCTTCGAGTGAGAGAGACATGCTCGGCTCCTTTGAATGAGAGAGATAAAGGGATACATGCAAGGCTCCGTTGAGAGACACACAGAGAGAGTGAGGGATGCTAGGCTCCTTGGAGAGAAAGAGAGAAAAAAGACGGAGATTCTAGTCTCCTTTGAGAAAAAGAGAGATAGTTAGACAGAGAGATGGTAAGCTCTTTTGAAAGAGAGAGAGTGTGATGCTAGACTTCTTACTGAGAGTGAGAAAGAGAGAGATGCTAGAATCCTTTGAGAGAGAGAGAGAGAGATGCTAGTCTCCTTTGAAAGAGAGCGAGTGTGATGGTAGGTATCTTATCGAGATGGAGAAAGATAGAGATCCTAGAATCCCTTTAGAGAGAGAGAGAAAGGGATGCTAGTACACTTTGACGGGGAGGGAGGGAGAGGGAGAGACGATTTACTCCTTGGAGAGAGAAAGAGTGAGAAGGTTGACACTGTTGAGAGCGAGAGAGAGAGAGGGAGAGAAATGCTAAGCTGCTTCGAGACAAAGAGAGAGGGAGAGATAGAGATATGCTAGGCTACTTTGAGAGAGAGGGAGGGAGAGATATGCTAGGCTCCTTAGAGAGAGAAAGCGGGATAGATTTGCTAGGCTTCTTTGAGAGAGAGAGAGAGAGCCCGGGAGAGACAGAGAGAGAGATGCTAGGCTCCTTTTAGAGAAAGAAAGATATAGAGAGACAGAGAGACTCCAGGCTACTTTGATAGAGAGAGTGATGCTAGACTCCTTTGAAAGAGAGACAGAGAGAGATACATGCTAGGTTCCGTTGCGAGAGAGAGAGACAGACAGAGAGAGATGAAAGACTCGTTAGAGAGAGGGAGAGAGAGTGAGGGATGCTCGGCGCTTTTGAGAGAAAGAGGGAGATAGAAAGACAGGGAGATTGTAGGCTCCTTTGAGAGATAGAGAGAGAGAGAGAGAGATGCAAATCTTCTTGAGAGAGAGGAAGAGAGAGAGATGCTTGGCTCCATTGAGAGAGAGAGATGCTGAGCTCCTTATAGAGACAGAGAGAGAGAGAGATGCTACTCTACTTTGAGAGTGAGAGACATAGGGATGCTAGACTCCTTTCAGAGAGAGAGAGTTATATATGCAAGGATTCTTTGAGAGAGGCAGAGTGAGGGAGAGTGATTCTAGTCTCCTTTGAGAGAAAGAGAGAAAGGTAGAAAGAGAGATGCTGGGCAGATTTGAAAGAGAAAGAGTGTGATGCAAGGTCTCTTACGGAGACAGAGAAAGTGAGATGCTAATATCCTTTGATATATATATATATATATATGTATATATACTATACTTCTTTGAGAGAGACAGAGAGAGAGGGAGAGAGATGCTATTCTACTTTAAGAGAGAGAGAGAGAGAGGGCTGGTAGGCTCCTTTGAGATAGAGATAGAGAGAGATGGTAGGCTTCTTTGAGAGAGAGAGTGAGAGAGAGAGTGTCTAGTCTGCTTTGGGAGGAAGAGAGAAATGTAGACGGATAGATATTAGGCTCCTTTGAAAGACAGACAGTGTGATGCTAGGCTTCTTAGGGAGAGAGAGAAAGAGAGCGATGCTAGAATCCTTTGAGAGAGAGAGAGAGATGCCAGGCTTCTTTGAGAGAGAGAGAGTCAGAGTGAGACAGAGAGATAGAGATTCTAAGTTCCTTTGAGAGAGTGAGAGCAATACACGCTGGCTCCTTGAGAGAGAGATAAACAGAGAGACAGAGAGAGAGGGAGAGAGAAGATAGGCTCCTTAGAGAGAGAGAGAGGTTGAGGGATGCTAGGCTCCTTTGAGAGAAATAGAGAGAGATAGAAAGACTGAGATTCTAGTCTATTTGAGAGAAAGAGGGAGAGATAGAGAGATGTTATGCTCCTTTGAAAGAGGGAGAGTGTGGTGCTAGGCTTCTTAGGGAGAGAGAGAATTTGAGAGATGCTAGAATCTTAGAGAGAGAGAGAGAGAGAGAGAGAGAGAGATGCTAGGCTTCTCTGAGAGAGAGACAGAGTGAGACAGAGAGATAGAGATTCTGGGTTCCTTTGAGAGAGAGAGAGCAATACATGCTGGCTCTTTGAGAGAGAGATAAACAGAGAGAGACAGAGAGGATATAGGCTCCTTTGAGAGAGACATGCTAGGATTCTTTGAGAGAATTAAGTAAAGAGAAAAAGTATGCAATTATACTGACTTTTATAATTACCTATAGAAGTACATTTACCAGTGTTTTCTGTTTGTTTGGATTCAGATAGCTGTCTCATTTAATTTAATTATTCAGTCTGAAGAAATTCCTGTAGCATTTATATTCCTTGTGTAGGTGTAATTCACATGTCATACAATTCATCCCCTTAAAATACACAATAGAGTGGTGGCTGGTATATTCGCAGAGCTGTGCCACCATTGCTACCATCAATTTTCAGATATTTTCATTATGACACAAGGGAGAACTGTCCCTAGCCGTAGGTAATCACGAATCTACTTTCTGTCCTGTAGGCTCGGATCTTCTGGACATTTCCTATAAGTGAGAATCATACAATGTGTGAATCTTTGTGTTTTCCTCCAGTTAGCATGAAGACTTAGGGTTTCACCCATGTTGTGTGTATCAGAACTTCATATTTCTCATGGCTGAATAATTCTCTCCCTTTAATGTTCCTTGTAAGACATGTCAGCTAGCAACAAGTTTCCTCAGTTTTTATTTACCTAAGGATGTCTTTTTTCACCTTCATCTGTGAAAGGTAATTTCCTGGATATAAGATTCTTGTTTGAGTTTTTACTTCCAGCAATGAGAACATGTTGTCCCCACTGCCTTCCAACTGCTATCATGTCTGATGAGAAGTCAGCTGTTAAGCTTACTGGAGTGTACATGTATATCACGTTATTTTTCTCTTTTTGCCTATAAGATCTTTATCTTTGGCTTTTGGTATTTTGCCTATGATGTGCCCAGATGGAGTGCTCTTTGTGTGTATGCTACTTGGAATTTATAGAGTTTCTTGGATGTATGTATTGCTTTTTGGTCACATTTTGGGAATTTTCTGCCATTAAATACTTTAAATATTTTTCTGTTCCTTTCTCCAATCCTGCTTGTATTCGCAATGCACGTGTGGCTGCACTTATTGATGCCCCACATTTCTCTGTGGCTCTTCGTTTTGCTTCACTCATTAATTTTTCTCTCTGTTCTGCAAAATCCATAGTCTCCATGGATCTCGCTTTAAGTTGGCTGCTGGTTACTTCTGCCAGCTCAAATCTACATTTTGGTTATGGTTCTTAACTCCAAGATTTCCATTTGGTTCTAAAAAAATACAATTTCTACCTCTCAATAGTATTCTCTCTTTGATGAGCTTTTTTCACTGTACCTTCCTTTAGCTCTTTACGTATGAGAGCTGTGAGGAAAGGTACCCACTTTGTCCCTGCCTGCACCTCCCAGGAGTAGAGCACTCCAAGTAGAGCTTCTGATACACAGTGCATGGGTTTGGTAGGTAAGGTTACAAGTCATGCCTCAGATGCCACAAACTCACTATTCTTACCGACAAATACTCAGTTGTCCTGAATGAATATTTCTTAAAATGCTGTATACCTTTAGGATAACTTCTAGAGACTATAACGGCCTTAAAAATAATTTTTACCTATTACTTTGTTGATTTACAATTTGTCTTTCTAGAAGTCCCAGTCCTCTTCCACATGATTTTTAAACAATATTTGTTGTGGCTAGAAGAGTTAACATAAGACCTACCATCTACCAGATGTTTTTTTTAGTGTTTAATGTAGTATTGTTGGCAGTGCCGTACAGCAGATCTCCAGAGTTTATTCATCTTCCTTAACTGAGACTTTACACTCCTTGTTTAGTAAATCCGCAATTCCCATGACCCTAACCCTGGCCAACACCATTCCACCATTTGGTTAGATGAATTTGACTACTTTAGATACTACATGTTAAGTGTATTCATGCAGTATTTCTCTTTCTGTGACTGGCTTGTTTCATTTAATGTTCTCAAGGGGTTCATCCATGTTGTTGCATATTGCAAAATTTCCTTTTCTCAAGGATAAATTGGATTCCATTGTATGTATAAACCACATATTCTTTCCCCATTCATATGTCGATGGGCATCTTGGTTGTTACCACCTCTTAGCTATTCAGAATCACGTTGCAGTGAACAATGGAGTGCAGGTGTCTCGTTGAGAGCCCGATTTTAGTCCTTTTGGGTCAATACCCACAAGTGTGGTTGCTGGATCATACGGTAGTTCTGCTGTTAGTGTTCTGAGGGAGCTCCCGTCCTTGCAAGCTTGGAAACCCTGCTTTCAGCTGCTCTACAAAAGCAGGTAAAAGGGGATCCTGCATCACTTCCAGTCAGTGTTCTTGATGCTTTCTGTTGTGCGTTTTCTAGATCAACTGGATGACTCTTCTGGCAGCTATGTTATCAAGGATGACACCAAGCCCCACATTCGAATGTGAGTTTGAACAGACTTAGAACCTGGGCGTCCAACCAAAGTGTGGATATTTTTACCCTCCTTGTGTTCCCCCATAGCTCCTTCCTCACAGGGGCTTTAGCTCCACTCTGGGGAGAAGTGGTAGATTTCTCTGGGTGTATGTGGGAAGCTTTTCCAATATTCCTTCTATGTGGACATCCCATAGATGGTCCCATGGGGACATATTCCCAGGAACCTGGGATAATAGGTAAAGTGAGAGAGATAGAAATACAGGGAGATTGTAGTCTCCATTGAGAGAAAGAGAGAGAGAGAGATGTTAGGCTCCTTTGAAAGAGGGAGAGTGTGAGTCTAGGCTTCGTAGGGAGAGAGATAAAGGGTGAGATGCTAGAATCCTTGGACAGAGAGAGAGATATGCTAGGCTTCTTTGAGAGAGAGAGGGGGGAGAGAGATGCTGGTCTACTTTGAGAGAGAGAGGGGGTAATGGTTGGCTCCTTTGAGAGAGAGAGTGAGAGAGAGAGAGAATCTAGGCTCCTTTGAAAAAAGAGAGATATACAGAGACAGAGAGATGCTATGCTTCGAGAGAGAGAGGGATGCTAGTCTCTTTTGAAAGAGAGAGAGAGTTACATGCTAGTCTCCTTTCACAGAGAGAGAAACAGAGAGAGATGCACAGAGAGAGATGATAGGCTCTTTTGTGAGAGAGAGAGAGGGATAATAGGCCACTCTGAGAGAGAGAGAGGGGGGTTGAGAGATTCTAGGTTCCTTAGAGAGTAAGAGAGATATACAGAGACAGAGAGATGCTAGGCTCCTTTGAGAGAGATGCTAGGCTCATTACAGAGAGAGACAGCGGGACAGTGAAGAGAGAGTATCTAGACTAATTTGAGAGAGAGAGAGAAAAGCTTGGCTTATTATAGAGAGAGAGACAGACAGAGATGCTATGCAACTCTTAGAGAGAGATTCTAGACTACTGTGAGAAAGAGAGAGAGATGCTAGACACCTTTGAGAGAAAGAGATAGATGCTAGGATCATTTGAGAAAGAGAGAGAGATACTAGACTCATTTGAGAGAGAGAGAGGGAGATACATGCTAGACAACTTAGAGAGAGAGATAGACAGAGAGACACTGAGAGATGATAGGCCCCTTTGTGAGAAGGAGAGATAGAAAGACAGGGAGTTGCTAGGCTCCTTTGGGAGAGACAGAGAGAGAGATGATTGGCTTCTTTGAGAGAGAGAGGGAGAGATATTCTAGGCTACTTTGAGAGAAAGAGAGATATACAGTAACAGAGATATGCTAGGCTCCTTCGAGTGAGAGAGACATGCTCGGCTCCTTTGAATGAGAGAGATAAAGGGATACATGCAAGGCTCCGTTGAGAGACACAGAGAGAGAGTGAGGGATGCTAGGCTCCTTGGAGAGAAAGAGAGAAAAAAGACGGAGATTCTAGTCTCCTTTGAGAAAAAGAGAGATAGTTAGACAGAGGGATGGTAAGCTCTTTTGAAAGAGAGAGAGTGTGATGCTAGACTTCTTACTGAGAGTGAGAAAGAGAGAGATGCTAGAATCCTTTGAGAGAGAGAGAGAGAGAGATGCTAGTCTCCTTTGAAAGAGAGCGAGTGTGATGGTAGGTATCTTATCGAGATGGAGAAAGATAGAGATCCTAGAATCCCTTTAGAGAGAGAGAGAAAGGGATGCTAGTACACTTTGACGGGGAGGGAGGGAGAGGGAGAGACGATTTACTCCTTGGAGAGAGAAAGAGTGAGAAGGTTGACACTGTTGAGAGCGAGAGAGAGAGAGGGAGAGAAATGCTAAGCTGCTTGGAGACAAAGAGAGAGGGAGAGATAGAGATATGCTAGGCTACTTTGAGAGAGAGGGAGGGAGAGATATGCTAGGCTCCTTAGAGAGAGAAAGCGGGATAGATTTGCTAGGCTTCTTTGAGAGAGAGAGAGAGAGCCCGGGAGAGACAGAGAGAGAGATGCTAGGCTCCTTTTAGAGAAAGAAAGATATAGAGAGACAGAGAGACTCCAGGCTACTTTGATAGAGAGAGTGATGCTAGACTCCTTTGAAAGAGAGACAGAGAGAGATACATGCTAGGTTCCGTTGCGAGAGAGAGAGACAGACAGAGAGAGATGAAAGACTCGTTAGAGAGAGGGAGAGAGAGTGAGGGATGCTCGGCGCTTTTGAGAGAAAGAGGGAGATAGAAAGACAGGGAGATTGTAGGCTCCTTTGAGAGATAGAGAGAGAGAGAGAGAGATGCAAATCTTCTTGAGAGAGAGGAAGAGAGAGAGATGCTTGGCTCCATTGAGAGAGAGAGATGCTGAGCTCCTTATAGAGACAGAGAGAGAGAGAGATGCTACTCTACTTTGAGAGTGAGAGACATAGGGATGCTAGACTCCTTTCAGAGAGAGAGAGTTATATATGCAAGGATTCTTTGAGAGAGGCAGAGTGAGGGAGAGTGATTCTAGTCTCCTTTGAGAGAAAGAGAGAAAGGTAGAAAGAGAGATGCTGGGCAGATTTGAAAGAGAAAGAGTGTGATGCAAGGTCTCTTACGGAGACAGAGAAAGTGAGATGCTAATATCCTTTGATATATATATATATATATATGTATATATACTATACTTCTTTGAGAGAGACAGAGAGAGAGGGAGAGAGATGCTATTCTACTTTAAGAGAGAGAGAGAGAGAGGGCTGGTAGGCTCCTTTGAGATAGAGATAGAGAGAGATGGTAGGCTTCTTTGAGAGAGAGAGTGAGAGAGAGAGTGTCTAGTCTGCTTTGGGAGGAAGAGAGAAATGTAGACGGATAGATATTAGGCTCCTTTGAAAGACAGACAGTGTGATGCTAGGCTTCTTAGGGAGAGAGAGAAAGAGAGCGATGCTAGAATCCTTTGAGAGAGAGAGAGAGATGCCAGGCTTCTTTGAGAGAGAGAGAGTCAGAGTGAGACAGAGAGATAGAGATTCTAAGTTCCTTTGAGAGAGTGAGAGCAATACACGCTGGCTCCTTGAGAGAGAGATAAACAGAGAGACAGAGAGAGAGGGAGAGAGAAGATAGGCTCCTTAGAGAGAGAGAGAGGTTGAGGGATGCTAGGCTCCTTTGAGAGAAATAGAGAGAGATAGAAAGACTGAGATTCTAGTCTATTTGAGAGAAAGAGGGAGAGATAGAGAGATGTTATGCTCCTTTGAAAGAGGGAGAGTGTGGTGCTAGGCTTCTTAGGGAGAGAGACAATTTGAGAGATGCTAGAATCTTAGAGAGAGAGAGAGAGAGAGAGAGAGATGCTAGGCTTCTCTGAGAGAGAGACAGAGTGAGACAGAGAGATAGAGATTCTGGGTTCCTTTGAGAGAGAGAGAGCAATACATGCTGGCTCTTTGAGAGAGAGATAAACAGAGAGAGACAGAGAGGATATAGGCTCCTTTGAGAGAGACATGCTAGGATTCTTTGAGAGAATTAAGTAAAGAGAAAAAGTATGCAATTATACTGACTTTTATAATTACCTATAGAAGTACATTTACCAGTGTTTTCTGTTTGTTTGGATTCAGATAGCTGTCTCATTTAATTTAATTATTCAGTCTGAAGAAATTCCTGTAGCATTTATATTCCTTGTGTAGGTGTAATTCACATGTCATACAATTCATCCCCTTAAAATACACAATAGAGTGGTGGCTGGTATATTCGCAGAGCTGTGCCACCATTGCTACCATCAATTTTCAGATATTTTCATTATGACACAAGGGAGAACTGTCCCTAGCCGTAGGTAATCACGAATCTACTTTCTGTCCTGTAGGCTCGGATCTTCTGGACATTTCCTATAAGTGAGAATCATACAATGTGTGAATCTTTGTGTTTTCCTCCAGTTAGCATGAAGACTTAGGGTTTCACCCATGTTGTGTGTATCAGAACTTCATATTTCTCATGGCTGAATAATTCTCTCCCTTTAATGTTCCTTGTAAGACATGTCAGCTAGCAACAAGTTTCCTCAGTTTTTATTTACCTAAGGATGTCTTTTTTCACCTTCATCTGTGAAAGGTAATTTGCTGGATATAAGATTCTTGTTTGAGTTTTTACTTCCAGCAATGAGAACATGTTGTCCCCACTGCCTTCCAACTGCTATCATGTCTGATGAGAAGTCAGCTGTTAAGCTTACTGGAGTGTACATGTATATCACGTTATTTTTCTCTTTTTGCCTATAAGATCTTTATCTTTGGCTTTTGGTATTTTGCCTATGATGTGCCCAGATGGAGTGCTCTTTGTGTGTATGCTACTTGGAATTTATAGAGTTTCTTGGATGTATGTATTGCTTTTTGGTCACATTTTGGGAATTTTCTGCCATTAAATACTTTAAATATTTTTCTGTTCCTTTCTCCAATCCTGCTTGTATTCGCAATGCACGTGTGGCTGCACTTATTGATGCCCCACATTTCTCTGTGGCTCTTCGTTTTGCTTCACTCATTAATTTTTCTCTCTGTTCTGCAAAATCCATAGTCTCCATGGATCTCGCTTTAAGTTGGCTGCTGGTTACTTCTGCCAGCTCAAATCTACATTTTGGTTATGGTTCTTAACTCCAAGATTTCCATTTGGTTCTAAAAAAATACAATTTCTACCTCTCAATAGTATTCTCTCTTTGATGAGCTTTTTTCACTGTACCTTCCTTTAGCTCTTTACGTATGAGAGCTGTGAGGAAAGGTACCCACTTTGTCCCTGCCTGCACCTCCCAGGAGTAGAGCACTCCAAGTAGAGCTTCTGATACACAGTGCATGGGTTTGGTAGGTAAGGTTACAAGTCATGCCTCAGATGCCACAAACTCACTATTCTTACCGACAAATACTCAGTTGTCCTGAATGAATATTTCTTAAAATGCTGTATACCTTTAGGATAACTTCTAGAGACTATAACGGCCTTAAAAATAATTTTTACCTATTACTTTGTTGATTTACAATTTGTCTTTCTAGAAGTCCCAGTCCTCTTCCACATGATTTTTAAACAATATTTGTTGTGGCTAGAAGAGTTAACATAAGACCTACCGTCTACCAGATGTTTTTTTTAGTGTTTAATGTAGTATTGTTGGCAGTGCCGTACAGCAGATCTCCAGAGTTTATTCATCTTCCTTAACTGAGACTTTACACTCCTTGTTTAGTAAATCCTCAATTCCCATGACCCTAACCCTGGCCAACACCATTCCACCATTTGGTTATATGAATTTGACTACTTTAGATACTACATGTTAAGTGTATTCATGCAGTATTTCTCTTTCTGTGACTGGCTTGTTTCATTTAATGTTCTCAAGGGGTTCATCCATGTTGTTGCATATTGCAAAATTTCCTTTTTTCAAGGATAAATTGGATTCCATTGTATGTATAAACCACATATTCTTTCCCCATTCATATGTCGATGGGCATCTTGGTTGTTACCACCTCTTAGCTATTCAGAATCACGTTGCAGTGAACAATGGAGTGCAGGTGTCTCGTTGAGAGCCCGATTTTAGTCCTTTTGGGTCAATACCCACAAGTGTGGTTGCTGGATCATACGGTAGTTCTGCTGTTAGTGTTCTGAGGGAGCTCCCGTCCTTGCAAGCTTGGAAACCCTGCTTTCAGCTGCTCTACAAAAGCAGGTAAAAGGGGATCCTGCATCACTTCCAGTCAGTGTTCTTGATGCTTTCTGTTGTGCGTTTTCTAGATCAACTGGATGACTCTTCTGGCAGCTATGTTATCAAGGATGACACCAAGCCCCACATTCGAATGTGAGTTTGAACAGACTTAGAACCTGGGCGTCCAACCAAAGTGTGGATATTTTTACCCTCCTTGTGTTCCCCCATAGCTCCTTCCTCACAGGGGCTTTAGCTCCACTCTGGGGAGAAGTGGTAGATTTCTCTGGGTGTATGTGGGAAGCTTTTCCAATATTCCTTCTATGTGGACATCCCATAGATGGTCCCATGGGGACATATTCCCAGGAACCTGGGATAATAGGTAAAGTGAGAGAGATAGAAATACAGGGAGATTGTAGTCTCCATTGAGAGAAAGAGAGAGAGAGAGATGTTAGGCTCCTTTGAAAGAGGGAGAGTGTGAGTCTAGGCTTCGTAGGGAGAGAGATAAAGGGTGAGATGCTAGAATCCTTGGACAGAGAGAGAGATATGCTAGGCTTCTTTGAGAGAGAGAGGGGGTAGAGAGATGCTGGTCTACTTTGAGAGAGAGAGGGGGTAATGGTTGGCTCCTTTGAGAGAGAGAGTGAGAGAGAGAGAGAATCTAGGCTCCTTTGAAAAAAGAGAGATATACAGAGACAGAGAGATGCTATGCTTCGAGAGAGAGAGGGATGCTAGTCTCTTTTGAAAGAGAGAGAGAGTTACATGCTAGTCTCCTTTCACAGAGAGAGAAACAGAGAGAGATGCACAGAGAGAGATGATAGGCTCTTTTGTGAGAGAGAGAGAGGGATAATAGGCCACTCTGAGAGAGAGAGAGGGGGGTTGAGAGATTCTAGGTTCCTTAGAGAGTAAGAGAGATATACAGAGACAGAGAGATGCTAGGCTCCTTTGAGAGAGATGCTAGGCTCATTACAGAGAGAGACAGCGGGACAGTGAAGAGAGAGTATCTAGACTAATTTGAGAGAGAGAGAGAAAAGCTTGGCTTATTATAGAGAGAGAGACAGACAGAGATGCTATGCAACTCTTAGAGAGAGATTCTAGACTACTGTGAGAAAGAGAGAGAGATGCTAGACACCTTTGAGAGAAAGAGATAGATGCTAGGATCATTTGAGAAAGAGAGAGAGATACTAGACTCATTTGAGAGAGAGAGAGGGAGATACATGCTAGACAACTTAGAGAGAGAGATAGACAGAGAGACACTGAGAGATGATAGGCCCCTTTGTGAGAAGGAGAGATAGAAAGACAGGGAGTTGCTAGGCTCCTTTGGGAGAGACAGAGAGAGAGATGATTGGCTTCTTTGAGAGAGAGAGGGAGAGATATTCTAGGCTACTTTGAGAGAAAGAGAGATATACAGTAACAGAGATATGCTAGGCTCCTTCGAGTGAGAGAGACATGCTCGGCTCCTTTGAATGAGAGAGATAAAGGGATACATGCAAGGCTCCGTTGAGAGACACAGAGAGAGAGTGAGGGATGCTAGGCTCCTTGGAGAGAAAGAGAGAAAAAAGACGGAGATTCTAGTCTCCTTTGAGAAAAAGAGAGATAGTTAGACAGAGGGATGGTAAGCTCTTTTGAAAGAGAGAGAGTGTGATGCTAGACTTCTTACTGAGAGTGAGAAAGAGAGAGATGCTAGAATCCTTTGAGAGAGAGAGAGAGAGAGATGCTAGTCTCCTTTGAAAGAGAGCGAGTGTGATGGTAGGTATCTTATCGAGATGGAGAAAGATAGAGATCCTAGAATCCCTTTAGAGAGAGAGAGAAAGGGATGCTAGTACACTTTGACGGGGAGGGAGGGAGAGGGAGAGACGATTTACTCCTTGGAGAGAGAAAGAGTGAGAAGGTTGACACTGTTGAGAGCGAGAGAGAGAGAGGGAGAGAAATGCTAAGCTGCTTGGAGACAAAGAGAGAGGGAGAGATAGAGATATGCTAGGCTACTTTGAGAGAGGGAGGGAGAGATATGCTAGGCTTCTTAGAGAGAGAAAGCGGGATAGATTTGCTAGGCTTCTTTGAGAGAGAGAGAGAGAGCCCGGGAGAGACAGAGAGAGAGATGCTAGGCTCCTTTTAGAGAAAGAAAGATATAGAGAGACAGAGAGACTCCAGGCTACTTTGATAGAGAGAGTGATGCTAGACTCCTTTGAAAGAGAGACAGAGAGAGATACATGCTAGGTTCCGTTGCGAGAGAGAGAGACAGACAGAGAGAGATGAAAGACTCGTTAGAGAGAGGGAGAGAGAGTGAGGGATGCTCGGCGCTTTTGAGAGAAAGAGGGAGATAGAAAGACAGGGAGATTGTAGGCTCCTTTGAGAGATAGAGAGAGAGAGAGAGAGATGCAAATCTTCTTGAGAGAGAGGAAGAGAGAGAGATGCTTGGCTCCATTGAGAGAGAGAGATGCTGAGCTCCTTATAGAGACAGAGAGAGAGAGAGATGCTACTCTACTTTGAGAGTGAGAGACATAGGGATGCTAGACTCCTTTCAGAGAGAGAGAGTTATATATGCAAGGATTCTTTGAGAGAGGCAGAGTGAGGGAGAGTGATTCTAGTCTCCTTTGAGAGAAAGAGAGAAAGGTAGAAAGAGAGATGCTGGGCAGATTTGAAAGAGAAAGAGTGTGATGCAAGGTCTCTTACGGAGACAGAGAAAGTGAGATGCTAATATCCTTTGATATATATATATATATATATGTATATATACTATACTTCTTTGAGAGAGACAGAGAGAGAGGGAGAGAGATGCTATTCTACTTTAAGAGAGAGAGAGAGAGAGGGCTGGTAGGCTCCTTTGAGATAGAGATAGAGAGAGATGGTAGGCTTCTTTGAGAGAGAGAGTGAGAGAGAGAGTGTCTAGTCTGCTTTGGGAGGAAGAGAGAAATGTAGACGGATAGATATTAGGCTCCTTTGAAAGACAGACAGTGTGATGCTAGGCTTCTTAGGGAGAGAGAGAAAGAGAGCGATGCTAGAATCCTTTGAGAGAGAGAGAGAGATGCCAGGCTTCTTTGAGAGAGAGAGAGTCAGAGTGAGACAGAGAGATAGAGATTCTAAGTTCCTTTGAGAGAGTGAGAGCAATACACGCTGGCTCCTTGAGAGAGAGATAAACAGAGAGACAGAGAGAGAGGGAGAGAGAAGATAGGCTCCTTAGAGAGAGAGAGAGGTTGAGGGATGCTAGGCTCCTTTGAGAGAAATAGAGAGAGATAGAAAGACTGAGATTCTAGTCTATTTGAGAGAAAGAGGGAGAGATAGAGAGATGTTATGCTCCTTTGAAAGAGGGAGAGTGTGGTGCTAGGCTTCTTAGGGAGAGAGACAATTTGAGAGATGCTAGAATCTTAGAGAGAGAGAGAGAGAGAGAGAGAGATGCTAGGCTTCTCTGAGAGAGAGACAGAGTGAGACAGAGAGATAGAGATTCTGGGTTCCTTTGAGAGAGAGAGAGCAATACATGCTGGCTCTTTGAGAGAGAGATAAACAGAGAGAGACAGAGAGGATATAGGCTCCTTTGAGAGAGACATGCTAGGATTCTTTGAGAGAATTAAGTAAAGAGAAAAAGTATGCAATTATACTGACTTTTATAATTACCTATAGAAGTACATTTACCAGTGTTTTCTGTTTGTTTGGATTCAGATAGCTGTCTCATTTAATTTAATTATTCAGTCTGAAGAAATTCCTGTAGCATTTATATTCCTTGTGTAGGTGTAATTCACATGTCATACAATTCATCCCCTTAAAATACACAATAGAGTGGTGGCTGGTATATTCGCAGAGCTGTGCCACCATTGCTACCATCAATTTTCAGATATTTTCATTATGACACAAGGGAGAACTGTCCCTAGCCGTAGGTAATCACGAATCTACTTTCTGTCCTGTAGGCTCGGATCTTCTGGACATTTCCTATAAGTGAGAATCATACAATGTGTGAATCTTTGTGTTTTCCTCCAGTTAGCATGAAGACTTAGGGTTTCACCCATGTTGTGTGTATCAGAACTTCATATTTCTCATGGCTGAATAATTCTCTCCCTTTAATGTTCCTTGTAAGACATGTCAGCTAGCAACAAGTTTCCTCAGTTTTTATTTACCTAAGGATGTCTTTTTTCACCTTCATCTGTGAAAGGTAATTTGCTGGATATAAGATTCTTGTTTGAGTTTTTACTTCCAGCAATGAGAACATGTTGTCCCCACTGCCTTCCAACTGCTATCATGTCTGATGAGAAGTCAGCTGTTAAGCTTACTGGAGTGTACATGTATATCACGTTATTTTTCTCTTTTTGCCTATAAGATCTTTATCTTTGGCTTTTGGTATTTTGCCTATGATGTGCCCAGATGGAGTGCTCTTTGTGTGTATGCTACTTGGAATTTATAGAGTTTCTTGGATGTATGTATTGCTTTTTGGTCACATTTTGGGAATTTTCTGCCATTAAATACTTTAAATATTTTTCTGTTCCTTTCTCCAATCCTGCTTGTATTCGCAATGCACGTGTGGCTGCACTTATTGATGCCCCACATTTCTCTGTGGCTCTTCGTTTTGCTTCACTCATTAATTTTTCTCTCTGTTCTGCAAAATCCATAGTCTCCATGGATCTCGCTTTAAGTTGGCTGCTGGTTACTTCTGCCAGCTCAAATCTACATTTTGGTTATGGTTCTTAACTCCAAGATTTCCATTTGGTTCTAAAAAAATACAATTTCTACCTCTCAATAGTATTCTCTCTTTGATGAGCTTTTTTCACTGTACCTTCCTTTAGCTCTTTACGTATGAGAGCTGTGAGGAAAGGTACCCACTTTGTCCCTGCCTGCACCTCCCAGGAGTAGAGCACTCCAAGTAGAGCTTCTGATACACAGTGCATGGGTTTGGTAGGTAAGGTTACAAGTCATGCCTCAGATGCCACAAACTCACTATTCTTACCGACAAATACTCAGTTGTCCTGAATGAATATTTCTTAAAATGCTGTATACCTTTAGGATAACTTCTAGAGACTATAACGGCCTTAAAAATAATTTTTACCTATTACTTTGTTGATTTACAATTTGTCTTTCTAGAAGTCCCAGTCCTCTTCCACATGATTTTTAAACAATATTTGTTGTGGCTAGAAGAGTTAACATAAGACCTACCGTCTACCAGATGTTTTTTTTAGTGTTTAATGTAGTATTGTTGGCAGTGCCGTACAGCAGATCTCCAGAGTTTATTCATCTTCCTTAACTGAGACTTTACACTCCTTGTTTAGTAAATCCGCAATTCCCATGACCCTAACCCTGGCCAACACCATTCCACCATTTGGTTAGATGAATTTGACTACTTTAGATACTACATGTTAAGTGTATTCATGCAGTATTTCTCTTTCTGTGACTGGCTTGTTTCATTTAATGTTCTCAAGGGGTTCATCCATGTTGTTGCATATTGCAAAATTTCCTTTTCTCAAGGATAAATTGGATTCCATTGTATGTATAAACCACATATTCTTTCCCCATTCATATGTCGATGGGCATCTTGGTTGTTACCACCTCTTAGCTATTCAGAATCACGTTGCAGTGAACAATGGAGTGCAGGTGTCTCGTTGAGAGCCCGATTTTAGTCCTTTTGGGTCAATACCCACAAGTGTGGATGCTGGATCATACGGTAGTTCTGCTGTTAGTGTTCTGAGGGAGCTCCCGTCCTTGCAAGCTTGGAAACCCTGCTTTCAGCTGCTCTACAAAAGCAGGTAAAAGGGGATCCTGCATCACTTCCAGTCAGTGTTCTTGATGCTTTCTGTTGTGCGTTTTCTAGATCAACTGGATGACTCTTCTGGCAGCTATGTTATCAAGGATGACACCAAGCCCCACATTCGAATGTGAGTTTGAACAGACTTAGAACCTGGGCGTCCAACCAAAGTGTGGATATTTTTACCCTCCTTGTGTTCCCCCATAGCTCCTTCCTCACAGGGGCTTTAGCTCCACTCTGGGGTGAAGTGGTAGATTTCTCTGGGTGTATGTGGGAAGCTTTTCCAATATTCCTTCTATGTGGACATCCCATAGATGGTCCCATGGGGACATATTCCCAGGAACCTGGGATAATAGGTAAAGTGAGAGAGATAGAAATACAGGGAGATTGTAGTCTCCATTGAGAGAAAGAGAGAGAGAGAGATGTTAGGCTCCTTTGAAAGAGGGAGAGTGTGAGTCTAGGCTTCGTAGGGAGAGAGATAAAGGGTGAGATGCTAGAATCCTTGGACAGAGAGAGAGATATGCTAGGCTTCTTTGAGAGAGAGAGGGGGGAGAGAGATGCTGGTCTACTTTGAGAGAGAGAGGGGGTAATGGTTGGCTCCTTTGAGAGAGAGAGTGAGAGAGAGAGAGAATCTAGGCTCCTTTGAAAAAAGAGAGATATACAGAGACAGAGAGATGCTATGCTTCGAGAGAGAGAGGGATGCTAGTCTCTTTTGAAAGAGAGAGAGAGTTACATGCTAGTCTCCTTTCACAGAGAGAGAAACAGAGAGAGATGCACAGAGAGAGATGATAGGCTCTTTTGTGAGAGAGAGAGAGGGATAATAGGCCACTCTGAGAGAGAGAGGGGGGGGTTGAGAGATTCTAGGTTCCTTAGAGAGTAAGAGAGATATACAGAGACAGAGAGATGCTAGGCTCCTTTGAGAGAGATGCTAGGCTCATTACAGAGAGAGACAGCGGGACAGTGAAGAGAGAGTATCTAGACTAATTTGAGAGAGAGAGAGAAAAGCTTGGCTTATTATAGAGAGAGAGACAGACAGAGATGCTATGCAACTCTTAGAGAGAGATTCTAGACTACTGTGAGAAAGAGAGAGAGATGCTAGACACCTTTGAGAGAAAGAGATAGATGCTAGGATCATTTGAGAAAGAGAGAGAGATACTAGACTCATTTGAGAGAGAGAGAGGGAGATACATGCTAGACAACTTAGAGAGAGAGATAGACAGAGAGACACTGAGAGATGATAGGCCCCTTTGTGAGAAGGAGAGATAGAAAGACAGGGAGTTGCTAGGCTCCTTTGGGAGAGACAGAGAGAGAGATGATTGGCTTCTTTGAGAGAGAGAGGGAGAGATATTCTAGGCTACTTTGAGAGAAAGAGAGATATACAGTAACAGAGATATGCTAGGCTCCTTCGAGTGAGAGAGACATGCTCGGCTCCTTTGAATGAGAGAGATAAAGGGATACATGCAAGGCTCCGTTGAGAGACACAGAGAGAGAGTGAGGGATGCTAGGCTCCTTGGAGAGAAAGAGAGAAAAAAGACGGAGATTCTAGTCTCCTTTGAGAAAAAGAGAGATAGTTAGACAGAGGGATGGTAAGCTCTTTTGAAAGAGAGAGAGTGTGATGCTAGACTTCTTACTGAGAGTGAGAAAGAGAGAGATGCTAGAATCCTTTGAGAGAGAGAGAGAGAGAGATGCTAGTCTCCTTTGAAAGAGAGCGAGTGTGATGGTAGGTATCTTATCGAGATGGAGAAAGATAGAGATCCTAGAATCCCTTTAGAGAGAGAGAGAAAGGGATGCTAGTACACTTTGACGGGGAGGGAGGGAGAGGGAGAGACGATTTACTCCTTGGAGAGAGAAAGAGTGAGAAGGTTGACACTGTTGAGAGCGAGAGAGAGAGAGGGAGAGAAATGCTAAGCTGCTTCGAGACAAAGAGAGAGGGAGAGATAGAGATATGCTAGGCTACTTTGAGAGAGGGAGGGAGAGATATGCTAGGCTCCTTAGAGAGAGAAAGCGGGATAGATTTGCTAGGCTTCTTTGAGAGAGAGAGAGAGAGCCCGGGAGAGACAGAGAGAGAGATGCTAGGCTCCTTTTAGAGAAAGAAAGATATAGAGAGACAGAGAGACTCCAGGCTACTTTGATAGAGAGAGTGATGCTAGACTCCTTTGAAAGAGAGACAGAGAGAGATACATGCTAGGTTCCGTTGCGAGAGAGAGAGACAGACAGAGAGAGATGAAAGACTCGTTAGAGAGAGGGAGAGAGAGTGAGGGATGCTCGGCGCTTTTGAGAGAAAGAGGGAGATAGAAAGACAGGGAGATTGTAGGCTCCTTTGAGAGATAGAGAGAGAGAGAGAGAGATGCAAATCTTCTTGAGAGAGAGGAAGAGAGAGAGATGCTTGGCTCCATTGAGAGAGAGAGATGCTGAGCTCCTTATAGAGACAGAGAGAGAGAGAGATGCTACTCTACTTTGAGAGTGAGAGACATAGGGATGCTAGACTCCTTTCAGAGAGAGAGATTTATATATGCAAGGATTCTTTGAGAGAGGCAGAGTGAGGGAGAGTGATTCTAGTCTCCTTTGAGAGAAAGAGAGAAAGGTAGAAAGAGAGATGCTGGGCAGATTTGAAAGAGAAAGAGTGTGATGCAAGGTCTCTTACGGAGACAGAGAAAGTGAGATGCTAATATCCTTTGATATATATATATATATATATATGTATATATACTATACTTCTTTGAGAGAGACAGAGAGAGAGGGAGAGAGATGCTATTCTACTTTAAGAGAGAGAGAGAGAGAGGGCTGGTAGGCTCCTTTGAGATAGAGATAGAGAGAGATGGTAGGCTTCTTTGAGAGAGAGAGTGAGAGAGAGAGTGTCTAGTCTGCTTTGGGAGGAAGAGAGAAATGTAGACGGATAGATATTAGGCTCCTTTGAAAGACAGACAGTGTGATGCTAGGCTTCTTAGGGAGAGAGAGAAAGAGAGCGATGCTAGAATCCTTTGAGAGAGAGAGAGAGATGCCAGGCTTCTTTGAGAGAGAGAGAGTCAGAGTGAGACAGAGAGATAGAGATTCTAAGTTCCTTTGAGAGAGTGAGAGCAATACACGCTGGCTCCTTGAGAGAGAGATAAACAGAGAGACAGAGAGAGAGGGAGAGAGAAGATAGGCTCCTTAGAGAGAGAGAGAGGTTGAGGGATGCTAGGCTCCTTTGAGAGAAATAGAGAGAGATAGAAAGACTGAGATTCTAGTCTATTTGAGAGAAAGAGGGAGAGATAGAGAGATGTTATGCTCCTTTGAAAGAGGGAGAGTGTGGTGCTAGGCTTCTTAGGGAGAGAGACAATTTGAGAGATGCTAGAATCAGAGAGAGAGAGAGAGAGAGAGAGAGATGCTAGGCTTCTCTGAGAGAGAGACAGAGTGAGACAGAGAGATAGAGATTCTGGGTTCCTTTGAGAGAGAGAGAGCAATACATGCTGGCTCTTTGAGAGAGAGATAAACAGAGAGAGACAGAGAGGATATAGGCTCCTTTGAGAGAGACATGCTAGGATTCTTTGAGAGAATTAAGTAAAGAGAAAAAGTATGCAATTATACTGACTTTTATAATTACCTATAGAAGTACATTTACCAGTGTTTTCTGTTTGTTTGGATTCAGATAGCTGTCTCATTTAATTTAATTATTCAGTCTGAAGAAATTCCTGTAGCATTTATATTCCTTGTGTAGGTGTAATTCACATGTCATACAATTCATCCCCTTAAAATACACAATAGAGTGGTGGCTGGTATATTCGCAGAGCTGTGCCACCATTGCTACCATCAATTTTCAGATATTTTCATTATGACACAAGGGAGAACTGTCCCTAGCCGTAGGTAATCACGAATCTACTTTCTGTCCTGTAGGCTCGGATCTTCTGGACATTTCCTATAAGTGAGAATCATACAATGTGTGAATCTTTGTGTTTTCCTCCAGTTAGCATGAAGACTTAGGGTTTCACCCATGTTGTGTGTATCAGAACTTCATATTTCTCATGGCTGAATAATTCTCTCCCTTTAATGTTCCTTGTAAGACATGTCAGCTAGCAACAAGTTTCCTCAGTTTTTATTTACCTAAGGATGTCTTTTTTCACCTTCATCTGTGAAAGGTAATTTGCTGGATATAAGATTCTTGTTTGAGTTTTTACTTCCAGCAATGAGAACATGTTGTCCCCACTGCCTTCCAACTGCTATCATGTCTGATGAGAAGTCAGCTGTTAAGCTTACTGGAGTGTACATGTATATCACGTTATTTTTCTCTTTTTGCCTATAAGATCTTTATCTTTGGCTTTCGGTATTTTGCCTATGATGTGCCCAGATGGAGTGCTCTTTGTGTGTATGCTACTTGGAATTTATAGAGTTTCTTGGATGTATGTATTGCTTTTTGGTCACATTTTGGGAATTTTCTGCCATTAAATACTTTAAATATTTTTCTGTTCCTTTCTCCAATCCTGCTTGTATTCGCAATGCACGTGTGGCTGCACTTATTGATGCCCCACATTTCTCTGTGGCTCTTCGTTTTGCTTCACTCATTAATTTTTCTCTCTGTTCTGCAAAATCCATAGTCTCCATGGATCTCGCTTTAAGTTGGCTGCTGGTTACTTCTGCCAGCTCAAATCTACATTTTGGTTATGGTTCTTAACTCCAAGATTTCCATTTGGTTCTAAAAAAATACAATTTCTACCTCTCAATAGTATTCTCTCTTTGATGAGCTTTTTTCACTGTACCTTCCTTTAGCTCTTTACGTATGAGAGCTGTGAGGAAAGGTACCCACTTTGTCCCTGCCTGCACCTCCCAGGAGTAGAGCACTCCAAGTAGAGCTTCTGATACACAGTGCATGGGTTTGGTAGGTAAGGTTACAAGTCATGCCTCAGATGCCACAAACTCACTATTCTTACCGACAAATACTCAGTTGTCCTGAATGAATATTTCTTAAAATGCTGTATACCTTTAGGATAACTTCTAGAGACTATAACGGCCTTAAAAATAATTTTTACCTATTACTTTGTTGATTTACAATTTGTCTTTCTAGAAGTCCCAGTCCTCTTCCACATGATTTTTAAACAATATTTGTTGTGGCTAGAAGAGTTAACATAAGACCTACCGTCTACCAGATGTTTTTTTTAGTGTTTAATGTAGTATTGTTGGCAGTGCCGTACAGCAGATCTCCAGAGTTTATTCATCTTCCTTAACTGAGACTTTACACTCCTTGTTTAGTAAATCCGCAATTCCCATGACCCTAACCCTGGCCAACACCATTCCACCATTTGGTTATATGAATTTGACTACTTTAGATACTACATGTTAAGTGTATTCATGCAGTATTTCTCTTTCTGTGACTGGCTTGTTTCATTTAATGTTCTCAAGGGGTTCATCCATGTTGTTGCATATTGCAAAATTTCCTTTTCTCAAGGATAAATTGGATTCCATTGTATGTATAAACCACATATTCTTTCCCCATTCATATGTCGATGGGCATCTTGGTTGTTACCACCTCTTAGCTATTCAGAATCACGTTGCAGTGAACAATGGAGTGCAGGTGTCTCGTTGAGAGCCCGATTTTAGTCCTTTTGGGTCAATACCCACAAGTGTGGTTGCTGGATCATACGGTAGTTCTGCTGTTAGTGTTCTGAGGGAGCTCCCGTCCTTGCAAGCTTGGAAACCCTGCTTTCAGCTGCTCTACAAAAGCAGGTAAAAGGGGATCCTGCATCACTTCCAGTCAGTGTTCTTGATGCTTTCTGTTGTGCGTTTTCTAGATCAACTGGATGACTCTTCTGGCAGCTATGTTATCAAGGATGACACCAAGCCCCACATTCGAATGTGAGTTTGAACAGACTTAGAACCTGGGCGTCCAACCAAAGTGTGGATATTTTTACCCTCCTTGTGTTCCCCCATAGCTCCTTCCTCACAGGGGCTTTAGCTCCACTCTGGGGAGAAGTGGTAGATTTCTCTGGGTGTATGTGGGAAGCTTTTCCAATATTCCTTCTATGTGGACATCCCATAGATGGTCCCATGGGGACATATTCCCAGGAACCTGGGATAATAGGTAAAGTGAGAGAGATAGAAATACAGGGAGATTGTAGTCTCCATTGAGAGAAAGAGAGAGAGAGAGATGTTAGGCTCCTTTGAAAGAGGGAGAGTGTGAGTCTAGGCTTCGTAGGGAGAGAGATAAAGGGTGAGATGCTAGAATCCTTGGACAGAGAGAGAGATATGCTAGGCTTCTTTGAGAGAGAGAGGGGGGAGAGAGATGCTGGTCTACTTTGAGAGAGAGAGGGGGTAATGGTTGGCTCCTTTGAGAGAGAGAGTGAGAGAGAGAGAGAATCTAGGCTCCTTTGAAAAAAGAGAGATATACAGAGACAGAGAGATGCTATGCTTCGAGAGAGAGAGGGATGCTAGTCTCTTTTGAAAGAGAGAGAGAGTTACATGCTAGTCTCCTTTCACAGAGAGAGAAACAGAGAGAGATGCACAGAGAGAGATGATAGGCTCTTTTGTGAGAGAGAGAGAGGGATAATAGGCCACTCTGAGAGAGAGAGAGGGGGGTTGAGAGATTCTAGGTTCCTTAGAGAGTAAGAGAGATATACAGAGACAGAGAGATGCTAGGCTCCTTTGAGAGAGATGCTAGGCTCATTACAGAGAGAGACAGCGGGACAGTGAAGAGAGAGTATCTAGACTAATTTGAGAGAGAGAGAGAAAAGCTTGGCTTATTATAGAGAGAGAGACAGACAGAGATGCTATGCAACTCTTAGAGAGAGATTCTAGACTACTGTGAGAAAGAGAGAGAGATGCTAGACACCTTTGAGAGAAAGAGATAGATGCTAGGATCATTTGAGAAAGAGAGAGAGATACTAGACTCATTTGAGAGAGAGAGAGGGAGATACATGCTAGACAACTTAGAGAGAGAGATAGACAGAGAGACACTGAGAGATGATAGGCCCCTTTGTGAGAAGGAGAGATAGAAAGACAGGGAGTTGCTAGGCTCCTTTGGGAGAGACAGAGAGAGAGATGATTGGCTTCTTTGAGAGAGAGAGGGAGAGATATTCTAGGCTACTTTGAGAGAAAGAGAGATATACAGTAACAGAGATATGCTAGGCTCCTTCGAGTGAGAGAGACATGCTCGGCTCCTTTGAATGAGAGAGATAAAGGGATACATGCAAGGCTTCGTTGAGAGACACAGAGAGAGAGTGAGGGATGCTAGGCTCCTTGGAGAGAAAGAGAGAAAAAAGACGGAGATTCTAGTCTCCTTTGAGAAAAAGAGAGATAGTTAGACAGAGGGATGGTAAGCTCTTTTGAAAGAGAGAGAGTGTGATGCTAGACTTCTTACTGAGAGTGAGAAAGAGAGAGATGCTAGAATCCTTTGAGAGAGAGAGAGAGAGATGCTAGTCTCCTTTGAAAGAGAGCGAGTGTGATGGTAGGTATCTTATCGAGATGGAGAAAGATAGAGATCCTAGAATCCCTTTAGAGAGAGAGAGAAAGGGATGCTAGTACACCTTGACGGGGAGGGAGGGAGAGGGAGAGACGATTTACTCCTTGGAGAGAGAAAGAGTGAGAAGGTTGACACTGTTGAGAGCGAGAGAGAGAGAGGGAGAGAAATGCTAAGCTGCTTCGAGACAAAGAGAGAGGGAGAGATAGAGATATGCTAGGCTACTTTGAGAGAGAGGGAGGGAGAGATATGCTAGGCTCCTTAGAGAGAGAAAGCGGGATAGATTTGCTAGGCTTCTTTGAGAGAGAGAGAGAGAGCCCGGGAGAGACAGAGAGAGAGATGCTAGGCTCCTTTTAGAGAAAGAAAGATATAGAGAGACAGAGAGACTCCAGGCTACTTTGATAGAGAGAGTGATGCTAGACTCCTTTGAAAGAGAGACAGAGAGAGATACATGCTAGGTTCCGTTGCGAGAGAGAGAGACAGACAGAGAGAGATGAAAGACTCGTTAGAGAGAGGGAGAGAGAGTGAGGGATGCTCGGCGCTTTTGAGAGAAAGAGGGAGATAGAAAGACAGGGAGATTGTAGGCTCCTTTGAGAGATAGAGAGAGAGAGAGAGAGATGCAAATCTTCTTGAGAGAGAGGAAGAGAGAGAGATGCTTGGCTCCATTGAGAGAGAGAGATGCTGAGCTCCTTATAGAGACAGAGAGAGAGAGAGATGCTACTCTACTTTGAGAGTGAGAGACATAGGGATGCTAGACTCCTTTCAGAGAGAGAGAGTTATATATGCAAGGATTCTTTGAGAGAGGCAGAGTGAGGGAGAGTGATTCTAGTCTCCTTTGAGAGAAAGAGAGAAAGGTAGAAAGAGAGATGCTGGGCAGATTTGAAAGAGAAAGAGTGTGATGCAAGGTCTCTTACGGAGACAGAGAAAGTGAGATGCTAATATCCTTTGATATATATATATATATATATATATATATATATATATATATATATATATGTATATATACTATACTTCTTTGAGAGAGACAGAGAGAGAGGGAGAGAGATGCTATTCTACTTTAAGAGAGAGAGAGAGAGAGGGCTGGTAGGCTCCTTTGAGATAGAGATAGAGAGAGATGGTAGGCTTCTTTGAGAGAGAGAGTGAGAGAGAGAGTGTCTAGTCTGCTTTGGGAGGAAGAGAGAAATGTAGACGGATAGATATTAGGCTCCTTTGAAAGACAGACAGTGTGATGCTAGGCTTCTTAGGGAGAGAGAGAAAGAGAGCGATGCTAGAATCCTTTGAGAGAGAGAGAGAGATGCCAGGCTTCTTTGAGAGAGAGAGAGTCAGAGTGAGACAGAGAGATAGAGATTCTAAGTTCCTTTGAGAGAGTGAGAGCAATACACGCTGGCTCCTTGAGAGAGAGATAAACAGAGAGACAGAGAGAGAGGGAGAGAGAAGATAGGCTCCTTAGAGAGAGAGAGAGGTTGAGGGATGCTAGGCTCCTTTGAGAGAAATAGAGAGAGATAGAAAGACTGAGATTCTAGTCTATTTGAGAGAAAGAGGGAGAGATAGAGAGATGTTATGCTCCTTTGAAAGAGGGAGAGTGTGGTGCTAGGCTTCTTAGGGAGAGAGAGAATTTGAGAGATGCTAGAATCTTAGAGAGAGAGAGAGAGAGAGAGAGATGCTAGGCTTCTCTGAGAGAGAGACAGAGTGAGACAGAGAGATAGAGATTCTGGGTTCCTTTGAGAGAGAGAGAGCAATACATGCTGGCTCTTTGAGAGAGAGATAAACAGAGAGAGACAGAGAGGATATAGGCTCCTTTGAGAGAGACATGCTAGGATTCTTTGAGAGAATTAAGTAAAGAGAAAAAGTATGCAATTATACTGACTTTTATAATTACCTATAGAAGTACATTTACCAGTGTTTTCTGTTTGTTTGGATTCAGATAGCTGTCTCATTTAATTTAATTATTCAGTCTGAAGAAATTCCTGTAGCATTTATATTCCTTGTGTAGGTGTAATTCACATGTCATACAATTCATCCCCTTAAAATACACAATAGAGTGGTGGCTGGTATATTCGCAGAGCTGTGCCACCATTGCTACCATCAATTTTCAGATATTTTCATTATGACACAAGGGAGAACTGTCCCTAGCCGTAGGTAATCACGAATCTACTTTCTGTCCTGTAGGCTCGGATCTTCTGGACATTTCCTATAAGTGAGAATCATACAATGTGTGAATCTTTGTGTTTTCCTCCAGTTAGCATGAAGACTTAGGGTTTCACCCATGTTGTGTGTATCAGAACTTCATATTTCTCATGGCTGAATAATTCTCTCCCTTTAATGTTCCTTGTAAGACATGTCAGCTAGCAACAAGTTTCCTCAGTTTTTATTTACCTAAGGATGTCTTTTTTCACCTTCATCTGTGAAAGGTAATTTGCTGGATATAAGATTCTTGTTTGAGTTTTTACTTCCAGCAATGAGAACATGTTGTCCCCACTGCCTTCCAACTGCTATCATGTCTGATGAGAAGTCAGCTGTTAAGCTTACTGGAGTGTACATGTATATCACGTTATTTTTCTCTTTTTGCCTATAAGATCTTTATCTTTGGCTTTCGGTATTTTGCCTATGATGTGCCCAGATGGAGTGCTCTTTGTGTGTATGCTACTTGGAATTTATAGAGTTTCTTGGATGTATGTATTGCTTTTTGGTCACATTTTGGGAATTTTCTGCCATTAAATACTTTAAATATTTTTCTGTTCCTTTCTCCAATCCTGCTTGTATTCGCAATGCACGTGTGGCTGCACTTATTGATGCCCCACATTTCTCTGTGGCTCTTCGTTTTGCTTCACTCATTAATTTTTCTCTCTGTTCTGCAAAATCCATAGTCTCCATGGATCTCGCTTTAAGTTGGCTGCTGGTTACTTCTGCCAGCTCAAATCTACATTTTGGTTATGGTTCTTAACTCCAAGATTTCCATTTGGTTCTAAAAAAATACAATTTCTACCTCTCAATAGTATTCTCTCTTTGATGAGCTTTTTTCACTGTACCTTCCTTTAGCTCTTTACGTATGAGAGCTGTGAGGAAAGGTACCCACTTTGTCCCTGCCTGCACCTCCCAGGAGTAGAGCACTCCAAGTAGAGCTTCTGATACACAGTGCATGGGTTTGGTAGGTAAGGTTACAAGTCATGCCTCAGATGCCACAAACTCACTATTCTTACCGACAAATACTCAGTTGTCCTGAATGAATATTTCTTAAAATGCTGTATACCTTTAGGATAACTTCTAGAGACTATAACGGCCTTAAAAATAATTTTTACCTATTACTTTGTTGATTTACAATTTGTCTTTCTAGAAGTCCCAGTCCTCTTCCACATGATTTTTAAACAATATTTGTTGTGGCTAGAAGAGTTAACATAAGACCTACCGTCTACCAGATGTTTTTTTTAGTGTTTAATGTAGTATTGTTGGCAGTGCCGTACAGCAGATCTCCAGAGTTTATTCATCTTCCTTAACTGAGACTTTACACTCCTTGTTTAGTAAATCCGCAATTCCCATGACCCTAACCCTGGCCAACACCATTCCACCATTTGGTTAGATGAATTTGACTACTTTAGATACTACATGTTAAGTGTATTCATGCAGTATTTCTCTTTCTGTGACTGGCTTGTTTCATTTAATGTTCTCAAGGGGTTCATCCATGTTGTTGCATATTGCAAAATTTCCTTTTCTCAAGGATAAATTGGATTCCATTGTATGTATAAACCACATATTCTTTCCCCATTCATATGTCGATGGGCATCTTGGTTGTTACCACCTCTTAGCTATTCAGAATCACGTTGCAGTGAACAATGGAGTGCAGGTGTCTCGTTGAGAGCCCGATTTTAGTCCTTTTGGGTCAATACCCACAAGTGTGGTTGCTGGATCATACGGTAGTTCTGCTGTTAGTGTTCTGAGGGAGCTCCCGTCCTTGCAAGCTTGGAAACCCTGCTTTCAGCTGCTCTACAAAAGCAGGTAAAAGGGGATCCTGCATCACTTCCAGTCAGTGTTCTTGATGCTTTCTGTTGTGCGTTTTCTAGATCAACTGGATGACTCTTCTGGCAGCTATGTTATCAAGGATGACACCAAGCCCCACATTCGAATGTGAGTTTGAACAGACTTAGAACCTGGGCGTCCAACCAAAGTGTGGATATTTTTACCCTCCTTGTGTTCCCCCATAGCTCCTTCCTCACAGGGGCTTTAGCTCCACTCTGGGGAGAAGTGGTAGATTTCTCTGGGTGTATGTGGGAAGCTTTTCCAATATTCCTTCTATGTGGACATCCCATAGATGGTCCCATGGGGACATATTCCCAGGAACCTGGGATAATAGGTAAAGTGAGAGAGATAGAAATACAGGGAGATTGTAGTCTCCATTGAGAGAAAGAGAGAGAGAGAGATGTTAGGCTCCTTTGAAAGAGGGAGAGTGTGAGTCTAGGCTTCGTAGGGAGAGAGATAAAGGGTGAGATGCTAGAATCCTTGGACAGAGAGAGAGATATGCTAGGCTTCTTTGAGAGAGAGAGGGGGGAGAGAGATGCTGGTCTACTTTGAGAGAGAGAGGGGGTAATGGTTGGCTCCTTTGAGAGAGAGAGTGAGAGAGAGAGAGAATCTAGGCTCCTTTGAAAAAAGAGAGATATACAGAGACAGAGAGATGCTATGCTTCGAGAGAGAGAGGGATGCTAGTCTCTTTTGAAAGAGAGAGAGAGTTACATGCTAGTCTCCTTTCACAGAGAGAGAAACAGAGAGAGATGCACAGAGAGAGATGATAGGCTCTTTTGTGAGAGAGAGAGAGGGATAATAGGCCACTCTGAGAGAGAGAGAGGGGGGTTGAGAGATTCTAGGTTCCTTAGAGAGTAAGAGAGATATACAGAGACAGAGAGATGCTGGGCTCCTTTGAGAGAGATGCTAGGCTCATTACAGAGAGAGACAGCGGGACAGTGAAGAGAGAGTATCTAGACTAATTTGAGAGAGAGGGAGAAAAGCTTGGCTTATTATAGAGAGAGAGACAGACAGAGATGCTATGCAACTCTTAGAGAGAGATTCTAGACTACTGTGAGAAAGAGAGAGAGATGCTAGACACCTTTGAGAGAAAGAGATAGATGCTAGGATCATTTGAGAAAGAGAGAGAGATACTAGACTCATTTGAGAGAGAGAGAGGGAGATACATGCTAGACAACTTAGAGAGAGAGATAGACAGAGAGACACTGAGAGATGATAGGCCCCTTTGTGAGAAGGAGAGATAGAAAGACAGGGAGTTGCTAGGCTCCTTTGGGAGAGACAGAGAGAGAGATGATTGGCTTCTTTGAGAGAGACAGGGAGAGATATTCTAGGCTACTTTGAGAGAAAGAGAGATATACAGTAACAGAGATATGCTAGGCTCCTTCGAGTGAGAGAGACATGCTCGGCTCCTTTGAATGAGAGAGATAAAAGGATACATGCAAGGCTCCGTTGGGAGACACAGAGAGAGAGTGAGAGATGCTAGGCTCCTTGGAGAGAAAGAGAGAAAAAAGACGGAGATTCTAGTCTCCTTTGAGAAAAAGAGAGATAGTTAGACAGAGGGATGGTAAGCTCTTTTGAAAGAGAGAGAGTGTGATGCTAGACTTCTTACTGAGAGTGAGAAAGAGAGAGATGCTAGAATCCTTTGAGAGAGAGAGAGAGAGATGCTAGTCTCCTTTGAAAGAGAGCGAGTGTGATGGTAGGTATCTTATCGAGATGGAGAAAGATAGAGATCCTAGAATCCCTTTAGAGAGAGAGAGAAAGGGATGCTAGTACACTTTGACGGGGAGGGAGGGAGAGGGAGAGACGATTTACTCCTTGGAGAGAGAAAGAGTGAGAAGGTTGACACTGTTGAGAGCGAGAGAGAGAGAGGGAGAGAAATGCTAAGCTGCTTCGAGACAAAGAGAGAGGGAGAGATAGAGATATGCTAGGCTACTTTGAGAGAGAGGGAGGGAGAGATATGCTAGGCTCCTTAGAGAGAGAATGTGGGATAGATTTGCTAGGCTTCTTTGAGAGAGAGAGAGAGAGCCCGGGAGAGACAGAGAGAGATGCTAGGCTCCTTTTAGAGAAAGAAAGATATAGAGAGACAGAGAGACTCCAGGCTACTTTGATAGAGAGAGTGATGCTAGACTCCTTTGAAAGAGAGACAGAGAGAGATACATGCTAGGTTCCGTTGCGAGAGAGAGAGACAGACAGAGAGAGATGAAAGACTCGTTAGAGAGAGGGAGAGAGAGTGAGGGATGCTCGGCGCTTTTGAGAGAAAGAGGGAGATAGAAAGACAGGGAGATTGTAGGCTCCGTTGAGAGAGAGAGAGAGAGAGAGAGAGATGCAAATCTTCTTGAGAGAGAGGAAGAGAGAGAGATGCTTGGCTCCATTGAGAGAGAGAGATGCTGAGCTCCTTATAGAGACAGAGAGAGAGAGAGATGCTACTCTACTTTGAGAGTGAGAGACATAGGGATGCTAGACTCCTTTCAGAGAGAGAGAGTTATATATGCAAGGATTCTTTGAGAGAGGCAGAGTGAGGGAGAGTGATTCTAGTCTCCTTTGAGAGAAAGAGAGAAAGGTAGAAAGAGAGATGCTGGGCAGATTTGAAAGAGAAAGAGTGTGATGCAAGTTCTCTTACGGAGACAGAGAAAGTGAGATGCTAATATCCTTTGATATATATATATATATATATATATGTATATATACTATACTTCTTTGAGAGAGACAGAGAGAGAGGGAGAGAGATGCTATTCTACTTTAAGAGAGAGAGAGAGAGAGGGCTGGTAGGCTCCTTTGAGATAGAGATAGAGAGAGATGGTAGGCTTCTTTGAGAGAGAGAGTGAGAGAGAGAGTGTCTAGTCTGCTTTGGGAGGAAGAGAGAAATGTAGACGGATAGATATTAGGCTCCTTTGAAAGACAGACAGTGTGATGCTAGGCTTCTTAGGGAGAGAGAGAAAGAGAGCGATGCTAGAATCCTTTGAGAGAGAGAGAGAGATGCCAGGCTTCTTTGAGAGAGAGAGAGTCAGAGTGAGACAGAGAGATAGAGATTCTAAGTTCCTTTGAGAGAGTGAGAGCAATACACGCTGGCTCCTTGAGAGAGAGATAAACAGAGAGACAGAGAGAGAGGGAGAGAGAAGATAGGCTCCTTAGAGAGAGAGAGAGGTTGAGGGATGCTAGGCTCCTTTGAGAGAAATAGAGAGAGATAGAAAGACTGAGATTCTAGTCTATTTGAGAGAAAGAGGGAGAGATAGAGAGATGTTATGCTCCTTTGAAAGAGGGAGAGTGTGGTGCTAGGCTTCTTAGGGAGAGAGAGAATTTGAGAGATGCTAGAATCTTAGAGAGAGAGAGAGAGAGAGATGCTAGGCTTCTCTGAGAGAGAGACAGAGTGAGACAGAGAGATAGAGATTCTGGGTTCCTTTGAGAGAGAGAGAGCAATACATGCTGGCTCTTTGAGAGAGAGATAAACAGAGAGAGACAGAGAGGATATAGGCTCCTTTGAGAGAGACATGCTAGGATTCTTTGAGAGAATTAAGTAAAGAGAAAAAGTATGCAATTATACTGACTTTTATAATTACCTATAGAAGTACATTTACCAGTGTTTTCTGTTTGTTTGGATTCAGATAGCTGTCTCATTTAATTTAATTATTCAGTCTGAAGAAATTCCTGTAGCATTTATATTCCTTGTGTAGGTGTAATTCACATGTCATACAATTCATCCCCTTAAAATACACAATAGAGTGGTGGCTGGTATATTCGCAGAGCTGTGCCACCATTGCTACCATCAATTTTCAGATATTTTCATTATGACACAAGGGAGAACTGTCCCTAGCCGTAGGTAATCACGAATCTACTTTCTGTCCTGTAGGCTCGGCTCTTCTGGACATTTCCTATAAGTGAGAATCATACAATGTGTGAATCTTTGTGTTTTCCTCCAGTTAGCATGAAAACTTAGGGTTTCACCCATGTTGTGTGTATCAGAACTTCATATTTCTCATGGCTGAATAATTCTCTCCCTTTAATGTTCCTTGTAAGACATGTCAGCTAGCAACAAGTTTCCTCAGTTTTTATTTACCTAAGGATGTCTTTTTTCACCTTCATCTGTGAAAGGTAATTTGCTGGATATAAGATTCTTGTTTGAGTTTTTACTTCCAGCAATGAGAACATGTTGTCCCCACTGCCTTCCAACTGCTATCATGTCTGATGAGAAGTCAGCTGTTAAGCTTACTGGAGTGTACATGTATATCACTTTATTTTTCTCTTTTTGCCTATAAGATCTTTATCTTTGGCTTTCGGTATTTTGCCTATGATGTGCCCAGATGGAGTGCTCTTTGTGTGTATGCTACTTGGAATTTATAGAGTTTCTTGGATGTATGTATTGCTTTTTGGTCACATTTTGGGAATTTTCTGCCATTAAATACTTTAAATATTTTTCTGTTCCTTTCTCCAATCCTGCTTGTATTCGCATTGCACGTGTGGCTGCACTTATTGATGCCCCACATTTCTCTGTGGCTCTTCGTTTTCCTTCACTCATTAATTTTTCTCTCTGTTCTGCAAAATCCATAGTGTCCATGGATCTCGCTTTAAGTTGGCTGCTGGTTACTTCTGCCAGCTCAAATCTACATTTTGGTTATGGTTCTTAACTCCAAGATTTCCATTTGGTTCTAAATAATACAATTTCTACCTCTCAATAGTATTCTCTCTTTGATGAGCTTTTTTCACTGTACCTTCCTTTAGCTCTTTACCTATGAGAGCTGTGAGGAAAGGTACCCACTTTGTCCCTGCCTGCACCTCCCAGGAGTAGAGCACTCCAAGTAGAGCTTCTGATACACAGTGCATGGGTTTGGTAGGTAAGGTTACAAGTCATGCCTCAGATGCCACAAACTCACTATTCTTACCGACAAATACTCAGTTGTCCTGAATGAATATTTCTTAAAATGCTGTATACCTTTAGGATAACTTCTAGAGACTATAACGGCCTTAAAAATAATTTTTACCTATTACTTTGTTGATTTACAATTTGTCTTTCTAGAAGTCCCAGTCCTCTTCCACATGATTTTTAAACAATATTTGTTGTGGCTAGAAGAGTTAACATAAGACCTACCGTCTACCAGATGTTTTTTTTAGTGTTTAATGTAGTATTGTTGGCAGTGCCGTACAGCAGATCTCCAGAGTTTATTCATCTTCCTTAACTGAGACTTTACACTCCTTGTTTAGTAAATCCGCAATTCCCATGACCCTAACCCTGGCCAACACCATTCCACCATTTGGTTAGATGAATTTGACTACTTTAGATACTACATGTTAAGTGTATTCATGCAGTATTTCTCTTTCTGTGACTGGCTTGTTTCATTTAATGTTCTCAAGGGGTTCATCCATGTTGTTGCATATTGCAAAATTTCCTTTTCTCAAGGATAAATTGGATTCCATTGTATGTATAAACCACATATTCTTTCCCCATTCATATGTCGATGGGCATCTTGGTTGTTACCACCTCTTAGCTATTCAGAATCACGTTGCAGTGAATAATGGAGTGCAGGTGTCTCGTTGAGAGCCCGATTTTAGTCCTTTTGGGTCAATACCCACAAGTGTGGTTGCTGGATCATGCGGTAGTTCTGCTGTTAGTGTTCTGAGGGAGCTCCCGTCCTTGCAAGCTTGGAAACCCTGCTTTCAGCTGCTCTACAAAAGCAGGTAAAAGGGGATCCTGCATCACTTCCAGTCAGTGTTCTTGATGCTTTCTGTTGTGCGTTTTCTAGATCAACTGGATGACTCTTCTGGCAGCTATGTTATCAAGGATGACACCAAGCCCCACATTCGAATGTGAGTTTGAACAGACTTAGAACCTGGGCGTCCAACCAAAGTGTGGATATTTTTACCCTCCTTGTGTTCCCCCATAGCTCCTTCCTCACAGGGGCTTTAGCTCCACTCTTGGGAGAACTGGTAGATTTCTCTGGGTGTATGTGGGAAGCTTTTCCAATATTCCTTCTATGTGGACATCCCATAGATGGTCCCATGGGGACATATTCCCAGGAACCTGGGATAATAGGTAAAGTGAGAGAGATAGAAATACAGGGAGATTATAGGCTCCTTTGAGAGTAAGAGAGAGAGAGAGATGTTAGGCTCCTTTGAAAGAGGGAGAGTGTGAGTCTAGGCTTCGTAGGGAGAGAGATAAAGGGTGAGATGCTAGAATCCTTGGACAGAGAGAGAGATATGCTAGGCTTCTTTGAGAGAGAGAGGGGGGAGAGAGATGCTGGTCTACTTTGAGAGAGAAAGAGGGAGAGTGTGAGTCTAGGCTTCGTAGGGAGAGAGATAAAGGGTGAGATGCTAGAATCCTTGGACAGAGAGAGAGATATGCTAGGCTTCTTTGAGAGAGAGAGGGGGGAGAGAGATGCTGGTCTACTTTGAGAGAGAGAGGGGGTAATGGTTGGCTCCTTTGAGAGAGAGAGTGAGAGAGAGAGAGAATCTAGGCTCCTTTGAAAAAAGAGAGATATACAGAGACAGAGAGATGCTATGCTTCGAGAGAGAGAGGGATGCTAGTCTCTTTTGAAAGAGAGAGAGAGTTACATGCTAGTCTCCTTTCACAGAGAGAGAAACAGAGAGAGATGCACAGAGAGAGATGATAGGCTCTTTTGTGAGAGAGAGAGAGGGATAATAGGCCACTCTGAGAGAGAGAGAGGGGGGTTGAGAGATTCTAGGTTCCTTAGAGAGTAAGAGAGATATACAGAGACAGAGAGATGCTGGGCTCCTTTGAGAGAGATGCTAGGCTCATTACAGAGAGAGACAGCGGGACAGTGAAGAGAGAGTATCTAGACTAATTTGAGAGAGAGGGAGAAAAGCTTGGCTTATTATAGAGAGAGAGACAGACAGAGATGCTATGCAACTCTTAGAGAGAGATTCTAGACTACTGTGAGAAAGAGAGAGAGATGCTAGACACCTTTGAGAGAAAGAGATAGATGCTAGGATCATTTGAGAAAGAGAGAGAGATACTAGACTCATTTGAGAGAGAGAGAGGGAGATACATGCTAGACAACTTAGAGAGAGAGATAGACAGAGAGAAACTGAGAGATGATAGGCCCCTTTGTGAGAAGGAGAGATAGAAAGACAGGGAGTTGCTAGGCTCCTTTGGGAGAGACAGAGAGAGAGATGATTGGCTTCTTTGAGAGAGAGAGGGAGAGATATTCTAGGCTACTTTGAGAGAAAGAGAGATATACAGTAACAGAGATATGCTAGGCTCCTTCGAGTGAGAGAGACATGCTCGGCTCCTTTGAATGAGAGAGATAAAGGGATACATGCAAGGCTCCGTTGAGAGACACAGAGAGAGAGTGAGGGATGCTAGGCTCCTTGGAGAGAAAGAGAGAAAAAAGACGGAGATTCTAGTCTCCTTTGAGAAAAAGAGAGATAGTTAGACAGAGGGATGGTAAGCTCTTTTGAAAGAGAGAGAGTGTGATGCTAGACTTCTTACTGAGAGTGAGAAAGAGAGAGATGCTAGAATCCTTTGAGAGAGAGAGAGAGAGAGATGCTAGTCTCCTTTGAAAGAGAGCGAGTGTGATGGTAGGTATCTTATCGAGATGGAGAAAGATAGAGATCCTAGAATCCCTTTAGAGAGAGAGAGAAAGGGATGCTAGTACACTTTGACGGGGAGGGAGGGAGAGGGAGAGACGATTTACTCCTTGGAGAGAGAAAGAGTGAGAAGGTTGACACTGTTGAGAGCGAGAGAGAGAGAGGGAGAGAAATGCTAAGCTGCTTCGAGACAAAGAGAGAGGGAGAGATAGAGATATGCTAGGCTACTTTGAGAGAGAGGGAGGGAGAGATATGCTAGGCTCCTTAGAGAGAGAAAGCGGGATAGATTTGCTAGGCTTCTTTGAGAGAGAGAGAGAGAGCCCGGGAGAGACAGAGAGAGATGCTAGGCTCCTTTTAGAGAAAGAAAGATATAGAGAGACAGAGAGACTCCAGGCTACTTTGATAGAGAGAGTGATGCTAGACTCCTTTGAAAGAGAGACAGAGAGAGATACATGCTAGGTTCCGTTGCGAGAGAGAGAGACAGACAGAGAGAGATGAAAGACTCATTAGAGAGAGGGAGAGAGAGTGAGGGATGCTCGGCGCTTTTGAGAGAAAGAGGGAGATAGAAAGACAGGGAGATTGTAGGCTCCTTTGAGAGAGAGAGAGAGAGAGAGAGAGATGCAAATCTTCTTGAGAGAGAGGAAGAGAGAGAGATGCTTGGCTCCATTGAGAGAGAGAGATGCTGAGCTCCTTATAGGGACAGAGAGAGAGAGAGATGCTACTCTACTTTGAGAGTGAGAGACATAGGGATGCTAGACTCCTTTCAGAGAGAGAGAGTTATATATGCAAGGATTCTTTGAGAGAGGCAGAGTGAGGGAGAGTGATTCTAGTCTCCTTTGAGAGAAAGAGAGAAAGGTAGAAAGAGAGATGCTGGGCAGATTTGAAAGAGAAAGAGTGTGATGCAAGGTCTCTTACGGAGACAGAGAAAGTGAGATGCTAATATCCTTTGATATATATATATATATATATATATATATATATATATATATATATATATATATATGTATGTATATATACTATACTTCTTTGAGAGAGACAGAGAGAGAGGGAGAGAGATGCTATTCTACTTTAAGAGAGAGAGAGAGAGGGCTGGTAGGCTCCTTTGAGATAGAGATAGAGAGAGATGGTAGGCTTCTTTGAGAGAGAGAGTGAGAGAGAGAGTGTCTAGTCTGCTTTGGGAGGAAGAGAGAAATGTAGACGGATAGATATTAGGCTCCTTTGAAAGACAGACAGTGTGATGCTAGGCTTCTTAGGGAGAGAGAGAAAGAGAGCGATGCTAGAATCCTTTGAGAGAGAGAGAGAGATGCCAGGCTTCTTTGAGAGAGAGAGAGTCAGAGTGAGACAGAGAGATAGAGATTCTAAGTTCCTTTGAGAGAGTGAGAGCAATACACGCTGGCTCCTTGAGAGAGAGATAAACAGAGAGACAGAGAGAGAGGGAGAGAGAAGATAGGCTCCTTAGAGAGAGAGAGAGGTTGAGGGATGCTAGGCTCCTTTGAGAGAAATAGAGAGAGATAGAAAGACTGAGATTCTAGTCTATTTGAGAGAAAGAGGGAGAGATAGAGAGATGTTATGCTCCTTTGAAAGAGGAAGAGTGTGGTGCTAGGCTTCTTAGGGAGAGAGAGAATTTGAGAGATGCTAGAATCTTAGAGAGAGAGAGAGAGAGAGATGCTAGGCTTCTCTGAGAGAGAGACAGAGTGAGACAGAGAGATAGAGATTCTGGGTTCCTTTGAGAGAGAGAGAGCAATACATGCTGGCTCTTTGAGAGAGAGATAAACAGAGAGAGACAGAGAGGATATAGGCTCCTTTGAGAGAGACATGCTAGGATTCTTTGAGAGAATTAAGTAAAGAGAAAAAGTATGCAATTATACTGACTTTTATAATTACCTATAGAAGTACATTTACCAGTGTTTTCTGTTTGTTTGGATTCAGATAGCTGTCTCATTTAATTTAATTATTCAGTCTGAAGAAATTCCTGTAGCATTTATATTCCTTGTGTAGGTGTAATTCACATGTCATACAATTCATCCCCTTAAAATACACAATAGAGTGGTGGCTGGTATATTCGCAGAGCTGTGCCACCATTGCTACCATCAATTTTCAGATATTTTCATTATGACACAAGGGAGAACTGTCCCTAGCCGTAGGTAATCACGAATCTACTTTCTGTCCTGTAGGCTCGGCTCTTCTGGACATTTCCTATAAGTGAGAATCATACAATGTGTGAATCTTTGTGTTTTCCTCCAGTTAGCATGAAAACTTAGGGTTTCACCCATGTTGTGTGTATCAGAACTTCATATTTCTCATGGCTGAATAATTCTCTCCCTTTAATATTCCTTGTAAGACATGTCAGCTAGCAACAAGTTTCCTCAGTTTTTATTTACCTAAGGATGTCTTTTTTCACCTTCATCTGTGAAAGGTAATTTGCTGGATATAAGATTCTTGTTTGAGTTTTTACTTCCAGCAATGAGAACATGTTGTCCCCACTGCCTTCCAACTGCTATCATGTCTGATGAGAAGTCAGCTGTTAAGCTTACTGGAGTGTTCATGTATATCACTTTATTTTTCTCTTTTTGCCTATAAGATCTTTATCTTTGGCTTTCGGTATTTTGCCTATGATGTGCCCAGATGGAGTGCTCTTTGTGTGTATGCTACTTGGAATTTATAGAGTTTCTTGGATGTATGTATTGCTTTTTGGTCACATTTTGGGAATTTTCTGCCATTAAATACTTTAAATATTTTTCTGTTCCTTTCTCCAATCCTGCTTGTATTCGCAATGCACGTGTGGCTGCACTTATTGATGCCCCACATTTCTCTGTGGCTCTTCGTTTTGCTTCACTCATTAATTTTTCTCTCTGTTCTGCAAAATCCATAGTCTCCATGGATCTCGCTTTAAGTTGGCTGCTGGTTACTTCTGCCAGCTCAAATCTACATTTTGGTTATGGTTCTTAACTCCAAGATTTCCATTTGGTTCTAAAAAAATACAATTTCTACCTCTCAATAGTATTCTCTCTTTGATGAGCTTTTTTCACTGTACCTTCCTTTAGCTCTTTACGTATGAGAGCTGTGAGGAAAGGTACCCACTTTGTCCCTGCCTGCACCTCCCAGGAGTAGAGCACTCCAAGTAGAGCTTCTGATACACAGTGCATGGGTTTGGTAGGTAAGGTTACAAGTCATGCCTCAGATGCCACAAACTCACTATTCTTACCGACAAATACTCAGTTGTCCTGAATGAATATTTCTTAAAATGCTGTATACCTTTAGGATAACTTCTAGAGACTATAACGGCCTTAAAAATAATTTTTACCTATTACTTTGTTGATTTACAATTTGTCTTTCTAGAATTCCCAGTCCTCTTCCACATGATTTTTAAACAATATTTGTTGTGGCTAGAAGAGTTAACATAAGACCTACCGTCTACCAGATGTTTTTTTTAGTGTTTAATGTAGTATTGCTGGCAGTGCCGTACAGCAGATCTCCAGAGTTTATTCATCTTCCTTAACTGAGACTTTACACTCCTTGTTTAGTAAATCCGCAATTCCCATGACCCTAACCCTGGCCAACACCATTCCACCATTTGGTTATATGAATTTGACTACTTTAGATACTACATGTTAAGTGTATTCATGCAGTATTTCTCTTTCTGTGACTGGCTTGTTTCATTTAATGTTCTCAAGGGGTTCATCCATGTTGTTGCATATTGCAAAATTTCCTTTTCTCAAGGATAAATTGGATTCCATTGTATGTATAAACCACATATTCTTTCCCCATTCATATGTCGATGGGCATCTTGGTTGTTACCACCTCTTAGCTATTCAGAATCACGTTGCAGTGAACAATGGAGTGCAGGTGTCTCGTTGAGAGCCCGATTTTAGTCCTTTTGGGTCAATACCCACAAGTGTGGTTGCTGGATCATACGGTAGTTCTGCTGTTAGTGTTCTGAGGGAGCTCCCGTCCTTGCAAGCTTGGAAACCCTGCTTTCAGCTGCTCTACAAAAGCAGGTAAAAGGGGATCCTGCATCACTTCCAGTCAGTGTTCTTGATGCTTTCTGTTATGCGTTTTCTAGATCAACTGGATGACTCTTCTGGCAGCTATGTTATCAAGGATGACACCAAGCCCCACATTCGAATGTGAGTTTGAACAGACTTAGAACCTGGGCGTCCAACCAAAGTGTGGATATTTTTACCCTCCTTGTGTTCCCCCATAGCTCCTTCCTCACAGGGGCTTTAGCTCCACTCTGGGGAGAAGTGGTAGATTTCTCTGGGTGTATGTGGGAAGCTTTTCCAATATTCCTTCTATGTGGACATCCCATAGATGGTCCCATGGGGACATATTCCCAGGAACCTGGGATAATAGGTAAAGTGAGAGAGATAGAAATACAGGGAGATTGTAGTCTCCTTTGAGAGAAAGAGAGAGAGAGAGATGTTAGGCTCCTTTGAAAGAGGGAGAGTGTGAGTCTAGGCTTCGTAGGGAGAGAGATAAAGGGTGAGATGCTAGAATCCTTGGACAGAGAGAGAGATATGCTAGGCTTCTTTGAGAGAGAGAGGGGGTAGAGAGATGCTGGTCTACTTTGAGAGAGAGAGGGGGTAATGGTTGGCTCCTTTGAGAGAGAGAGTGAGAGAGAGAGAGAATCTAGGCTCCTTTGAAAAAAGAGAGATATACAGAGACAGAGAGATGCTATGCTTCGAGAGAGAGAGGGATGCTAGTCTCTTTTGAAAGAGAGAGAGAGTTACATGCTAGTCTCCTTTCACAGAGAGAGAAACAGTGAGAGATGCACAGAGAGAGATGATAGGCTCTTTTGTGAGAGAGAGAGAGGGATAATAGGCCACTCTGAGAGAGAGAGAGGGGGGTTGAGAGATTCTAGGTTCCTTAGAGAGTAAGAGAGATATACAGAGACAGAGAGATGCTAGGCTCCTTTGAGAGAGATGCTAGGCTCATTACAGAGAGAGACAGCGGGACAGTGAAGAGAGAGTATCTAGACTAATTTGAGAGAGAGAGAGAAAAGCTTGGCTTATTATAGAGAGAGAGACAGACAGAGATGCTATGCAACTCTTAGAGAGAGATTCTAGACTACTGTGAGAAAGAGAGAGAGATGCTAGACACCTTTGAGAGAAAGAGATAGATGCTAGGATCATTTGAGAAAGAGAGAGAGATACTAGACTCATTTGAGAGAGAGAGAGGGAGATACATGCTAGACAACTTAGAGAGAGAGATAGACAGAGAGACACTGAGAGATGTTAGGCCCCTTTGTGAGAAGGAGAGATAGAAAGACAGGGAGTTGCTAGGCTCCTTTGGGAGAGACAGAGAGAGAGATGATTGGCTTCTTTGAGAGAGAGAGGGAGAGATATTCTAGGCTACTTTGAGAGAAAGAGAGATATACAGTAACAGAGATATGCTAGGCTCCTTCGAGTGAGAGAGATATGCTCGGCTCCTTTGAATGAGAGAGATAAAGGGATACATGCAAGGCTCCGTTGAGAGACACAGAGAGAGAGTGAGGGATGCTAGGCTCCTTGGAGAGAAAGAGAGAAAAAAGACGGAGATTCTAGTCTCCTTTGAGAAAAAGAGAGATAGTTAGACAGAGGGATGGTAAGCTCTTTTGAAAGAGAGAGAGTGTGATGCTAGACTTCTTACTGAGAGTGAGAAAGAGAGAGATGCTAGAATCCTTTGAGAGAGAGAGAGAGAGATGCTAGTCTCCTTTGAAAGAGAGCGAGTGTGATGGTAGGTATCTTATCGAGATGGAGAAAGATAGAGATCCTAGAATCCCTTTAGAGAGAGAGAGAAAGGGATGCTAGTACACTTTGACGGGGAGGGAGGGAGAGGGAGAGACGATTTACTCCTTGGAGAGAGAAAGAGTGAGAAGGTTGACACTGTTGAGAGCTAGAGAGAGAGAGGGAGAGAAATGCTAAGCTGCTTCGAGACAAAGAGAGAGGGAGAGATAGAGATATGCTAGGCTACTTTGAGAGAGAGGGAGGGAGAGATATGCTAGGCTCCTTAGAGAGAGAAAGCGGGATAGATTTGCTAGGCTTCTTTGAGAGAGAGAGAGAGAGCCCGGGAGAGACAGAGAGAGAGATGCTAGGCTCCTATTAGAGAAAGAAAGATATAGAGAGACAGAGAGACTCCAGGCTACTTTGATAGAGAGAGTGATGCTAGACTCCTTTGAAAGAGAGACAGAGAGAGATACATGCTAGGTTCCGTTGCGAGAGAGAGAGACAGACAGAGAGAGATGAAAGACTCGTTAGAGAGAGGGAGAGAGAGTGAGGGATGCTCGGCGCTTTTGAGAGAAAGAGGGAGATAGAAAGACAGGGAGATTGTAGGCTCCGTTGAGAGAGAGAGAGAGAGAGGGAGAGAGAGAGAGAGAGAGAGAGAGAGAGAGAGAGAGAGAGAGAGAGAGAGAGAGAGAGATGCAAATCTTCTTGAGAGAGAGGAAGAGAGAGAGATGCTTGGCTCCATTGAGAGAGAGAGATGCTGAGCTCCTTTGAGAGACAGAGAAAGAGAGATGCTACTCTACTTTGAGAGTGAGAGACATAGGGATGCTAGACTCCTTTCAGAGAGAGAGAGTTATATATGCAAGGATTCTTTGAGAGAGGCAGAGTGAGGGAGAGTGATTCTAGTCTCCTTTGAGAGAAAGAGAGAAAGGTAGAAAGAGAGATGCTGGGCAGATTTGAAAGAGAAAGAGTGTGATGCAAGGTCTCTTACGGAGACAGAGAAAGTGAGATGCTAATATCCTTTGATATATATATATATATATATGTATATATACTATACTTCTTTGAGAGAGACAGAGAGAGAGGGAGAGAGATGCTATTCTACTTTAAGAGAGAGAGAGAGAGAGGGCTGGTAGGCTCCTTTGAGATAGAGATAGAGAGAGATGGCAGGCTTCTTTGAGAGAGAGAGTGAGAGAGAGAGTGTCTAGTCTGCTTTGGGAGGAAGAGAGAAATGTAGACGGATAGATATTAGGCTCCTTTGAAAGACAGACAGTGTGATGCTAGGCTTCTTAGGGAGAGAGAGAAAGAGAGCGATGCTAGAATCCTTTGAGAGAGAGAGAGAGATGCCAGGCTTCTTTGAGAGAGAGAGAGTCAGAGTGAGACAGAGAGATAGAGATTCTAAGTTCCTTTGAGAGAGTGAGAGCAATACACGCTGGCTCCTTGAGAGAGAGATAAACAGAGAGACAGAGAGAGAGGGAGAGAGAAGATAGGCTCCTTAGAGAGAGAGAGAGGTTGAGGGATGCTAGGCTCCTTTGAGAGAAATAGAGAGAGATAGAAAGACTGAGATTCTAGTCTATTTGAGAGAAAGAGGGAGAGATAGAGAGATGTTATGCTCCTTTGAAAGAGGGAGAGTGTGGTGCTAGGCTTCTTAGGGAGAGAGAGAATTTGAGAGATGCTAGAATCTTAGAGAGAGAGAGAGAGAGAGAGAGAGAGAGAGAGAGAGAGAGAGAGATGCTAGGCTTCTCTGAGAGAGAGACAGAGTGAGACAGAGAGATAGAGATTCTGGGTTCCTTTGAGAGAGAGAGAGCAATACATGCTGGCTCTTTGAGAGAGAGATAAACAGAGAGAGACAGAGAGGATATAGGCTCCTTTGAGAGAGACATGCTAGGATTCTTTGAGAGAATTAAGTAAAGAGAAAAAGTATGCAATTATACTGACTTTTATAATTACCTATAGAAGTACATTTACCAGTGTTTTCTGTTTGTTTGGATTCAGATAGCTGTCTCATTTAATTTAATTATTCAGTCTGAAGAAATTCCTGTAGCATTTATATTCCTTGTGTAGGTGTAATTCACATGTCATACAATTCATCCCCTTAAAATACACAATAGAGTGGTGGCTGGTATATTCGCAGAGCTGTGCCACCATTGCTACCATCAATTTTCAGATATTTTCATTATGACACAAGGGAGAACTGTCCCTAGCCGTAGGTAATCACGAATCTACTTTCTGTCCTGTAGGCTCGGCTCTTCTGGACATTTCCTATAAGTGAGAATCATACAATGTGTGAATCTTTGTGTTTTCCTCCAGTTAGCATGAAAACTTAGGGTTTCACCCATGTTGTGTGTATCAGAACTTCATATTTCTCATGGCTGAATAATTCTCTCCCTTTAATGTTCCTTGTAAGACATGTCAGCTAGCAACAAGTTTCCTCAGTTTTTATTTACCTAAGGATGTCTTTTTTCACCTTCATCTGTGAAAGGTAATTTGCTGGATATAAGATTCTTGTTTGAGTTTTTACTTCCAGCAATGAGAACATGTTGTCCCCACTGCCTTCCAACTGCTATCATGTCTGATGAGAAGTCAGCTGTTAAGCTTACTGGAGTGTTCATGTATATCACTTTATTTTTCTCTTTTTGCCTATAAGATCTTTATCTTTGGCTTTCGGTATTTTGCCTATGATGTGCCCAGATGGAGTGCTCTTTGTGTGTATGCTACTTGGAATTTATAGAGTTTCTTGGATGTATGTATTGCTTTTTGGTCACATTTTGGGAATTTTCTGCCATTAAATACTTTAAATATTTTTCTGTTCCTTTCTCCAATCCTGCTTGTATTCGCAATGCACGTGTGGCTGCACTTATTGATGCCCCACATTTCTCTGTGGCTCTTCGTTTTGCTTCACTCATTAATTTTTCTCTCTGTTCTGCAAAATCCATAGTCTCCATGGATCTCGCTTTAAGTTGGCTGCTGGTTACTTCTGCCAGCTCAAATCTACATTTTGGTTATGGTTCTTAACTCCAAGATTTCCATTTGGTTCTAAAAAAATACAATTTCTACCTCTCAATAGTATTCTCTCTTTGATGAGCTTTTTTCACTGTACCTTCCTTTAGCTCTTTACGTATGAGAGCTGTGAGGAAAGGTACCCACTTTGTCCCTGCCTGCACCTCCCAGGAGTAGAGCACTCCAAGTAGAGCTTCTGATACACAGTGCATGGGTTTGGTAGGTAAGGTTACAAGTCATGCCTCAGATGCCACAAACTCACTATTCTTACCGACAAATACTCAGTTGTCCTGAATGAATATTTCTTAAAATGCTGTATACCTTTAGGATAACTTCTAGAGACTATAACGGCCTTAAAAATAATTTTTACCTATTACTTTGTTGATTTACAATTTGTCTTTCTAGAATTCCCAGTCCTCTTCCACATGATTTTTAAACAATATTTGTTGTGGCTAGAAGAGTTAACATAAGACCTACCGTCTACCAGATGTTTTTTTTAGTGTTTAATGTAGTATTGCTGGCAGTGCCGTACAGCAGATCTCCAGAGTTTATTCATCTTCCTTAACTGAGACTTTACACTCCTTGTTTAGTAAATCCGCAATTCCCATGACCCTAACCCTGGCCAACACCATTCCACCATTTGGTTATATGAATTTGACTACTTTAGATACTACATGTTAAGTGTATTCATGCAGTATTTCTCTTTCTGTGACTGGCTTGTTTCATTTAATGTTCTCAAGGGGTTCATCCATGTTGTTGCATATTGCAAAATTTCCTTTTCTCAAGGATAAATTGGATTCCATTGTATGTATAAACCACATATTCTTTCCCCATTCATATGTCGATGGGCATCTTGGTTGTTACCACCTCTTAGCTATTCAGAATCACGTTGCAGTGAACAATGGAGTGCAGGTGTCTCGTTGAGAGCCCGATTTTAGTCCTTTTGGGTCAATACCCACAAGTGTGGTTGCTGGATCATACGGTAGTTCTGCTGTTAGTGTTCTGAGGGAGCTCCCGTCCTTGCAAGCTTGGAAACCCTGCTTTCAGCTGCTCTACAAAAGCAGGTAAAAGGGGATCCTGCATCACTTCCAGTCAGTGTTCTTGATGCTTTCTGTTGTGCGTTTTCTAGATCAACTGGATGACTCTTCTGGCAGCTATGTTATCAAGGATGACACCAAGCCCCACATTCGAATGTGAGTTTGAACAGACTTAGAACCTGGGCGTCCAACCAAAGTGTGGATATTTTTACCCTCCTTGTGTTCCCCCATAGCTCCTACCTCACAGGGGCTTTAGCTCCACTCTGGGGAGAAGTGGTAGATTTCTCTGGGTGTATGTGGGAAGCTTTTCCAATATTCCTTCTATGTGGACATCCCATAGATGGTCCCATGGGGACATATTCCCAGGAACCTGGGATAATAGGTAAAGTGAGAGAGATAGAAATACAGGGAGATTATAGTCTCCTTTGAGAGAAAGAGAGAGAGAGAGATGTTAGGCTCCTTTGAAAGAGGGAGAGTGTGAGTCTAGGCTTCGTAGGGAGAGAGATAAAGGGTGAGATGCTAGAATCCTTGGACAGAGAGAGAGATATGCTAGGCTTCTTTGAGAGAGAGAGGGGGTAGAGAGATGCTGGTCTACTTTGAGAGAGAGAGGGGGTAATGGTTGGCTCCTTTGAGAGAGAGAGTGAGAGAGAGAGAGAATCTAGGCTCCTTTGAAAAAAGAGAGATATACAGAGACAGAGAGATGCTATGCTTCGAGAGAGAGAGGGATGCTAGTCTCTTTTGAAAGAGAGAGAGAGTTACATGCTAGTCTCCTTTCACAGAGAGAGAAACAGAGAGAGATGCACAGAGAGAGATGATAGGCTCTTTTGTGAGAGAGAGAGAGGGATAATAGGCCACTCTGAGAGAGAGAGAGGGGGGTTGAGAGATTCTAGGTTCCTTAGAGAGTAAGAGAGATATACAGAGACTGAGAGATGCTAGGCTCCTTTGAGAGAGATGCTAGGCTCATTACAGAGAGAGACAGCGGGACAGTGAAGAGAGAGTATCTAGACTAATTTGAGAGAGAGAGAGAAAAGCTTGGCTTATTATAGAGAGAGAGACAGACAGAGATGCTATGCAACTCTTAGAGAGAGATTCTAGACTACTGTGAGAAAGAGAGAGAGATGCTAGACACCTTTGAGAGAAAGAGATAGATGCTAGGATCATTTGAGAAAGAGAGAGAGATACTAGACTCATTTGAGAGAGAGAGAGGGAGATACATGCTAGACAACTTAGAGAGAGAGATAGACAGAGAGACACTGAGAGATGTTAGGCCCCTTTGTGAGTAGGAGAGATAGAAAGACAGGGAGTTGCTAGGCTCCTTTGGGAGAGACAGAGAGAGAGATGATTGGCTTCTTTGAGAGAGAGAGGGAGAGATATTCTAGGCTACTTTGAGAGAAAGAGAGATATACAGTAACAGAGATATGCTAGGCTCCTTCGAGTGAGAGAGATATGCTCGGCTCCTTTGAATGAGAGAGATAAAGGGATACATGCAAGGCTCCGTTGAGAGACACAGAGAGAGAGTGAGGGATGCTAGGCTCCTTGGAGAGAAAGAGAGAAAAAAGACGGAGATTCTAGTCTCCTTTGAGAAAAAGAGAGATAGTTAGACAGAGGGATGGTAAGCTCTTTTGAAAGAGAGAGAGTGTGATGCTAGACTTCTTACTGAGAGTGAGAAAGAGAGAGATGCTAGAATCCTTTGAGAGAGAGAGAGAGAGATGCTAGTCTCCTTTGAAAGAGAGCGAGTGTGATGGTAGGTATCTTATCGAGATGGAGAAAGATAGAGATCCTAGAATCCCTTTAGAGAGAGAGAGAAAGGGATGCTAGTACACTTTGACGGGGAGGGAGGGAGAGGGAGAGACGATTTACTCCTTGGAGAGAGAAAGAGTGAGAAGGTTGACACTGTTGAGAGCGAGAGAGAGAGAGGGAGAGAAATGCTAAGCTGCTTCGAGACAAAGAGAGAGGGAGAGATAGAGATATGCTAGGCTACTTTGAGAGAGAGGGAGGGAGAGATATGCTAGGCTCCTTAGAGAGAGAAAGCGGGATAGATTTGCTAGGCTTCTTTGAGAGAGAGAGAGAGAGCCCGGGAGAGACAGAGAGAGAGATGCTAGGCTCCTATTAGAGAAAGAAAGATATAGAGAGACAGAGAGACTCCAGGCTACTTTGATAGAGAGAGTGATGCTAGACTCCTTTGAAAGAGAGACAGAGAGAGATACATGCTAGGTTCCGTTGCGAGAGAGAGAGACAGACAGAGAGAGATGAAAGACTCGTTAGAGAGAGGGAGAGAGAGTGAGGGATGCTCGGCGCTTTTGAGAGAAAGAGGGAGATAGAAAGACAGGGAGATTGTAGGCTCCGTTGAGAGAGAGAGAGAGAGAGGGAGAGAGAGAGAGAGAGAGAGAGAGAGAGAGAGAGAGAGAGAGAGAGAGAGAGATGCAAATCTTCTTGAGAGAGAGGAAGAGAGAGAGATGCTTGGCTCCATTGAGAGAGAGAGATGCTGAGCTCCTTTGAGAGACAGAGAAAGAGAGATGCTACTCTACTTTGAGAGTGAGAGACATAGGGATGCTAGACTCCTTTCAGAGAGAGAGAGTTATATATGCAAGGATTCTTTGAGAGAGGCAGAGTGAGGGAGAGTGATTCTAGTCTCCTTTGAGAGAAAGAGAGAAAGGTAGAAAGAGAGATGCTGGGCAGATTTGAAAGAGAAAGAGTGTGATGCAAGGTCTCTTACGGAGACAGAGAAAGTGAGATGCTAATATCCTTTGATATATATATATATATATATATGTATATATACTATACTTCTTTGAGAGAGACAGAGAGAGAGGGAGAGAGATGCTATTCTACTTTAAGAGAGAGAGAGAGAGAGGGCTGGTAGGCTCCTTTGAGATAGAGATAGAGAGAGATGGTAGGCTTCTTTGAGAGAGAGAGTGAGAGAGAGAGTGTCTAGTCTGCTTTGGGAGGAAGAGAGAAATGTAGACGGATAGATATTAGGCTCCTTTGAAAGACAGACAGTGTGATGCTAGGCTTCTTAGGGAGAGAGAGAAAGAGAGCGATGCTAGAATCCTTTGAGAGAGAGAGAGAGATGCCAGGCTTCTTTGAGAGAGAGAGAGTCAGAGTGAGACAGAGAGATAGAGATTCTAAGTTCCTTTGAGAGAGTGAGAGCAATACACGCTGGCTCCTTGAGAGAGAGATAAACAGAGAGACAGAGAGAGAGGGAGAGAGAAGATAGGCTCCTTAGAGAGAGAGAGAGGTTGAGGGATGCTAGGCTCCTTTGAGAGAAATAGAGAGAGATAGAAAGACTGAGATTCTAGTCTATTTGAGAGAAAGAGGGAGAGATAGAGAGATGTTATGCTCCTTTGAAAGAGGGAGAGTGTGGTGCTAGGCTTCTTAGGGAGAGAGAGAATTTGAGAGATGCTAGAATCTTAGAGAGAGAGAGAGAGAGAGAGAGAGAGAGAGAGAGAGATGCTAGGCTTCTCTGAGAGAGAGACAGAGTGAGACAGAGAGATAGAGATTCTGGGTTCCTTTGAGAGAGAGAGAGCAATACATGCTGGCTCTTTGAGAGAGAGATAAACAGAGAGAGACAGAGAGGATATAGGCTCCTTTGAGAGAGACATGCTAGGATTCTTTGAGAGAATTAAGTAAAGAGAAAAAGTATGCAATTATACTGACTTTTATAATTACCTATAGAAGTACATTTACCAGTGTTTTCTGTTTGTTTGGATTCAGATAGCTGTCTCATTTAATTTAATTATTCAGTCTGAAGAAATTCCTGTAGCATTTATATTCCTTGTGTAGGTGTAATTCACATGTCATACAATTCATCCCCTTAAAATACACAATAGAGTGGTGGCTGGTATATTCGCAGAGCTGTGCCACCATTGCTACCATCAATTTTCAGATATTTTCATTATGACACAAGGGAGAACTGTCCCTAGCCGTAGGTAATCACGAATCTACTTTCTGTCCTGTAGGCTCGGCTCTTCTGGACATTTCCTATAAGTGAGAATCATACAATGTGTGAATCTTTGTGTTTTCCTCCAGTTAGCATGAAAACTTAGGGTTTCACCCATGTTGTGTGTATCAGAACTTCATATTTCTCATGGCTGAATAATTCTCTCCCTTTAATGTTCCTTGTAAGACATGTCAGCTAGCAACAAGTTTCCTCAGTTTTTATTTACCTAAGGATGTCTTTTTTCACCTTCATCTGTGAAAGGTAATTTGCTGGATATAAGATTCTTGTTTGAGTTTTTACTTCCAGCAATGAGAACATGTTGTCCCCACTGCCTTCCAACTGCTATCATGTCTGATGAGAAGTCAGCTGTTAAGCTTACTGGAGTGTACATGTATATCACTTTATTTTTCTCTTTTTGCCTATAAGATCTTTATCTTTGGCTTTCGGTATTTTGCCTATGATGTGCCCAGATGGAGTGCTCTTTGTGTGTATGCTACTTGGAATTTATAGAGTTTCTTGGATGTATGTATTGCTTTTTGGTCACATTTTGGGAATTTTCTGCCATTAAATACTTTAAATATTTTTCTGTTCCTTTCTCCAATCCTGCTTGTATTCGCAATGCACGTGTGGCTGCACTTATTGATGCCCCACATTTCTCTGTGGCTCTTCGTTTTGCTTCACTCATTAATTTTTCTCTCTGTTCTGCAAAATCCATAGTCTCCATGGATCTCGCTTTAAGTTGGCTGCTGGTTACTTCTGCCAGCTCAAATCTACATTTTGGTTATGGTTCTTAACTCCAAGATTTCCATTTGGTTCTAAAAAAATACAATTTCTACCTCTCAATAGTATTCTCTCTTTGATGAGCTTTTTTCACTGTACCTTCCTTTAGCTCTTTACGTATGAGAGCTGTGAGGAAAGGTACCCACTTTGTCCCTGCCTGCACCTCCCACGAGTAGAGCACTCCAAGTAGAGCTTCTGATACACAGTGCATGGGTTTGGTAGGTAAGGTTACAAGTCATGCCTCAGATGCCACAAACTCACTATTCTTACCGACAAATACTCAGTTGTCCTGAATGAATATTTCTTAAAATGCTGTATACCTTTAGGATAACTTCTAGAGACTATAACGGCCTTAAAAATAATTTTTACCTATTACTTTGTTGATTTACAATTTGTCTTTCTAGAAGTCCCAGTCCTCTTCCACATGATTTTTAAACAATATTTGTTGTGGCTAGAAGAGTTAACATAAGACCTACCGTCTACCAGATGTTTTTTTTAGTGTTTAATGTAGTATTGTTGGCAGTGCCGTACAGCAGATCTCCAGAGTTTATTCATCTTCCTTAACTGAGACTTTACACTCCTTGTTTAGTAAATCCTCAATTCCCATGACCCTAACCCTGGCCAACACCATTCCACCATTTGGTTATATGAATTTGACTACTTTAGATACTACATGTTAAGTGTATTCATGCAGTATTTCTCTTTCTGTGACTGGCTTGTTTCATTTAATGTTCTCAAGGGGTTCATCCATGTTGTTGCATATTGCAAAATTTCCTTTTCTCAAGGATAAATTGGATTCCATTGTATGTATAAACCACATATTCTTTCCCCATTCATATGTCGATGGGCATCTTGGTTGTTACCACCTCTTAGCTATTCAGAATCACGTTGCAGTGAACAATGGAGTGCAGGTGTCTCGTTGAGAGCCCGATTTTAGTCCTTTTGGGTCAATACCCACAAGTGTGGTTGCTGGATCATACGGTAGTTCTGCTGTTAGTGTTCTGAGGGAGCTCCCGTCCTTGCAAGCTTGGAAACCCTGCTTTCAGCTGCTCTACAAAAGCAGGTAAAAGGGGATCCTGCATCACTTCCAGTCAGTGTTCTTGATGCTTTCTGTTGTGCGTTTTCTAGATCAACTGGATGACTCTTCTGGCAGCTATGTTATCAAGGATGACACCAAGCCCCACATTCGAATGTGAGTTTGAACAGACTTAGAACCTGTGCGTCCAACCAAAGTGTGGATATTTTTACCCTCCTTGTGTTCCCCCATAGCTCCTTCCTCACAGGGGCTTTAGCTCCACTCTGGGGAGAAGTGGTAGATTTCTCTGGGTGTATGTGGGAAGCTTTTCCAATATTCCTTCTATGTGGACATCCCATAGATGGTCCCATGGGGACATATTCCCAGGAACCTGGGATAATAGGTAAAGTGAGAGAGATAGAAATACAGGGAGATTGTAGTCTCCTTTGAGAGAAAGAGAGAGAGAGAGATGTTAGGCTCCTTTGAAAGAGGGAGAGTGTGAGTCTAGGCTTCGTAGGGAGAGAGATAAAGGGTGAGATGCTAGAATCCTTGGACAGAGAGAGAGATATGCTAGGCTTCTTTGAGAGAGAGAGGGGGTAGAGAGATGCTGGTCTACTTTGAGAGAGAGAGGGGGTAATGGTTGGCTCCTTTGAGAGAGAGAGTGAGAGAGAGAGAGAATCTAGGCTCCTTTGAAAAAAGAGAGATATACAGAGACAGAGAGATGCTATGCTTCGAGAGAGAGAGGGATGCTAGTCTCTTTTGAAAGAGAGAGAGAGTTACATGCTAGTCTCCTTTCACAGAGAGAGAAACAGTGAGAGATGCACAGAGAGAGATGATAGGCTCTTTTGTGAGAGAGAGAGAGGGATAATAGGCCACTCTGAGAGAGAGAGAGGGGGGTTGAGAGATTCTAGGTTCCTTAGAGAGTAAGAGAGATATACAGAGACAGAGAGATGCTAGGCTCCTTTGAGAGAGATGCTAGGCTCATTACAGAGAGAGACAGCGGGACAGTGAAGAGAGAGTATCTAGACTAATTTGAGAGAGAGAGAGAAAAGCTTGGCTTATTATAGAGAGAGAGACAGACAGAGATGCTATGCAACTCTTAGAGAGAGATTCTAGACTACTGTGAGAAAGAGAGAGAGATGCTAGACACCTTTGAGAGAAAGAGATAGATGCTAGGATCATTTGAGAAAGAGAGAGAGATACTAGACTCATTTGAGAGAGAGAGAGGGAGATACATGCTAGACAACTTAGAGAGAGAGATAGACAGAGAGACACTGAGAGATGATAGGCCCCTTTGTGAGAAGGAGAGATAGAAAGACAGGGAGTTGCTAGGCTCCTTTGGGAGAGACAGAGAGAGAGATGATTGGCTTCTTTGAGAGAGAGAGGGAGAGATATTCTAGGCTACTTTGAGAGAAAGAGAGATATACAGTAACAGAGATATGCTAGGCTCCTTCGAGTGAGAGAGATATGCTCGGCTCCTTTGAATGAGAGAGATAAAGGGATACATGCAAGGCTCCGTTGAGAGACACAGAGAGAGAGTGAGGGATGCTAGGCTCCTTGGAGAGAAAGAGAGAAAAAAGACGGAGATTCTAGTCTCCTTTGAGAAAAAGAGAGATAGTTAGACAGAGGGATGGTAAGCTCTTTTGAAAGAGAGAGAGTGTGATGCTAGACTTCTTACTGAGAGTGAGAAAGAGAGAGATGCTAGAATCCTTTGAGAGAGAGAGAGAGAGATGCTAGTCTCCTTTGAAAGAGAGCGAGTGTGATGGTAGGTATCTTATCGAGATGGAGAAAGATAGAGATCCTAGAATCCCTTTAGAGAGAGAGAGAAAGGGATGCTAGTACACTTTGACGGGGAGGGAGGGAGAGGGAGAGACGATTTACTCCTTGGAGAGAGAAAGAGTGAGAAGGTTGACACTGTTGAGAGCGAGAGAGAGAGAGGGAGAGAAATGCTAAGCTGCTTCGAGACAAAGAGAGAGGGAGAGATAGAGATATGCTAGGCTACTTTGAGAGAGAGGGAGGGAGAGATATGCTAGGCTCCTTAGAGAGAGAAAGCGGGATAGATTTGCTAGGCTTCTTTGAGAGAGAGAGAGAGAGCCCGGGAGAGACAGAGAGAGAGATGCTAGGCTCCTATTAGAGAAAGAAAGATATAGAGAGACAGAGAGACTCCAGGCTACTTTGATAGAGAGAGTGATGCTAGACTCCTTTGAAAGAGAGACAGAGAGAGATACATGCTAGGTTCCGTTGCGAGAGAGAGAGACAGACAGAGAGAGATGAAAGACTCGTTAGAGAGAGGGAGAGAGAGTGAGGGATGCTCGGCGCTTTTGAGAGAAAGAGGGAGATAGAAAGACAGGGAGATTGTAGGCTCCGTTGAGAGAGAGAGAGAGAGAGGAGAGAGAGAGAGAGAGAGAGAGAGAGAGAGAGAGAGAGAGAGAGAGAGAGAGAGATGCAAATCTTCTTGAGAGAGAGGAAGAGAGAGAGATGCTTGGCTCCATTGAGAGAGAGAGATGCTGAGCTCCTTTGAGAGACAGAGAGAGAGAGATGCTACTCTACTTTGAGAGTGAGAGACATAGGGATGCTAGACTCCTTTCAGAGAGAGAGAGTTATATATGCAAGGATTCTTTGAGAGAGGCAGAGTGAGGGAGAGTGATTCTAGTCTCCTTTGAGAGAAAGAGAGAAAGGTAGAAAGAGAGATGCTGGGCAGATTTGAAAGAGAAAGAGTGTGATGCAAGGTCTCTTACGGAGACAGAGAAAGTGAGATGCTAATATCCTTTGATATATATATATATATATATGTATATATACTATACTTCTTTGAGAGAGACAGAGAGAGAGGGAGAGAGATGCTATTCTACTTTAAGAGAGAGAGAGAGAGAGGGCTGGTAGGCTCCTTTGAGATAGAGATAGAGAGAGATGGTAGGCTTCTTTGAGAGAGAGAGTGAGAGAGAGAGTGTCTAGTCTGCTTTGGGAGGAAGAGAGAAATGTAGACGGATAGATATTAGGCTCCTTTGAAAGACAGACAGTGTGATGCTAGGCTTCTTAGGGAGAGAGAGAAAGAGAGCGATGCTAGAATCCTTTGAGAGAGAGAGAGAGATGCCAGGCTTCTTTGAGAGAGAGAGAGTCAGAGTGAGACAGAGAGATAGAGATTCTAAGTTCCTTTGAGAGAGTGAGAGCAATACACGCTGGCTCCTTGAGAGAGAGATAAACAGAGAGACAGAGAGAGAGGGAGAGAGAAGATAGGCTCCTTAGAGAGAGAGAGAGGTTGAGGGATGCTAGGCTCCTTTGAGAGAAATAGAGAGAGATAGAAAGACTGAGATTCTAGTCTATTTGAGAGAAAGAGGGAGAGATAGAGAGATGTTATGCTCCTTTGAAAGAGGGAGAGTGTGGTGCTAGGCTTCTTAGGGAGAGAGAGAATTTGAGAGATGCTAGAATCTTAGAGAGAGAGAGAGAGAGAGAGAGAGAGAGAGAGAGAGAGAGAGAGAGAGAGAGATGCTAGGCTTCTCTGAGAGAGAGACAGAGTGAGACAGAGAGATAGAGATTCTGGGTTCCTTTGAGAGAGAGAGAGCAATACATGCTGGCTCTTTGAGAGAGAGATAAACAGAGAGAGACAGAGAGGATATAGGCTCCTTTGAGAGAGACATGCTAGGATTCTTTGAGAGAATTAAGTAAAGAGAAAAAGTATGCAATTATACTGACTTTTATAATTACCTATAGAAGTACATTTACCAGTGTTTTCTGTTTGTTTGGATTCAGATAGCTGTCTCATTTAATTTAATTATTCAGTCTGAAGAAATTCCTGTAGCATTTATATTCCTTGTGTAGGTGTAATTCACATGTCATACAATTCATCCCCTTAAAATACACAATAGAGTGGTGGCTGGTATATTCGCAGAGCTGTGCCACCATTGCTACCATCAATTTTCAGATATTTTCATTATGACACAAGGGAGAACTGTCCCTAGCCGTAGGTAATCACGAATCTACTTTCTGTCCTGTAGGCTCGGATCTTCTGGACATTTCCTATAAGTGAGAATCATACAATGTGTGAATCTTTGTGTTTTCCTCCAGTTAGCATGAAAACTTAGGGTTTCACCCATGTTGTGTGTATCAGAACTTCATATTTCTCATGGCTGAATAATTCTCTCCCTTTAATGTTCCTTGTAAGACATGTCAGCTAGCAACAAGTTTCCTCAGTTTTTATTTACCTAAGGATGTCTTTTTTCACCTTCATCTGTGAAAGGTAATTTGCTGGATATAAGATTCTTGTTTGAGTTTTTACTTCCAGCAATGAGAACATGTTGTCCCCACTGCCTTCCAACTGCTATCATGTCTGATGAGAAGTCAGCTGTTAAGCTTACTGGAGTGTACATGTATATCACTTTATTTTTCTCTTTTTGCCTATAAGATCTTTATCTTTGGCTTTCGGTATTTTGCCTATGATGTGCCCAGATGGAGTGCTCTTTGTGTGTATGCTACTTGGAATTTATAGAGTTTCTTGGATGTATGTATTGCTTTTTGGTCACATTTTGGGAATTTTCTGCCATTAAATACTTTAAATATTTTTCTGTTCCTTTCTCCAATCCTGCTTGTATTCGCAATGCACGTGGGCTGCACTTATTGATGCCCCACATTTCTCTGTGGCTCTTCGTTTTGCTTCACTCATTAATTTTTCTCTCTGTTCTGCAAAATCCATAGTCTCCATGGATCTCGCTTTAAGTTGGCTGCTGGTTACTTCTGCCAGCTCAAATCTACATTTTGGTTATGGTTCTTAACTCCAAGATTTCCATTTGGTTCTAAAAAAATACAATTTCTACCTCTCAATAGTATTCTCTCTTTGATGAGCTTTTTTCACTGTACCTTCCTTTAGCTCTTTACGTATGAGAGCTGTGAGGAAAGGTACCCACTTTGTCCCTGCCTGCACCTCCCACGAGTAGAGCACTCCAAGTAGAGCTTCTGATACACAGTGCATGGGTTTGGTAGGTAAGGTTACAAGTCATGCCTCAGATGCCACAAACTCACTATTCTTACCGACAAATACTCAGTTGTCCTGAATGAATATTTCTTAAAATGCTGTATACCTTTAGGATAACTTCTAGAGACTATAACGGCCTTAAAAATAATTTTTACCTATTACTTTGTTGATTTACAATTTGTCTTTCTAGAAGTCCCAGTCCTCTTCCACATGATTTTTAAACAATATTTGTTGTGGCTAGAAGAGTTAACATAAGACCTACCGTCTACCAGATGTTTTTTTTAGTGTTTAATGTAGTATTGTTGGCAGTGCCGTACAGCAGATCTCCAGAGTTTATTCATCTTCCTTAACTGAGACTTTACACTCCTTGTTTAGTAAATCCGCAATTCCCATGACCCTAACCCTGGCCAACACCATTCCACCATTTGGTTATATGAATTTGACTACTTTAGATACTACATGTTAAGTGTATTCATGCAGTATTTCTCTTTCTGTGACTGGCTTGTTTCATTTAATGTTCTCAAGGGGTTCATCCATGTTGTTGCATATTGCAAAATTTCCTTTTCTCAAGGATAAATTGGATTCCATTGTATGTATAAACCACATATTCTTTCCCCATTCATATGTCGATGGGCATCTTGGTTGTTACCACCTCTTAGCTATTCAGAATCACGTTGCAGTGAACAATGGAGTGCAGGTGTCTCGTTGAGAGCCCGATTTTAGTCCTTTTGGGTCAATACCCACAAGTGTGGTGGCTGGATCATACGGTAGTTCTGCTGTTAGTGTTCTGAGGGAGCTCCCGTCCTTGCAAGCTTGGAAACCCTGCTTTCAGCTGCTCTACAAAAGCACGTAAAAGGGGATCCTGCATCACTTCCAGTCAGTGTTCTTGATGCTTTCTGTTGTGCGTTTTCTAGATCAACTGGATGACTCTTCTGGCAGCTATGTTATCAAGGATGACACCAAGCCCCACATTCGAATGTGAGTTTGAACAGACTTAGAACCTGGGCGTCCAACCAAAGTGTGGATATTTTTACCCTCCTTGTGTTCCCCCATAGCTCCTTCCTCACAGGGGCTTTAGCTCCACTCTGGGGAGAAGTGGTAGATTTCTCTGGGTGTATGTGGGAAGCTTTTCCAATATTCCTTCTATGTGGACATCCCATAGATGGTCCCATGGGGACATATTCCCAGGAACCTGGGATAATAGGTAAAGTGAGAGAGATAGAAATACAGGGAGATTATAGTCTCCTTTGAGAGAAAGAGAGAGAGAGAGATGTTAGGCTCCTTTGAAAGAGGGAGAGTGTGAGTCTAGGCTTCGTAGGGAGAGAGATAAAGGGTGAGATGCTAGAATCCTTGGACAGAGAGAGAGATATGCTAGGCTTCTTTGAGAGAGAGAGGGGGGAGAGAGATGCTGGTCTACTTTGAGAGAGAGAGGGGGTAATGGTTGGCTCCTTTGAGAGAGAGAGTGAGAGAGAGAGAGAATCTAGGCTCCTTTGAAAAAAGAGAGATATACAGAGACAGAGAGATGCTATGCTTCGAGAGAGAGAGGGATGCTAGTCTCTTTTGAAAGAGAGAGAGAGTTACATGCTAGTCTCCTTTCACAGAGAGAGAAACAGAGAGAGATGCACAGAGAGAGATGATAGGCTCTTTTGTGAGAGAGAGAGAGGGATAATAGGCCACTCTGAGAGAGAGAGAGGGGGGTTGAGAGATTCTAGGTTCCTTAGAGAGTAAGAGAGATATACAGAGACAGAGAGATGCTAGGCTCCTTTGAGAGAGATGCTAGGCTCATTACAGAGAGAGACAGCGGGACAGTGAAGAGAGAGTATCTAGACTAATTTGAGAGAGAGAGAGAAAAGCTTGGCTTATTATAGAGAGAGAGACAGACAGAGATGCTATGCAACTCTTAGAGAGAGATTCTAGACTACTGTGAGAAAGAGAGAGAGATGCTAGACACCTTTGAGAGAAAGAGATAAATGCTAGGATCATTTGAGAAAGAGAGAGAGATACTAGACTCATTTGAGAGAGAGAGAGGGAGATACATGCTAGACAACTTAGAGAGAGAGATAGACAGAGAGACACTGAGAGATGATAGGCCCCTTTGTGAGAAGGAGAGATAGAAAGACAGGGAGTTGCTAGGCTCCTTTGGGAGAGACAGAGAGAGAGATGATTGGCTTCTTTGAGAGAGAGAGGGAGAGATATTCTAGGCTACTTTGAGAGAAAGAGAGATATACAGTAACAGAGATATGCTAGGCTCCTTCGAGTGAGAGAGATATGCTCGGCTCCTTTGAATGAGAGAGATAAAGGGATACATGCAAGGCTCCGTTGAGAGACACAGAGAGAGAGTGAGGGATGCTAGGCTCCTTGGAGAGAAAGAGAGAAAAAAGACGGAGATTCTAGTCTCCTTTGAGAAAAAGAGAGATAGTTAGACAGAGGGATGGTAAGCTCTTTTGAAAGAGAGAGAGTGTGATGCTAGACTTCTTACTGAGAGTGAGAAAGAGAGAGATGCTAGAATCCTTTGAGAGAGAGAGAGAGAGATGCTAGTCTCCTTTGAAAGAGAGCGAGTGTGATGGTAGGTATCTTATCGAGATGGAGAAAGATAGAGATCCTAGAATCCCTTTAGAGAGAGAGAGAAAGGGATGCTAGTACACTTTGACGGGGAGGGAGGGAGAGGGAGAGACGATTTACTCCTTGGAGAGAGAAAGAGTGAGAAGGTTGACACTGTTGAGAGCGAGAGAGAGAGAGGGAGAGAAATGCTAAGCTGCTTCGAGACAAAGAGAGAGGGAGAGATAGAGATATGCTAGGCTACTTTGAGAGAGAGGGAGGGAGAGATATGCTAGGCTCCTTAGAGAGAGAAAGCGGGATAGATTTGCTAGGCTTCTTTGAGAGAGAGAGAGAGAGCCCGGGAGAGACAGAGAGAGAGATGCTAGGCTCCTATTAGAGAAAGAAAGATATAGAGAGACAGAGAGACTCCAGGCTACTTTGATAGAGAGAGTGATGCTAGACTCCTTTGAAAGAGAGACAGAGAGAGATACATGCTAGGTTCCGTTGCGAGAGAGAGAGACAGACAGAGAGAGATGAAAGACTCGTTAGAGAGAGGGAGAGAGAGTGAGGGATGCTCGGCGCTTTTGAGAGAAAGAGGGAGATAGAAAGACAGGGAGATTGTAGGCTCCGTTGAGAGAGAGAGAGAGAGAGGGAGAGAGAGAGAGAGAGAGAGAGAGAGAGAGAGAGAGAGAGAGAGAGATGCAAATCTTCTTGAGAGAGAGGAAGAGAGAGAGATGCTTGGCTCCATTGAGAGAGAGAGATGCTGAGCTCCTTTGAGAGACAGAGAGAGAGAGATGCTACTCTACTTTGAGAGTGAGAGACATAGGGATGCTAGACTCCTTTCAGAGAGAGAGAGTTATATATGCAAGGATTCTTTGAGAGAGGCAGAGTGAGGGAGAGTGATTCTAGTCTCCTTTGAGAGAAAGAGAGAAAGGTAGAAAGAGAGATGCTGGGCAGATTTGAAAGAGAAAGAGTGTGATGCAAGGTCTCTTACGGAGACAGAGAAAGTGAGATGCTAATATCCTTTGATATATATATATATATATATATGTATATATACTATACTTCTTTGAGAGAGACAGAGAGAGAGGGAGAGAGATGCTATTCTACTTTAAGAGAGAGAGAGAGAGAGGGCTGGTAGGCTCCTTTGAGATAGAGATAGAGAGAGATGGTAGGCTTCTTTGAGAGAGAGAGTGAGAGAGAGAGTGTCTAGTCTGCTTTGGGAGGAAGAGAGAAATGTAGACGGATAGATATTAGGCTCCTTTGAAAGACAGACAGTGTGATGCTAGGCTTCTTAGGGAGAGAGAGAAAGAGAGCGATGCTAGAATCCTTTGAAAGAGAGAGAGAGATGCCAGGCTTCTTTGAGAGAGAGAGAGTCAGAGTGAGACAGAGAGATAGAGATTCTAAGTTCCTTTGAGAGAGTGAGAGCAATACACGCTGGCTCCTTGAGAGAGAGATAAACAGAGAGACAGAGAGAGAGGGAGAGAGAAGATAGGCTCCTTAGAGAGAGAGAGAGGTTGAGGGATGCTAGGCTCCTTTGAGAGAAATAGAGAGAGATAGAAAGACTGAGATTCTAGTCTATTTGAGAGAAAGAGGGAGAGATAGAGAGATGTTATGCTCCTTTGAAAGAGGGAGAGTGTGGTGCTAGGCTTCTTAGGGAGAGAGAGAATTTGAGAGATGCTAGAATCTTAGAGAGAGAGAGAGAGAGAGAGAGAGAGAGAGAGAGAGAGATGCTAGGCTTCTCTGAGAGAGAGACAGAGTGAGACAGAGAGATAGAGATTCTGGGTTCCTTTGAGAGAGAGAGAGCAATACATGCTGGCTCTTTGAGAGAGAGATAAACAGAGAGAGACAGAGAGGATATAGTCTCCTTTGAGAGAGACATGCTAGGATTCTTTGAGAGAATTAAGTAAAGAGAAAAAGTATGCAATTATACTGACTTTTATAATTACCTATAGAAGTACATTTACCAGTGTTTTCTGTTTGTTTGGATTCTGATAGCTGTCTCATTTAATTTAATTATTCAGTCTGAAGAAATTCCTGTAGCATTTATATTCCTTGTGTAGGTGTAATTCACATGTCATACAATTCATCCCCTTAAAATACACAATAGAGTGGTGGCTGGTATATTCGCAGAGCTGTGCCACCATTGCTACCATCAATTTTCAGATATTTTCATTATGACACAAGGGAGAACTGTCCCTAGCCGTAGGTAATCACGAATCTACTTTCTGTCCTGTAGGCTCGGCTCTTCTGGACATTTCCTATAAGTGAGAATCATACAATGTGTGAATCTTTGTGTTTTCCTCCAGTTAGCATGAAAACTTAGGGTTTCACCCATGTTGTGTGTATCAGAACTTCATATTTCTCATGGCTGAATAATTCTCTCCCTTTAATGTTCCTTGTAAGACATGTCAGCTAGCAACAAGTTTCCTCAGTTTTTATTTACCTAAGGATGTCTTTTTTCACCTTCATCTGTGAAAGGTAATTTGCTGGATATAAGATTCTTGTTTGAGTTTTTACTTCCAGCAATGAGAACATGTTGTCCCCTCTGCCTTCCAACTGCTATCATGTCTGATGAGAAGTCAGCTGTTAAGCTTACTGGAGTGTACATGTATATCACTTTATTTTTCTCTTTTTGCCTATAAGATCTTTATCTTTGGCTTTCGGTATTTTGCCTATGATGTGCCCAGATGGAGTGCTCTTTGTGTGTATGCTACTTGGAATTTATAGAGTTTCTTGGATGTATGTATTGCTTTTTGGTCACATTTGGGAATTTTCTGCCATTAAATACTTTAAATATTTTTCTGTTCCTTTCTCCAATCCTGCTTGTATTCGCAATGCACGTGTGGCTGCACTTATGATGCCCCACATTTCTCTGTGGCTCTTCGTTTTGCTTCACTCATTAATTTTTCTCTCTGTTCTGCAAAATCCATAGTCTCCATGGATCTCGCTTTAAGTTGGCTGCTGGTTACTTCTGCCAGCTCAAATCTACATTTTTGGTTATGGTTCTTAACTCCAAGATTTCCATTTGGTTCTAAAAAATACAATTTCTACCTCTCAATAGTATTCTCTCTTTGATGAGCTTTTTTCACTGTACCTTCTTTAGCTCTTTACGTATGAGAGCTGTGAGGAAAGGTACCCACTTTGTCCCTGCCTGCACCTCCCACGAGTAGAGCACTCCAAGTAGAGCTTCTGATACACAGTGCATGGGTTTGGTAGGTAAGGTTACAAGTCATGCCTCAGATGCCACAAACTCGACTATTCTTACCGACAAATACTCAGATGTCCTGAATGAATATTTCTTAAAATGCTGTATACCTTTAGGATAACTTCTAGAGACTATAACGGCCTTAAAAATAATTTTTTACCTATTACTTTGTTGATTTACAATTTGTCTTTCTAGAAGTCCCAGTCCTCTTCCACATGATTTTTAAACAATATTTGTTGTGGCTAGAAGAGTTAACATAAGACCTACCGTCTACCAGATGTTTTTTTTAGTGTTTAATGTAGTATTGTTGGCAGTGCCGTACAGCAGATCTCCAGAGTTTATTCATCTTCCTTAACTGAGACTTTACACTCCTTGTTTAGTAAATCCGCAATTCCCATGACCCTAACCCTGGCCAACACCATTCCACCATTTGGTTATATGAATTTGACTACTTTAGATACTACATGTTAAGTGTATTCATGCAGTATTTCTCTTTCTGTGACTGGCTTGTTTCATTTAATGTTCTCAAGGGGTTCATCCATGTTGTTGCATATTGCAAAATTTCCTTTTCTCAAGATAAATTGGATTCCATTGTATGTATAAACCACATATTCTTTCCCCATTCATATGTCGATGGGCATCTTGGTTGTTACCACCTCTTAGCTATTCAGAATCACGTTGCAGTGAACAATGGAGTGCAGGTGTCTCGTTGAGAGCCCGATTTTAGTCCTTTTGGGTCAATACCCACAAGTGTGGTTTGCTGGATCATACGGTAGTTCTGCTGTTAGTGTTCTGAGGGAGCTCCCGTCCTTGCAAGCTTGGAAACCCTGCTTTCAAGCTGCTCTACAAAAGCAGGTAAAAGGGGATCCTGCATCACTTCCAGTCAGTGTTCTTGATGCTTTCTGTTGTGCGTTTTCTAGATCAACTGGATGACTCTTCTGGCAGCTATGTTATCAAGGATGACACCAAGCCCCACATTCGAATGTGAGTTTGAACAGACTTAGAACCTGGGCGTCCAACCAAAGTGTGGATATTTTTACCCTCCTTGTGTTCCCCCATAGCTCCTTCCTCACAGGGCTTTAGCTCCACTCTGGGGAGAAGTGGTAGATTTCTCTGGGTGTATGTGGGAAGCTTTTCCAATATTCCTTCTATGTGGACATCCATAGATGGTCCCATGGGGACATATTCCCAGGAACCTGGGATAATAGGTAAAGTGAGAGAGATAGAAATACAGGGAGATTATAGTCTCCTTTGAGAGAAGAGAGAGAGAGAGATGTTAGGCTCCTTTGAAAGAGGGAGAGTGTGAGTCTAGGCTTCGTAGGGAGAGAGATAAAGGGTGAGATGCTAGAATCCTTGGACAGAGAGAGAGATATGCTAGGCTTCTTTGAGAGAGAGAGGGGGGAGAGAGATGCTGGTCTACTTTGAGAGAGAGAGGGGGTAATGTTGGCTCCTTTGAGAGAGAGAGTGAGAGAGAGAGCGAATCTAGGCTCCTTTGAAAAAAGAGAGATATACAGAGACAGAGAGATGCTATGCTTCGAGAGAGAGAGGGATGCTAGTCTCTTTTGAAAGAGAGAGAGAGTTACATGCTAGTCTCCTTTCACAGAGAGAGAAACAGAGAGAGATGCACAGAGAGAGATGATAGGCTCTTTTGTGAGAGAGAGAGAGGGATAATAGGCCACTCTGAGAGAGAGAGAGGGGGGTGAGAGATTCTAGGTTCCTTAGAGAGTAAGAGAGATATACAGAGACAGAGAGATGCTAGGCTCCTTTGAGAGAGATGCTAGGCTCATTACAGAGAGAGACAGCGGGACAGTGAAGAGAGAGTATCTAGACTAATTTGAGAGAGAGAGAGAAAAGCTTGGCTTATTATAGAGAGAGAGACAGACAGAGATGCTATGCAACTCTTAGAGAGAGATTCTAGACTACTGTGAGAAAGAGAGAGAGATGCTAGACACCTTTGAGAGAAAGAGATAGATGCTAGGATCATTTGAGAAAGAGAGAGAGATACTAGACTCATTTGAGAGAGAGAGAGGGAGATACATGCTAGACAACTTAGAGAGAGAGATAGACAGAGAGACACTGAGAGATGATAGGCCCCCTTTGTGAGAAGGAGAGATAGAAAGACAGGGAGTTGCTAGGCTCCTTTGGGAGAGACAGAGAGAGAGATGATTGGCTTCTTTGAGAGAGAGAGGGAGAGATATTCTAGGCTACTTTGAGAGAAAGAGAGATATACAGTAACAGAGATATGCTAGGCTCCTTCGAGTGAGAGAGATATGCTCGGCTCCTTTGAATGAGAGAGATAAAGGGATACATGCAAGGCTCCGTTGAGAGACACAGAGAGAGAGTGAGGATGCTAGGCTCCTTGGAGAGAAAGAGAGAAAAAGACGGAGATTCTAGTCTCCTTGAGAAAAAGAGAGATAGTTAGACAGAGGGATGGTAAGCTCTTTTGAAAGAGAGAGAGTGTGATGCTAGACTTCTTACTGAGAGTGAGAAAGAGAGAGATGCTAGAATCCTTTGAGAGAGAGAGAGAGAGATGCTAGTCTCCTTTGAAAGAGAGCGAGTGTGATGGTAGGTATCTTATCGAGATGGAGAAAGATAGAGATCCTAGAATCCCTTTAGAGAGAGAGAGAAAGGGATGCTAGTACACTTTGACGGGGAGGGAGGGAGAGGGAGAGACGATTTACTCCTTGGAGAGAGAAAGAGTGAGAAGGTTGACACTGTTGAGAGCGAGAGAGAGAGAGGGAGAGAAATGCTAAGCTGCTTCGAGACAAAGAGAGAGGGAGAGATAGAGATATGCTAGGCTACTTTGAGAGAGAGGGAGGGAGAGATATGCTAGGCTCCTTAGAGAGAGAAAGCGGGATAGATTTGCTAGGCTTCTTTGAGAGAGAGAGAGAGAGCCCGGGAGAGACAGAGAGAGAGATGCTAGGCTCCTATTAGAGAAAGAAAGATATAGAGAGACAGAGAGACTCCAGGCTACTTTGATAGAGAGAGTGATGCTAGACTCCTTTGAAAGAGAGACAGAGAGAGATACATGCTAGGTTCCGTTGCGAGAGAGAGAGACAGACAGAGAGAGATGAAAGACTCGTTAGAGAGAGGGAGAGAGAGTGAGGATGCTCGGCGCTTTTTGAGAGAAAGAGGGAGATAGAAAGACAGGGAGATTGTAGGCTCCGTTGAGAGAGAGAGAGAGAGAGGGAGAGAGAGAGAGAGAGAGAGAGAGAGAGAGAGAGAGAGAGAGAGAGAGAGATGCAAATCTTCTTGAGAGAGAGGAAGAGAGAGAGATGCTTGGCTCCATTGAGAGAGAGAGATGCTGAGCTCCTTTGAGAGACAGAGAGAGAGAGATGCTACTCTACTTTGAGAGTGAGAGACATAGGATGCTAGACTCCTTTCAGAGAGAGAGAGTTATATATGCAAGGATTCTTTGAGAGAGGCAGAGTGAGGAGAGTGATTCTAGTCTCCTTTGAGAGAAAGAGAGAAAGGTAGAAAGAGAGATGCTGGGCAGATTTGAAAGAGAAAGAGTGTGATGCAAGGTCTCTTACGGAGACAGAGAAAGTGAGATGCTAATATCCTTTGATATATATATATATATATGTATATATACTATACTTCTTTGAGAGAGACAGAGAGAGAGGGAGAGAGATGCTATTCTACTTTAAGAGAGAGAGAGAGAGAGGGCTGGTAGGCTCCTTTGAGATAGAGATAGAGAGAGATGGTAGGCTTCTTTGAGAGAGAGAGTGAGAGAGAGAGTGTCTAGTCTGCTTTGGGAGGAAGAGAGAAATGTAGACGGATAGATATTAGGCTCCTTTGAAAGACAGACAGTGTGATGCTAGGCTTCTTAGGGAGAGAGAGAAAGAGAGCGGATGCTAGAATCCTTTGAGAGAGAGAGAGAGATGCCAGGCTTCTTTGAGAGAGAGAGAGTCAGAGTGAGGACAGAGAGATAGAGATTCTAAGTTCCTTTGAGAGAGTGATGAGCAATACACGCTGGCTCCTTGAGAGAGAGATAAACAGAGAGACAGAGAGAGAGGGAGAGAGAAGATAGGCTCCTTAGAGAGAGAGAGAGGTTGAGGGATGCTAGGCTCCTTTGAGAGAAATAGAGAGAGATAGAAAGACTGAGATTCTAGTCTATTTGAGAGAAAGAGGGAGAGATAGAGAGATGTTATGCTCCTTTGAAAGAGGGAGAGTGTGGTGCTAGGCTTCTTAGGGAGAGAGAGAATTTGAGAGATGCTAGAATCTTAGAGAGAGAGAGAGAGAGAGAGAGAGAGAGAGAGAGAGAGAGAGAGAGAGATGCTAGGCTTCTCTGAGAGAGAGACAGAGTGAGACAGAGAGATAGAGATTCTGGGTTCCTTGAGAGAGAGAGAGCAATACATGCTGGCTCTTTGAGAGAGAGATAAACAGAGAGAGACAGAGAGGATATAGGCTCCTTTGAGAGAGACATGCTAGGATTCTTTGAGAGAATTAAGTAAAGAGAAAAAGTATGCAATTATACTGACTTTTATAATTACCTATAGAAGTACATTTACCAGTGTTTTCTGTTTGTTTGGATTCAGATAGCTGTCTCATTAATTTAATTATTCAGTCTGAAGAAATTCCTGTAGCATTTATATTCCTTGTGAGGTGTAATTCACATGTCATACAATTCATCCCCTTAAAATACACAATAGAGTGGTGGCTGGTATATTCGCAGAGCTGTGCCACCATTGCTACCATCAATTTTCAGATATTTTCATTATGACACAAGGGAGAACTGTCCCTAGCCGTAGGTAATCACGAATCTACTTTCTGTCCTGTAGGCTCGGATCTTCTGGACATTTCCTATAAGTGAGAATCATACAATGTGTGAATCTTTGTGTTTTCCTCCAGTTAGCATGAAAACTTAGGGTTTCACCCATGTTGTGTGTATCAGAACTTCATATTTCTCATGGCTGAATAATTCTCTCCCTTTAATGTTCCTTGTAAGACATGTCAGCTAGCAACAAGTTTCCTCAGTTTTTATTTACCTAAGGATGTCTTTTTTCACCCTTCATCTGTGAAAGGTAATTTGCTGGATATAAGATTCTTGTTTGAGTTTTTACTTCCAGCAATGAGAACATGTTGTCCCCACTGCCTTCCAACTGCTATCATGTCTGATGAGAAGTCAGCTGTTAAGCTTACTGGAGTGTACATGTATATCACTTTATTTTCTCTTTTTGCCTATAAGATCTTTATCTTTGGCTTTCGGTATTTTGCCTATGATGTGCCCAGATGGAGTGCTCTTTGTGTGTATGCTACTTGGAATTTATAGAGTTTTCTTGGATGTATGTATTGCTTTTTGGTCACATTTTGGGAATTTTCTGCCATTAAATACTTTAAATATTTTTCTGTTCCTTTCTCCAATCCTGCTTGTATTCGCAATGCACGTGTGGCTGCACTTATTGATGCCCCACATTTCTCTGTGGCTCTTCGTTTTGCTTCACTCATTAATTTTTCTCTCTGTTCTGCAAAATCCATAGTCTCCATGGATCTCGCTTTAAGTTGGCTGCTGGTTACTTCTGCCAGCTCAAATCTACATTTTGGTTATGGTTCTTAACTCCAAGATTTCCATTTGGTTCTAAAAAAATACAATTTCTACCTCTCAATAGTATTCTCTCTTTGATGAGCTTTTTTCACTGTACCTTCCTTTAGCTCTTTACGTATGAGAGCTGTGAGGAAAGGTACCCACTTTGTCCCTGCCTGCACCTCCCACGAGTAGAGCACTCCAAGTAGAGCTTCTGATACACAGTGCATGGGTTTGGTAGGTAAGGTTACAAGTCATGCCTCAGATGCCA